>NC_140951.1:1565000-1580000 GCF_014529385.1 Adiantum capillus-veneris
TCAAATGCTCATTGGCTAATAGTTTAGATATCTTTTTCCTATGCTATATCACACTATTATTTCAAAATGGTGGAGATTGTAGTTTGTGGCATGCTCTAGCTGTGAACTTGTGTTAGCTTGAACCTTGAAATTTTACTAGTTGCCAATGAAATGCATCATGTGACGTATTCTTTGTAACTTTTTCTACTATAGTGTCATAAGGTTGAGTCTTTTGAAGCATGATTGCAAAGAATTTCACTGGATTAGTTAAATGTCGTTATATTTTCGAGTTTTTTATATACCACGTTTCTAACATTTCAAAAGATATTTGAAACCCGTTTCATACCTAAGAAACCTCGTTTCGTACGTACGTTTCATATGGACCTGGCAACACTGGTGCACGAACAACCTCCTCCCAAATGTCTCTCTCCCTTCAATCACTTGCCCAGTTCAGGTTGTTTCAAGATGTGAAATTTTGGTTGTTAAAAATGTTGCACATTGCCCCCTTTCAACTTCTTGTCAAGTTCCCCTTAGTTTCAAGTTTTGATTGTTACAAAGTGTGGCACATGGTAATAGCTAATCATTGTTCTACTTTAACAGTTTGTGGTCGTCCTGATAGCATCTTTGTGAACCACATATTCCACTGTACTAAAGACCAAGGTATCACGATTCTCGTGACTACTATTTCCAAATATTTCCAAGATCTATAATTTTCTTAATTTCCTGTCGCAGGTACCATGAAGAGTTGTACCTATTCTAGGGGTTGTCTCATCGAGGGACACGTCTCTTAGAAAGGTCGCAACCATTTGGACAGCTATTTGTAAAAGGACACATCTAATGGTCATGATCCTACACAGGGGTGTGACTCTTCATTGTACCTCTTAGGCCTCTGTTTAGAGAGGTTCTCTATCAATCAATGTAGCCAAGTTCTTCAAGTATCTTGTGTGTGTGTAGAGAGAGAGAGAAATGAAATGAAATGAAATGTTATATTGAATGTCTTCAAAAGGCCAAAATGACCTATGGGTACAATCCTGATGTCAACTGCAGCGGAATTGCAATGGTGAAGAACTAGGTTTTACACTTCCACAAATTCTTTCCTTTCTTTCCTTGTGTTAGTGGTTCCTTTGATTATTCCTTTTACCTTACCCTGAAGAGAGGGAATGAGCGTGTAGTAGAGATGTGTAGAGGGAGAGAAAGAGAGAGAGGAGGAGAATGACACCCGATGCCACACCGTTTCCGATGTGGTATTTGCTTTTGATGTGTAAATGGAATGTACACACATGCAATACCTCAAGAACAGACTCTACCAACTCGAATGATGATTGTCGCCGTGGTAACTCCTCAAGATGAGCACCTCCGGGTCTGATTTGATGCACCTTTGGATCCTACTTGATGTGGGATTGCAGATGGCCACCAAGGGGAAGATATGGGGCAGAATTGCGGTCCCGATGTGAAAGGAATGAAGGGCTGAAAGCTGACTGCAAAAACGATGAATCTTGTGCACGACAATGTTTACAAGCAAGAGAGAGGAAGAACCTTTGCTTTATTTTTCCAAAGCTTTTAAGGCTTTTGATTTTCAGCTTTTGGCATCCCTTGTAACTTTAAATATGTGAGCAGGCCTCTCACAACTCAGAGCATCTGGACGCAGAGTCTAAGTGTGAGAGCCTACCCGCACTCTTGTACTTTGAGCTCAGATTAATACAAAAAGAAATATTGAAAGAGGCGCCAGTCTTTGGGGCCAATATCTCTAGGCACAAAACTCCGTCAGGCCAGTGTTGAATCGATTGTGAACTGTGAACTGTTTTGAAGTGGTTATTTGGTGCTATCGCGGTAGATTCTTGACTGGGAGTGTCCAAGTCTGTTAAAGTGGTATTAGAGCACGGCCGATTTCTCTTTTACGAGAAATCCAATCCCAATGTTTTTTTCCCGGGGCACCTATGGCTTCAAGCAAAGATCAGTCAACTCCCTCTGCATCCGGAGATGCGGGAAGGGAGCACAACGAAGAATCCGGCAAGGAGTATGGCCCGCCTCGGCCTACTCAGGCGGAGCGTCCAGAGATGGAGCGTCGTCAATTGATCGGCGATGCAACAAAGATGATGCTCAATTTTGCGAAGGACCCAAAATTTGCAAAATATATGAGCAAGACCTCTTTTCAGGAGGTACATGCACAGTGGCAGAAAACCACAACACCACCCCCAAAACCCGTTCTCAAGAAACCTTCTGCTCCCAAGAAGTATTCAGAGAAGGAATTAGAAGAGGTGGTTGATGCACGAATTACACAGCTTTTTAACGTGCAGAACAAAGCTAAAAAGCATGGCAAAAAGCAGTAGAAAGGCACTGACTTCCCGGGCTATTTGGGTCGTCAGTCGACATTTCAAAAGGCAAAGAAACAGAAGAAGCGTGTTCGATTTGAAGGAGAACCCAGTTCTTCTTCTTCTTCTTCTTCTTCTGACAGTTCTTCTAGCTCATCTGATTTGAGCGAAGGAGACCGAAAAGGCAAAAAGCGAAGCAAGAAACAACGCTTCGGAAAGGGCAAGGAAAAGGCAAAGAAGTCTAAATCTCGCCCCGTGAGTGACAGTTCTACAGAGGACTCGTCTACAGACAGTTCAAACTCTAATAACAGCAAGAAAATTTAGAAAACCAACCAGTATGACTTTCTGGAAGACAAAAGCAAGAAAGTCTGAGAGTTTAAAGAAGGTGGACAGTCAATCAAATTTGACACGTTTTCGGGATATAGAGATGCTTCGAAGGCTTTGTCTTTTGTACAGTAGTTTGACATCGCTTTCGCGGGAGGACGTTACTCAGAGCACTCTAAGATTCGGAGAGCTGCCTCTTACTTTAAGGGGAATGCTCGAACTTGGTGGTCCACGCTTCTATTAAGCAAGACTGCGCCAATTAAATGGTTGAAATTCAAGAGGCTTTTTATTTCTTCTTGGTTGACTCGAGAGTATGAACGGGATATCCGAACTGCTTGGAACCATCTTCGGCTGACCAAGAAAGATACAGTGGAAGCTTATTGCGAGAGATTCTGGAGCTCTTTTCTACCTGCCTCTTCATTTAAGAAGATCTCATTCAAGGAACAAATTGAGCGGTTTACCTTGGGTCTACCTACAGAGATCCGAGATCACTGCTTGGAACAGAAGTCGGCTTCTAGTCATGCGAAACGGGGTTTTGCTATCCACTCTGGCAGTCTGACTTACCCCACCGATGAGATCATGACACAAAGAGCTAAACAAACTTTGACAAATGAAAATAGAAAGAGAAAGAGCAACTCAGAAAAGAAAGATGTACGACCCAAGCTTACTCCTCAGGAGAGAGCTCGCTTCATCAGGGAGGGAAAGTGCTTTGGATGCGGGGAACCTGGACATATCTCCGCGAAGTGTCCTAAAAAGGCACAGAAAGAACAGGACAACGAAAGGCCTAAGAGTTCGAGAGCAGCTGAGGAACGTGGAAGAAAAGGCAAAATGAAAACAGGACTGGTTCCAGATTGCGTTGGTATCGATCCCAGCACGTTGGACGATAGTACAGAACTTTGCCGAGCTCGGGGCAAAGTGAAAGACCAAGAGGCCCTGATCTTCTCTAATGGAGGAGCCAAGGCCAACTTTATTTCACCGGAATTGACGGCGCGGCTCGAGATCACTCCCGATCGGATGGGACCACTTGCGGAGGCTGTTCTAGCGGCACCCGGCAGGGACGTAGCCATTACACCTGTCATTGGCAAACTTCGGTCAAAGACGAGAAAATCTAAATAATTGAGAGCAAATGACACCGTACTTAGCTAAAAGAGAAATGTGAGGCATACGGATGATATTTAGATTGACATATTATGGTTCGAGGCGCTTATCATAGATATCTACTTCTAATCCCAGGGGAGTCTGAAAAATCTTAAGGTCTAAAAAGGCACAACAATCACTATTTGTGGTACAGCTAAGTTCACAAAACTCCTTAGGATAAATTCCTCCGCCTACACAACTCGAATTCAAGTACATAAAATCTTGAAAAGAAGGAACGTCAGGAACAAAACGACCATCTACAAAGCGTCTTACATTGCATAACTTGTGCAAAAATATTGGGCAAGTGTTAGCAAGGACAAGACGCTCCATAAAATCAAACTCATAAGTAAAAAGATAGAAACTAGCAAGAAAAACAGCACAATTGGTGCCCATAGGGATACCAATTGTTTGCTTGAAAAGAGAGTCGCCGATGGTTATATATAAATTGTTCAAAAGAAAATCTAACCAAGATATGATGTCAATGTCGTCTACAATCCTGGTGAATCTCTTTCTTCCTTTGTCTACATCAACATTCTTACTTTTCAGCCATCAGAAGTCAAAGTTCAAGGCTTACTTTTCTACTAGCAATGCCTTGTACCTATCCTTCTCAAGCTTGTTCGCAAAAACTTTTGAAATAAGAGACTTAACTCTAAATTTAAGGTCCCTTAAAGAGAATCTTTATTAGGGAGAATCTTTTTACAAGCACAAGAACCAGAGTGACCCCTCCGTTCTAGATCTTCCGACTCAATGGTCAATTTCCTTCCCGTGTGAGACTTTCCCGAGAGACAAGATCTCAAATCTATTTCCGTCTGTTCCCAGAGCGTAAAGCTCTACAAACTATCCTCAATTCTGTTCCCGGAATCTCTGAGCATAGGCCGAGGCCTCGTTGCTCCTTCTCCATGATGGAGTACCTGCAAAAGCATAAACACGAAACAAGAATGCAAATCCGGGTGCGCGAAAGCGAACTCCATGTACTGGTGCCTCTTGATCACTTGCAGATTCTCTGCTAGTAATTCTCCTTCCTGCTAGCGTTGGGATCTTTGTGTAACTCAGAGGGGTTAGTTTTTTAGGCACCCGCACCCAGCAGGAATAGCCGGTGCGGAGCCGGCTGGAATAGGGGAGCAGTAGCGCTAGAAGCCTTGCTTTAATTTTAAGAGGATTGCCCACTTATTAAGTGGGCCGTCGGTCACTTTTTTTTTTTAAGTGAACCTGATCAAAAATCCATAAGACTCAGTGAGCTGAAGATCGATGTTATGCAATCACATTCCAGGTGTCCCTAGATGCAATTCTCAAGCACACATGCATTTCAAACACAAATTCCTCGCGGGAAAGCGTCTGCTGTTCCCGAAAAACACTCTAGAAAAATATTCCGCTTTTCAAGAAAATGTGCTTGCATCTTTACGCGTATTCCTTTTTTCCAATTCAGGTTTCCTGCCAAACCAACGGAATATTCCCTTTCCCATGCTCCCATCACCCATCACGTGACGCATCAAGAATATTCGCTTCCTGGTCTCACCTACCAAACTAACGGTACAACCCCTTCGCGATGCTTAATGTCACCCATCATATGACACATCCGAGTTGTCCTTTCCTGATGGCTATTAATAATTCCTGTAGATCTACAGTTCCTAACCTTCGTTAAAGTGAACACATTTAAATATTCTAATTTCAATAAAAAGAAATTACTCTGAAACAATTTATTTAGCAACATCCCTCTAGCTTCTAGACAGTTGTCCTCAATTGTAGTGCTTGTACATATCCTTCCAGAATCTTGGGATAAGATGCTAATTCCTACTCGATCATCCACTGAGCGTCTAGAGTAGAATAATTCTTGAACTTTACCAAATACTTCCGCGTAATCTTACTGGACTTGAGTGGCCGCTCCTAATGATGAATGATCTGCTTCGATATTTCTTCCGTTTCCTCAACCTCGAGAGGTTCCTCAATAATAGGCTGACTTGGAGGCGGTCCCACATATGGCCGACGTAAACTAACATTGAAAGCATTGTGGATCTTCCAATTAGATGGTAAATCTAAACGGAACGTCACATCGTTCACTTGGTTAATTATCTTAAACGGCACATAATAACGATGGGAAAGTTTTACCACTTTCCCTTTATGAGTCGCTTGTTTCTTTAGTCTTGCCTTCTCAAACTTGAGTAAGACTAATTGACCGACTGTTAATTCTAAATTCCTTCTGTGCTTGTCCGCAGCTTTCTTATGTTTTTCTTGAGAGCGCAAATTTGCTCTCTTAACTTGCGCGTAGTAAGCAGTGTCCAAATCTCGGACAAATTCATCCGCTACAAAAATCTGTAGACAAATATACGGTATTGTTATACACCTACTCGACAAGGGGCAAATACTTCTCCCAGTCAGACTCTCAAGAGGGGGTATGTCACGAGGATGTTTACGATTTCAAGAGGGAGGTATGTCACAAGGACGTGGCAGCTGTTAAATATGTCACGGGGACGTGGCGACTGCTAACCTTAGTTGTTGGTTTCTTTCCAATGGGTTTTGTTTTATTTTTGAGACCCTCTTTTTGAAGTAGCAGACGGTCGGACATTGTATGGCCAAATGTGAACGGTCGTTTCACCCGCAGACGGGAAGTGGTCTGCACTGGAATTCGTATAGTAAGAGGGTGTCTAGGCTCAAAGCAAGATCATATAGGTCCCCCCATCGCACTTAGCAAGTTGGTGGATACTAGGAAGTGAACTCAATAAAGGCCTAAAGTCAAGTTGTGACTACCAACAGAAAGTATCCAAAAGTTGGAGCACATTGCACTTTTGGATGCGGTCCCAATGAGTCAGATGACCAGTGGGAGCCCAACTGTCACAAAGTGATGACGTGGCGGACAACAGAAACCCTAATTTCTGCCAAAAACCCTAAAAATCCTGCAAACCCTAATTTTCGAAAATCACGGAGGTCCAATTTTCTTATTTATTTTTTTGGGATATTTTTGAGCGATGCAAATCTCAGCTTTTGGCCAGAAAAGCATAATTGCTTTTTGTTGCTCTCATTGAGAGAGAGAGAGAGAGAGAGAGAGAGAGAGAGAGAGAGAGAGAGAGAGAGAGAGAGAGAGAGAGAGAGAACTTGCTTTTGCTTTCAGAAGCTCTCTGTGAGAGAGGGAAAAGAGCTTTTGCTTTGAGGCTTTCAGAGCATCTGGACGCAAAGTCTGAGAGTGAATCCCGAGCCACTCTCTTGTACTTTGAATTGATTAATACAAAAAGAAATATCGAAAGGGGCGCCAGTCTTTGGGGCCAATATCTCTAGGCACGGAACTCCGCCGGGCCAGTGCAAATCTATTGTGATCTGTGAATTGTTTTGAAGTGGTTATTTGGTGCTGTCGCGATTGATTCTTGACTTGGAGTGTCCAAGTCTGTTACAGTGGTATCAGAGCACGGTCGATTTCTCTTCTACGAGCAATCCGATCCCCAATTTTTTTTCCGCGGCACCTATGTCTTCACGCAAGGATCAGTCGACTCCCTCTACATCTGGAGATGCGGACAGGGATCACAACGAAGATTCTGGCAGAGAGTATGGCCCGCCTCGGCCTACTCAGGCGCAACGGCGAGAGATGGAGCGTCGCCAGTTGATCAGTGATGCAACGAAGATGATGCTCAATTTTGCGAAGGACCCAAATTTTCAAAATATATGAGCGAGACTTCTTTTCAAGAAGTGCATGAGCAGTGACAGAAAACCACTACACCCACTCTCAACAAACCTTCTGCTCACAAGAAATATTCAAAGAAGGAATTAGAAGAGGTGGTTGATGCACGGATTGCTCAGCTTTTTGACACGCAAAAGAAAGCCAAAAAGCACAAGAAAAGCACTGACTTCCCGGGATATTTGGGTCGTCAGTCGACTTTTGACAAGGCAAAGAAACAGAAGAAGCGTGTTCGATTTGAAGGAGTACCCAGTTCTTCTTCTTCTTCTTCTTCTTCATTTGACCGTTCTGCTAGCTCTTTAGGTTCGAGCGAAGAAGACAGAAAAGGTAAAAAGCGAAGCAAGAAACAAAGCTTCGGAAAGGGCAAGAAAAAGGCAAAGAAGGCTACATCTCGCCCAGAGACTGACAATTCTACTGAGGGCTCGTCTACAGACAGCTCAGATTGCGATGACGGAAACTTTTATGCGAACAAGAAGAATTTTTACAAAGCTGACCAGTATGACTTTCTCGAAGATAAAAGCAAGAAAGTCCGAGAGTTTAAGGAAGGTGGCCACTCGATCAAGTTTGATATTTCAGGATACTTAGATGCTTCGAAGGCTTTGTCTTTTATACAACAATTTGACATCGCTTTCGCGGGAGGACGCTATTCAGAGCACTCCAAGATTCGGAGAGCTGCCTCTTACTTTAAGGGGAATGCTCGTACTTGGTGATCCACGCTTCTTTTAAACAAGACTGCGCCAGTTAAATGGCTGAAATTTAAGAAGCTTTTTATTTCTTCTTGGTTGACGCAAGAATATGAACGAGATATACGAGCTGCTTGGAACCATCTTCGGATGACCAAGAAAGATACAATCAATGCTTACTGTGAAAGATTCTGGAGCTCTTTTCTACCCGCCTCTTCATTCAAGAAGATCTCGTTCAGAGAACAGATTGAGCGGTTTACCTTGGGTCCACCTACAGAGATCCGAGATCACTGCTTGGAACAGAAGTTAGCTTCTATTCAGGAGTTGATGAGTCATGCGAAGCGGGGCTTTGCCATTCACTCTGGCAGTCTGACCTACCCCACAGATGAGCCCATGACACAACCAGCCGAACAAACTTCTGGGAATGAAAGTAGAAAGAAAAAGAGCAACCCAGAGAAAAAGGATGCACGACCCAAGCTTACTCCTGAGGAGAGAGCTCGCTTCATCAAAGAGGGGAAGTGCTTTGGATGCGGGGAACGTGGACATATCTCCGCGAAGTGCCCTAAAAAGACACAGAAAGAACAGAATGATAAAGACGACGACATGCCTGAGAGTTCGAGAGCAGCTGAGGAACGTGGCAAAAAAGGGAGATAGAAAAGCAAAACTGGTACCACATGGCGTGAAACCTGCACCGAATCTAATGAATGAAAGTACAAACTTTGCCGCTTTTGGGGCAAAGTGAAGGATCAGGAAGCTCTTTTGAAGGAGCCAAGGCCAACTTCATTTCACTTGGAATTGGCGGCTCGATTTGGAATTACGCCCGACAGATTGACGCCGTGGTTGACTACCGGGCCGAGAAAGCGACTTTGATAAATGAAGGGCTTAGAGATTGTACTTGATGAACTTCAATTTCTTACTCATTTTTTTGGGAGAGAACTGAACGATGGATAAAGGTTGAATATGTTTTGACCTGATCAAAAGAACGCCAAGATTTTTCTCCACACTCATGCCGATTGCTTTTCAGAGGGCCTGAAGATCAAACCATTGATCTGATACCTGGAAGCACGCCACCGAACCGGCCACCTTACCGTGTGAGCCGAGTGCAGAATGAAAAGATTATGAACCCAATGAAAGACCTCTTGGAAAGGGTCTTGTCCAGCATAGTACTTCACCGTATTGCTCTCCACTGTTGTTGGATTTGAAGAAAGACGGATCTTAGAGAATGTGCATTGATTATAGAGCTCTCAACAAAATCACTATCAAGAACAGATTTCCGATTCCTAGGATCGATGATATACTCGACAGGTTACAGAGATCCTCATGCTTTAGCAGGATTGATCTGAAGAGCGGATATCATCAGATCCGAATCGTGACGGGAGACGTCTACAAGACAGCCTTCCGGACTACTTTTGGATTATTTGAGTTTTTTTGGTGATGCCTTTTGGCTTAACCAATGCTCCTGTGACATTTAATTGGATGATGGAGGGGATTTTTCGAGAGTACAGGCTATTTGTTGGCACTTTCTTTGATGATATCATTGGTTTCTCCAAGAATGAAGCAGAACACAGAGATCATATGCTTCAGAGATACATTTTTTTTGGGACACTTTGTCTCAGCAACCGGAGTGCAAATGGATCCGGCCAAGATAGACACTATCCGTGATTGGCCCAATTTGAAGAATGTCCATGAAGTTGAAAGCTTCTTAGGACTGTGTTCGTACTACAGACGATTCATTCAAAAGTTTGCAGAGGTTGCTTCCCCTTTGCATATCTTGATACAGAAAGGAGTCCCTTTCTTGTGGGGATCCACAGAGGTGACTGCCTTTCAGACATTGAAAGAGAAATTGACTACAGGACCAGATTTGACTTTGCCGGACTTGCAGAAGTCATTTGAAGTATTTTGTGATGCTTATGGTCGTAGTCTGGGTGCGGTATTGATGCAAGAAGGCCATGTCATTGCTTACGAGAGCCGATTGTTCTCTAGGCCGGAGATGACAGCACAGATATATGAGAAAGAGCTTTTGGCAGTTATCCATGCTCTTACTCAGTGGCGGCATTACCTATCGGAGCAAATTTTACAGACCATCAGACTTTGCGCTACTTCTTGTCACAGAAGCAGCTTTCGGAAAAGCAGATGCGAGGGCGAGCTTCTTGTCACAGTTTCACTTCCAGATTGTCCATGTGCAAGGACAGAAGAATGTGGTGGCAGATGCTTTGTCTCGGAAGCCGTTGGTTCTGGCTATTTCCGCGATACATCATAGGAGCTTCGAGGATATGGTCGATCAGTATGCCACAAATACAGATTTTGCAGATATTTTCACATGGATACGAGATGGGGAGACAGTAGCTGGATACTCCCTTTGGGAAGGCTACTTGATGAAAAAGACTATGTTGTGCGTTACATGGCCATTGAGGGAAAAGGTTATGACCGAATGCCACTGACCACCTTTTACGGGTCACCGCGGCATTGCTACCACCATGAAAGGGGTAGAGAGATACTTCTTTTGGCCGAGACTCAAGAAGGATGTGGAAGAATTTGTGCGCAGTTGCTTGGTATGCCAGAAGGTCAAGTTTGACACGCACAAGGCATAGGGATTGTTACAACCTTTACCCATACCCACCCGCCCCTGGGAAAGTATAGCGATGGATTTCATTTTTGATCTCCCGAGAACACAGAGTGGTTACGATGGTATCTGGACTGTTATTGACAGATTTAGCAAACAGGCTCATTTCATTCCAGTGAAGAAAACAGTCAAGCCGGATTACTTAGCGAGACTGTTTGTGGCCCAGATTTTCAGATTACATGGCATGCCTGAGACGATTGTCTCCGACAGAGACCCCAGATTTATGAGTTTGTTTTGGAAGGCAATTTGGGAGAACATTGGCACGCAGTTACAGTTCTCGTCATCGTTCCACTTGTAGACTGACGGGCAATCTGAGATTGCCAATTCAGTGGTTTTCGATTTATTGAAGTCTTGTATCTCGGATCAGAAGACTCAATGGGAAAAGAACTTACCTTTGGTGGAATTTGCCTACAATAACACGATACACTCTTCGACGGGGAAGACGCCATTTGGGATTGTGGAAAGTGCTGCGAAGGTTCCATCCTTTCTGAGCACGAAAGATAAGATCTTTGAAGCGGATGAATATACGCGAGATTTGGATACGGCTTTTGCCAAGGTTCACGAGACTTTGCAGAAGTCTCAAGAACGACAGAAAAAAGGCAACGGATCGCCATCGTCGCGACTTGAAATTGAAGAAGGATGATTGGGTGCTCTTACGTTTTGAGAAGGCACGCCTAAGAAAGAAAAAGGGAAAGAAGAGGCTTTTTCCAAAGCTTAGTATGCGATACTACGGCCCTTTCCAGATCACCGAAACGATAAATGATGTCTCCTTCCGATTGAAACTGCCAGATACTTGGAGGATTCACAATGCATTGCATGTGAGTCTCTTGAAACCTTATAGGGGTGATGTGCTTGATGATGGGAAGTCCGATGAGCAACCCGAAGTGGAAGAAAACGAGGAGATCCTTGTTCCTGAACAGATATTGGCACATAAAGATACGAAGAATAAAGGTAAAGTCCGAAGGGGATTCTTGGTTAAGTTCAAGAATTATCCTGCACTTGATGCGAAGTGGATGGAGGAGGAGGACCTAGCAGATACTCCTCAGATTGTGAAACTTTACCTCGATGCTTTGGTTTAGCATAGTCTACTCCAAACGAAACCCAGAATTCAGCTTGGCCGGAGATCTGGTGCAGTGGGATGCACAAGAGGGGAGTTACTCCACTCCTTTGTCAACAGATGCCTTGATTTTGATACTAAAGTCACTGATGTCTCTTTGAGCTTCAGGGATACTGAGAGCTGACAGTATTCTGCTGGATGACTTTATGAAATGGAATTCTTGATAATGATACTGATTTGTTCTTGACTTCTTTTGAGTGCAGGAACAGATAGACGAAATGACTCCAGCATTTTGGTCTACTTGATCTCGAATAGACATGGTTGCAATAGGGGTTAGTCAATCGGACATCGATGAGGTCCCGATTGGACCTAGATGTGATTGCTAGCTACATTACAAATAAATCATGGTCTAAGATCGGAATGAATGTTGAATGTCATGTGATGTCCTGTGATGTCTCCTGTGATGTTGTGTGATGTGATTGTCGATTTGGTACATGTGCTAGATGTGTGTCCCTAGTACGTAGGTACTAACAGTCAGTGTCTGCTAAGATGGTTTATGGCTTTTGTCGGTTTTGTAGACGTAATCGCGGTCGATTGTAATCGCGGTCGATTACAATGCTTTCAAGAGGGGGGTATGTCACAAAGTGATGACGTGGCGGATAGCAGAAACCCTAATTTCTACCAAAAACCCTAAAAATCCTGCAAACCCTAATTTCTACCACAAACCCTAATTCCGGAAATCACGGGGTCCTTTTTTTTCTTCTTTTTTTTTGGGATATTTTTGAGCGACGCAAATCTCAGCTTTTGGCCAGAAAAGCATAATTGCTTTTTGTTGCTCTCATTGAGAGAGAGAGAGAGAGACTTTGCTTTTGCTTTCAGAAGCTCTCTGTGAGAGAGGGAAAAGAGCTTTTGCTTTCAAGCTTTTGGGGCTCTGCTTTTGGGCATCCCTTGTAACTTTAAATAAGTGGTTTGCGCATTCACTTCTCATAGCATCCGGACGCAGAGTCTGAGAGTGAATCCCGAGCCACTCTCTTGTACTTCAATTTATTAATACAAAAAGAAATACCGAAAGGGGCGCCAGTCTTTGGGGCCAATATCTCTAGGCACGGAACTCCACCGGGCCAGTGCAAATCTATTGTGATCTGTGAATTGTTTTGAAGTGGTTATTTGGTGTTGTCGCGATTGATTCTTGACTTGGAGTGTCCAAGTCTGTTACACCAACGGAATCATTTCGTAAAATTTAGGGAACTGCTATTTTGGGCCGTGAAATGTGTTCGCATCATTACCTCCGGTATGACTAGGGGAACATTTTACAACTCTGCCGCGAAGTCAACTGAACAACCAGACGGGAGATTTTTAGGCGGCAAACCCAAAACGGGAAAATGCTTGAAAATGCGCCAAGTGGCAATTTTTCATGGACTTGCCTCATGCAGAAAAATGGGCACTGAATTTTACGATGGGAGGAGGCTTCATTTGCTTTTTGTCACATGTTAAGAGCTATGGAGTGCTTTCTTTCCCTCCCATGTACAGTGTGGTGCTAGGAGTGATGCACTGCACGCTACACACTGTTCTCTCTCCCCCCTACGTGCAGTTATGTGATGCCCCACAAGAGGGCTCTTCATTTGACTGAGGTACAGCTGTGTGGGTTCGTGCTTTTGTGTTGAGGCAAGAGCCTCCTTGAGCAAGAACAGGGGTAGCTAGCTGCTACTCCAAAGCAAGCACCGGTGAGGGTCATAACCTCACCGTAGGTGCAAATTCAGCGCTATGTATACTCAGAAAATTGACTGTTTTTCAGCCATACGTACGCCAGAACCCTTGGGAATTGTGCCCCACTGGCAAAGAACAGTTCGGGGACTGTTTAGGGCTGGAAACAAGGCAAAAACCAGTAAATACAGCGACCTGAATTTACTGTTTTTGGGCAGGAATCAGAGGATCTGCGTCGTAAACGTACTCCGGAACAAGGAAAGCCAAACTTAACAATCTACACTGTAGAAGCTACCGTAAGCTGCAGCAGTCACCAAGAAACCGCACGGACTGCCGGATGGTGTCCTGTCAGTAGGTAGGGTAATCCAAGATGAGGGGAAAGCCAGACTCTACGGTCTACGCTATGAAGGGCCTCTGAGAAGAGGTGTGGTCAGACCAAGCTGTCTGCACCGTAATCATCATGTACAAGTAGGAGAGCCAGACTGAGAAGTCTGCGTTGTGAAGAACCTCTGAGAAGAGGAAGGCCAGACCAATCTGTTTGCGCCATCTTGCCTGTATCTCCTGACTCCAATCCTCTTGGTCAATCAAAACAAAATCCACGCCAACCACCACCAAACCGCGACTCGATGTGGCTCTCAATGTGAATGAGCTGGGAGTGGCCTACTGCCCACGTCGGGGGATAAGTCTGTTGTAAGGTTACCGAGGGTGAGTGTAAGCAACTCTGAAGGTAGCAATCCAAATGATCAGGAGTGTAGAAGAGCAACTACACTACCATCCAAGCCAAGCTCTAGGTGACTCCGGATGTAGTCGTGGGATGCCTGATCTTCCGCATCTCGCAGGTAACTCTCCAAGAGAGTCCAAATCACTGAAGTCCCACTCCAATCTGTAGATCCAAGCAATGAACCTGTCCAAGAAGAGATCCAAGATCCCATCCCTAAGTCCATGTAGATGCTCCTGTGCAAGCAAGTGATTTGACGTGTCGAGGTCAAGTGGTAAGTGTCTGTCCACCCAAGATGGTGTCCTCTCTGGGAATGTTGTGATCCCATATACCATGAGCATGGCCACCCAACAACTCAACTGCAAGGTGATGAAAACACTGATGTCCATCGATTTTTTGACGTGCTCGTGCGCTCCCGGCATGGTCCGGCGCAGTGCAGAGGATGTAGGGAAGCGGAGAATCAATGTAGCAACCCAAAGTGGGCTGAAAACAGAGAAAACAGCAGTGGTATACGGTTGAAATCTGTAGCAAATGAAGAGGAATCTCACCGGCAATGCACTAGATGCAAGGCCAGGTGGGAAGGCAAGATCTGTAGGGTCCAGAAGCTAAGCGTTGTCCCTACATGTTGAAAACGTTGATGCTCCCAAAAACACAGATGGGCTGCAAAAACACAACTAGAAAAGGGGCATTTCCAGGGCGAGGAAAAGGGTCCCAGACCTTAGCGCTAGAAGGGAAAACGGTAGATCTGATGGTTTCCTGCAAAAACGCAGATGGCAAAGCATTCCTTCGCGAATGGAAG
>NC_140951.1:1582500-1932500 GCF_014529385.1 Adiantum capillus-veneris
TGACAGTATTTGTCAACCCTAAATATGGAGAACGTGGGGATAAGGGGCAATTGTAGCCCGCGTGAAAAATAGGCAAGGCTAGGGAGAAATACTCCAAGCTAGCAAGAGCCTATGAGGCCATGGATCGAGCCAAAACCCTTGGCTATACATGGCAAAACAAATCCCGACAAGAGAAACTACGTCACTCCAGCAAAATACAACCACTCACTCGCTATCACCTATCCCTGGGAGATAATGGGACCGACTCGACGAATCCATAGAGATGCCAAACCCTTAACAATTTCGGCTTCTTCTAACATCTTTATTTAGGGTGATTGCCTACCTACACCTACTTCACTGAATATGGGACTAGGGTGTGTAGAACTTCATTCGTGGATTTGAGTTGCAAAGTTCACTCACATTCCATCTCCCTTGCTATTGCACACTTATGTACTCACACAGTCTCACATGGCAAGCCACAAATTTGCTTTCCATCTCTTTTGAGGTGCACTCCCCCATGCCTCAAGTTGGGCTTGTAAAAAGTTGTCGTTGGAAAAGGCACCTTGAAAATGACAGAAGCAGCAAAGAGCTTCCTTCCATTGCATCTATCAAACTTGTCATCTTCGTCTCCATATTTGAAGACCTTCTAGTTTCTTTTCTTGGCACGGTGCTTCACATGTGGATTGCACCCTCTAGAGATGGTCGTAGAGTTATGCTCGCCAATGGCTTTCAAATTAGTATAAGAAGTAGAAGTGATATAGATCAAGGAGGTGGAACAGATACTTCATAAGTGTACTTATGAAGGGATTGGGAGTTCACTGGCTTCACGTCGCTCTTGAGGTTCTTCAAGTTTTGAGTGTCTTGCTCTTGAGGTCATGTGAAATATTCAAATGGGCATCATGTTTCTGAGTCAAATATTCTTTGTAACATGTATATGTGATACCAACCACATGACTACTGTCAATAAATAACCTGCAGACGTTCTGCTCTTCTTGGATTTGCCTAAACATGCATATACATATCAATGTATCGACTTACTTTGGGACACTATTTTCATGTGCTACAAAAGTGAACACATGGCTCATTGAAGATGAAAATATTTTTCCATGCCCTTGTTTACGGCTGTGTTAATGGTACATATCAAACTCTTCATCTCTTCTTCAGCTTCTTAAGTAGATAATTTGCTTCTGCCATGGCTATGGCAGATCTAAAGCTGCAAACAAAGGGCGGAGCGGGGAACACAGAGTAGCGAAGATACCTATGCGCTCTCTCTCTCTCTCTCTCTCTCTCTCTCTCTCTCTCGGTTGTTTGTGTGCTTACGCAGATGGTGCGGGCAGAGTTAACGTCTCATCCTTGTTGTCCCGTCTTCGAAGCCGCGCAGAGTATTCAGAAGAGCACAGGTCTGCAGAGTACCGCGCTTAATTTGTACAAGTTACGCCTAAAATTAATTTGATTTGATGCAAATAATTTGGATCGGGTTTTAATACTTGATATTGGCCTGCTAAAAATAACAGGCCTTCGAGGGGAGTCACTTCCGTCCATGTGGACGACCACGATGTAGGACAAACCTTGCAAGAACTAGGGAGCGATATGCCCACTTGCACAATGTGGACCAAGAGACAGCACAGATACTTTGAGCCGGATTTTGAGCACGTGCTAAAACCTAGACCATTTGCTTTTTTGGACGATTGTTGCTATTTGTGTTGTGCAGGTAGCAAGACCTTCAGCAAGCTTTAACAGCCTCTTCACATCCCACTCAACTTTTCTATTTAATATGTTGGACTGAGGCCATTCCATAGGCTTTTACTGCATTGGAGGTTCTGAAGCTTTTAATGTCTTCTTTGGTGGGATTAAGGCTCGAGGCATTACTCTAGGCTCTTTCTCCCCTCACTATAAGGCAACTTTAAAAATAGTGACGAAGGCTAAAATAGCCGAGTGATGCAAACAAAAAATAGAATTTTGTAAGATTCTTTTAAATTAATGTCGCGATGTATAATTTGCAACACAGACAATGACACCTACAAACTTTCAAGCATTGCATAAGCGACACCTACGAAATGTAAAAAGAATTTGCTTAAATATCATTTTTGCTCTCGATCAACTCTCTCTCTCTCTCTCTCTCTCTCTCTCTCTCTCTCTCTCTCTCGTGTGTTTACAGGGAGTACCAATGAGTGATGAGGAGAATCCCAAGGAGTTGGATGCCTTGGTAAGGTCCCCCCCCCCCCCATACACGCATGTATGTGCATACCTGCACAAACGTACACATGCGTTTGAATAAGGATGTTGGCTTTCTGAAATCTTTCCAACACCGAAATAATCACAACACACAAAGAGAGAAACATAAACAAAAATCAAAACACAAAACACCAACTCAATCAATATAATTGAATATTTGCCTTACGTCTCTTTATTCATCTCATGGAGCATGAATTACAATAAGATAAATATATGAAAGGTAAGAGAGCATGAGCTACGCAATCAAGAGAGTGTATGTCATGATTAAGAGAGAAAATTAGCATAAAAGTAAGCAAAAGTGTATCTTCTATAACTTTGCTCCGATAGAGATTCCGATGGCCCTGTTGGCTTTGTAAGGGGGATAAAGCATTGGGTCACCTGGGTAGGATGATCACGAAGTGCTCGTCTTCCTTGTGAAGAGTCAAGAAGCTAATTCCTATTGAAAAAATGCGATGAGCACGAAGACATGATTTCGAGATTCTCTTTCTCTCTTCATACATGCACCTAAAAAGAGAAGTGGTTGCTTTTCACTCAAACTCTTAAAATATTAGTTAAGTAAGAGTTTTGTTTACATTGCATGGTTTTTAAAAATAAAACATAAGTAAAATTGATAAAATGTTTAAACGTAGTAATAGTGATAACAGTCCTCCCCGATAAGGAAGCAACTGCCCTTAGTTGAGGAAAATAGGGAGAATTAGGAAGAGCATGAGAACAATGAAAGCAATCACCTTCTACATTGTTCATGGGTAAAATCCCTGTCGAGTATTGCTCTAAATGATGCATTGCAAAGGGCGAAACTCAAGCATCCAATACCACAGACTAATAGTCACAGGGCAAACCTTTACCACTGAATGAATTGTCAAAGGGAAAACCTCAAATTTGAAATACCACAATCATCATCCAAAGGGCAAACCTCAAGTAAAGAATAAAAACTTTCAACTTTTAGAAGTTTGATATGCTTCAAGATACTAGAATGAGAGCGGAAAACCCTCTCTAGCATCCACTTGGCACTTTCAAGGCCATGATTCTTATACTTAAGCAAATAATACTTGCGATACAACATACCACCGATTGTCAAAGTGTCTCGATGATCTATGATGGTCTCAGGTACAAGGATTCAGAATCTTCTTTTAAAAAGGATAGATCATCAATGATAGGGAGTGATGGTACATAACCTTTGAACGGACGAAGAAGACTTATATGACATGTGTTGTGAATTTTTCAAGAGTCAAGGAGAGCTAATTGAAAGGAATTATCATTAATACAATTAGTGATTTTAAATGGACCATATAACCATAGTGCTAGCTTGACAATAGGACTGGTCTCTACGCTCTTAAGACGTCTCTTCTCAATGTGAAAATATTACAAAATCTCCCTCTTTGAATTCCATGGGTTGTCTCTTTTTATTTGCTTGTTTCATGTACGTATTTTGTGCTTTGTGAATTTTATGTCTTGCTTGCTCTAATATTTGGGGTGTTGTTGAGCAATTTCATCAGCATGTGGTACATCATGAGATATGCAAGACAAAGGAGTAGGCAATAAGTACTTATATACAATTTGAACTGGTGCTTTTTTTGTGGATAAATAAGGAGTGTTGTTGTACGCAAATTGAAGCAAGTGGATGTATGTATCCCAAGTTCCTGGTCTCTCATGAGTGTATGTTCATAAAAGATCTAGAATAATGCTATTGGTTGCTTTGGTTTGTCCATTAGATCTCGATTGAAATACATAAGTGAAGTCGATTGAGTGCGTAAATTTTGAAAAGTGTCACCCAAAAATCATTGCAAAATTATCTATCTCGATCAAATATAATAGGTTTTGGCATTCCATGCAAAATAAAAGTATGCTTAAGAAACGATAGAGTCGCTTGCTTAGCTGAGAGGGTCTTCTTACAAGGTAGAAAGTAAACATGTTTACTAAATTTATCTATGACGGTCCAAATCATATATTTTGTGCACGAGTGAGTGGCAATCCAATAATAAAATCCATAAAAATGTGTTGGCAAAGAGAGTTAGAAATAGGTAAAGGCATCAACAAAACATGTTGCTTACCATGATGACGTTTGATTCGTTGACAAACAAAACATTGTGCAGTATATGTAACAACATCTTTTCAAATGGAAGACCAATAAATTTGAGATTCTACTATGTGAATAGTTTTGCCAATCCCACTGTGGCCTATATAAATTGGTGTTGGAGATAGGGTTGCAGAGAATCACAGACAGCTTGGAGAAGACAAAGGAAGCTCAAGGAACACAATAGAGAGTGTATTACTTAGTGTGCAATGGAAAGATAGATAGCCCTATAATGATGGCGCATATACAATGCACGAGGGAAAAAACCTCCTAGTGATGGATACATACAATGTTGGATAGCCCTAGAATGATGGGCGTATATACAATGCACAAGGGAAAAACCTCTAGTGAGGGAAAAAATGCCCTGACAGTCTAAGTGTGTTGACACACATCACTACCACATGTATATGGTAACAAATCCCCCCTGGGAGTGATGCGGTGAATGAGAGCTAGCACATAGATTATAGGGAAGTGTCATGCCCTGAGGACATGATTAGTCCACAAAAGGGGAGTAAGCCCAAAGCTTTACGGAAAGCTTCGAACCTCTCACAAGACAATGCCTTTGTGAAAAGATCTGCAAGGTTGTCCTATGTTGGCACATAAGCCAAGCTGATCTCTCCTGTTGAGAGTCTCTCCCTGACATAATGGTAATGGACCTCAATGTGCTTTGTGGGAGCATAAAAAAGTGGGTTCCTCGCAACTGCCAATGCGCTCTGACTGTCAGTGTAGATGATGTTGGCAGTGTCCTGTCCAGCACCCAAATCAACCATAAGGGTTCTGATCCATACACACTCAACCGTAGTTGTGAAGACTTCTCTGTACTCAGTCTCACAACTGGAAGTGGCCATTGTAGGTTGCTTCTTGCTCAACCATGATATGCGTGAACTGCCGATCATGAAACAAAAACCACTCTTGGACACTCGCGTGTCAAAACAACCAGCCTAATCTAAGTGCAAAAAAATGTAATGGAAAATGGCTATAAACTTTGAGAGTAGCAAAATTAGGATACTTAGAGAAAGCACTTGTGTGAGATTACTTTGAGAGCATAGAGGGTGAACTTAATTGATGGTAGCAACATAAACATAGTACTTAATTAACTTGGCATGAACAATACTTTTGCAAGAGAGAGAGTTTAGAGAACATGACAACAGTTGAGGACCAAATTTACCGTGGAGTCGATCCCCCCCTCCAATAGGCATTTGTATTATAGATTCTCCCTGTAATGGAAATGGCTTATGAACTTTGAGAGTAGTGGAATTAGGAAATTAGATAAAGCACTTTTGTGAGATTACTTTGTGAGCATAACGGGTGAACTTAATTGATGGTAGCAACATAAACATGGTACTTAGTTAACTTGGCATGAACAATACTTTTGCAAGAGAGAGAGTTTAGAAAACATGACAATAGTTGAGGACCTGATTCATACGGAGCCGGTCCCCCCTCCAATAGGCATTTGTATTATAGTTTCTCCCATCAAGAGAGACTTGGTACAATACATTCTTTGTGTTCCTTGTGACCTAGGTGATGCAACGAAGATGGAAAGCTTCACGCATCACAAACATAACATAAAATTTGTAGAAAGCATTAACTGTCACAAGCCTTAGTTCCAAGGCCTCAAACACCTTCGAAGGTGGAGAGAGCTAGCGGGGAATGAGGGTAGGGAAGAGGAAGAAGAAACATTCCATAGGAGAAAGAAATAGTTCCTCACTGTGCGCTCCTTGCCGCACTGTCGAAGCAAGGGACTTGCCAATACACCGTATGCGAGCCACAAACGGCTCCAAGCACACAACAAGCCTAAACTAGCAAGCTCAAGAAAACAAAGGGTGTGTCACTCACCGCTCTACGCTCGCCTTCGTGGTGGATTCCTCGCCACGATGAAGAAGAAGCTGCAGTCGTGCCGCGCTCAACCGCTTCGCCGCCATCGTGCCTTCGTAATGCTCGATCGCACACACACTCTCCCTCTCTCTCTCTCTCTCTCTCACACACACACAAGGAGGTGAAGAAGAAGAAGATGGAGATGGAGATGGAGCAAGAGCACTCTTCAATTGCACAAATGAGAGAATGAGTAAAAATTAGGTTTAGTTGGCTTTTATAGGAGCTCACCCCATTCACACTTGGGCGCCCATGCTTAACCAACTAATCCCTTGAATGTCCAAGTTAAAGTGCGCCTCTCATCGACGATCACTCTACCTTTCCCTATTGGTCCGACAAGCCCGGTACCTGACTCTACCAAATACATAATACACGTCCGTCGTAGGTGATGGGTGTCCGTGTGCCGTGAGGGTTAACATGCCCCCCTTCCTGATGTAGATTCCGTCCTCGGAAGCTATTGAGTTGAAGCTGGTTCGTCGAGGTGGAAGAGCATTTGAGATGAATGTCCTTAGCCTTCTTCAGTCACTGCAAAATCAAACAACATTGGCACAGTAATTGCATTCTCTTAAAAAGCATATGCAGTTTTAGGTAGACACATTGATTGGTAAAAGAATTTCAAACAATTTGTTAGCAATGAACATTAAATTGCAATGTAATCAAATGCATAAACAGATGTAAAGGTAGAAAATTAAACAAGTCTGGGGTCACTAATTTGACGGTCGAAAGGCACTAGAGATCGAATATTAATACCATGGGTAAGCTTCTTAACTTTCTGTGGTCAATTAAGTTGTTTAATCGCGAGAGCCAAGTATTCATGTTCAAGGGCTGACTAGAGGCTATATCTAGAAAACCTTGTAGTTAAGCTACCATAAAAGGAATTTCTCATGAAATCATCGCCTGACTGATTACTTTTTCTTTGACCCCCCAAGGTCTTTTCACATTGATTCAATTATGATGTGTGTGCTTATTTTGTATGCCTTGGGTTTTTTGCTTTTCAAGGAAAAGCGCCCACGCTGGGAACCTCTAGGGCTCTAGTACCATAGGCAATACATGTGAGTGAAGTACCAAATCAAGCCGAGATTTCTCTTCCAGCTTAAAATTTTACATTGTGGCACTTTGATTTTTTGCTTGTTCATTTTCAGCATTTAAATTTTGTAACTTTGGGGGGTCATATAACACTGTTACATTCCCCAGGCTCATCACATTAGTAAACTCCCTTTATAATACTTAAGCTAAAGGTCAATAGGGTTAAGCCCACTAGAAAGCCCTAGTACATTTCATACAATGCTGCCTAAATCGGATTAAGAACCTAAGTAACCATTGATTATTAGGAAGGCATTCCCCATGGTATTAAGAGAAGATTTCTAATACCTAGCTTGGTCAAACTAGCTTAGTCGGACTGCTTGATTTTTACACCTAAACAAGTGACTATGACAAAAGATTGCATTGAATTAAATGTTGGATACTAAGCCAATGCGCTGAATAGTATGCTACCAATCACAATCAAAGCAGACAAACATGGATGCAAAAAAGATACGGGCAATGCTAATGGACAAGAAACACCTGTTTGTATTGATGGTCGCGCTTGATCTGAAGGTTCCATGAAGATCCAAATCCTATCAATAGCAACACGCTCCTGTACACACTATGAAACAAAAGGAATACCTCCAGGAGGCACATCAGTGGGAAAAGAGAACTTTGCTAATCACTCAACTCTAAAACAGAAATACTCCTATCGTACTAATCTTACCTACCCTCCATCACTCAAGTGATGAGGATCAAAGGTGTTTTATGGCATAGGTTTCTGTTTCACTGTACCAGATGTGACATGTGTAGGTCTGAGTCAATGTTTTGACTTTAATGTGCATACTCGTTTGCTAATTGCTCTTGCTCTTTATTTTATTTTTTTTGTGAGTATAAAGCTTTATATGTACATTCCCTAAGATTGGAATTGAGAGGTCAGGGAAAAAGGTTGAGAGGGAAACAAATGAATGATGACTGTCAGCAAACACTCCCCCCTTCCTTGGGTAGATCATACTGTTTGAAATGAGCTTGTCACCCTTTGAAACCAATTGTTCCAGTTGGTAATAGGTGAGGATTTTTGCCAGTAGTTTGTTATTACCCTAAGTGCCTCGTCAAGTTGCAAGGGTGGTAAGGTACTCTCCCAGGATTGAACTTGAAGTGGTTCATCAGGTGATTCTTGAACACTGGGAGGTGTGGATTCTTTTGTAGCTTCATGGAGGTCCACTACTATAGATGGAGGCTGTGTAGAAGCTTTTACCTCTATGGATGTATTACATGATGAGCTAGAATCTTCATGGGACTCCCCCCTTCCTGAGCTAGGTGGAACAAATCGTTCTTTCTTTGGTACCCAAACTAGCTCGGGAGCGGGTGTGTAGCATTCTGTGATTTTTTTCTTTCCACGATCATTGATTTGTTGTGGAGCTACGGGATTGGGCTCACTTGGGTCAGGTGATAGGTAAGAGCACAATCTACGTTTTGGCACCCAGATTTGATCATTTCCTTGATAGTAGCCTTGGGCTTCCAATAGTCGTTTAGGGATCCATCGCAACATTTTCTTACTTTTCTTGGAGCGAGTGGTACGTTTCTTACAAGGCTTCTGTTTTTTAGCATTAGTTATGGTCACTAAAGAAGCTTTAGGGACCCACTTGTATGTTTTCTTCGTGACATTAGGATGGTTCTTGTGTGTCTCAAGCTTTCTTTCAACTACATTAGTTGAAGCTCTAGAGAGTTGGGCTATGGGGACGTATGGTTCAACCTCCTGGACATGCAACGTCTTGGGTTTTATTTCCTTGGGCAATATCTCAGGGACTATGGCTTGAGTGGTAGGGCTAAGAGTTGGTTTTTGCGTTGTAACACCCCCAGTCCCCCAATCAATAGTGCATTTGGTGGCTATCATCCACGTGCGGCCTAGGTTTATATTACCCTCCATAGTTCCAGTAGGCATGACCAAAAAGTCTTGAGCTACCACCCCATTGTCATAACTGACAGAAGTGTGCCAGATTCCAAAAACCGCAGTTTTTTTCTTGTTGACACCCTTGACTTGGATAATACTCTCAGATAGAGGTGGCTTCCCTAACTGACACCACACCCCATAGGATAGCAGATTGTATTTAGCACCCGTGTCCAATAAGGCGTTATATAGCACTTTTCCATAGGCACTATTTAACTCAATGGGGTATCGTAGAGGTGTGTCAGAGTCCAACCCATCCTCTTCGTGTGCTTCATTTGCATCAGGTTCCGAGCGAGTAGCTCTACCTAATGTTTCCATGAAACGGCTAAACATACTAGTACTAGGCTGTGGAGCTTCGGGAGGTGCATGGCCTTCTCTCTCAGTGTTTTGGGTAGGGTATGCTTCCATGATTTCTGAGTCGGAGGAGGAATCACTAGCGGCTATTTTAGGGTCTTGGGTGGTGCTACCTTGTGTCCCCGTTGAGGGTCTAGAGCTTATCGTGGATGGGTAATGGGTGTCCGTATGAACAGAGGCACCCTCAATATGCTCGTGTTCTAGCACCCGCCCAGAGCGTAAGTGCATGTGCTTTTGATACCCTAAGGTGTCAAAAAGCTGCTCTAGGAGGCCTTGTGACTAGTTTTTAGCGTGTTTTTTGTTTGTTTTTTTGCTAGATTTTTTAGAGCGTGTCGTGGAATGGGCCGTGTGATAGCTCGAAACGAGCGTATCGGTCAGAGGGTCGTGCTGTGCTTTATAGCCCTCCGTTTGGTCACTCTATGCCCTCGGAATCCCTAAAACTGTCAATTTCCAGTAGGGAACTAGGCCCAAACTAGAAAGTCTAAGGGTGCAAGTGGGAAGAGAAAGGAGGAGAGTGGAGGACTTGTCCCACATGCTCTCATTCTCTCTTGAGGGAGTAGGGTATATATATAAGAGTGAGTCTAGTATATATCAGAGGACTGAGGCCTGAGGCCTGGGCCTGGGCCTGGGCCTGGGCCTGGGCTTGGGCTTGGGCTTGGGCTTGGGAAAATGATCCCGATCCCGATCTATCTTTTATACAAACCAACCCGTCCGTTTTAAGAGTCACGTTTTTTATTTTCGAAAAAATTTCGCCGCTCGCTCGCGTTTTTAATTTCCGAAATTTTTTTCCTTTTAATTTTTATTTTTTTTTCCGAAATATTTTTTTTTCAAAAAACTTTTTTTTTTCCAAATTTTTTTTTTCGGTTGATGCAGAAAAACGCAGAAATTGAAAAAAATGCAGAAAAAGAAATTAAAAAAATGCAGAAAAACGCAGAAAATGCAGAAAAAACGCGGAAATTGCAGAAAATGCAGAAAAAACGCAGAAATTGCAGAAAATTGACAGAAATGCGGAAAATTGCAGAACTTGAAAACGCCGAACTTGAAAACGCAGAAACTGCAGAAATTGAAAAAACGCAGACAATAGAAGAAATTGAAACTTGACAGCAATTGCAGAAAACGCAAAAAACAGAAATCTCCACACACTCCTTCCCTGCCTTTCCTATGATACAAATTGCACCACAAGGAAGCGTAAAGTGCTAACCGAGCTTAGTGTAGGGCATATCCCCGGTAGCGGCGCCAAAAATGTGCGCTCCTTGCCGCACTGTCGAAGCAAGGGACTTGCCAATACACCGTATGCGAGCCACAAACGGCTCCAAGCACACAACAAGCCTAAACTAGCAAGCTCAAGAAAACAAAGGGTGTGTCACTCACCGCTCTACGCTCGCCTTCGTGGTGGATTCCTCGCCGCGATGAAGAAGAAGCTGCAGTCGTGCCGCGCTCAACCGCTTCGCCGCCGTCGTGCCTTCGTAATGCTCGATCGCACACACACTCTCCCTCTCTCTCTCTCTCACACACACACACACAAGGAGGTGAAGAAGAAGAAGATGGAGATGGAGATGGAGCAAGAGCACTCTTCAATTGCACAAATGAGAGAATGAGTAAAAATTAGGTTTAGTTGGCTTTTATAGGAGCTCACCCCATTCACACTTGGGCGCCCATGCTTAACCAACTAATCCCTTGAATGTCCAAGTTAAAGTGCGCCTCTCATCGACGATCACTCTACCTTTCCCTATTGGTCCGACAAGCCCGGTACCTGACTCTACCAAATACATAATACACGTCTGTCGTAGGTGATGGGTGTCCGTGTGCCGTGAGGGTTAACACTCACTTATCATCACTCTTCTTGCTAGCATACATAATAGCATAGTAATGAAGATGGAGAAGATGGCAAGCTTAAGCATTGAAGCAAGGCTCTTGGTTGGATTTGCATTCCATAGCCAAGAGTGTTGGTGTAGGCTCTCACTTCTCACAAGATTGGAGAAGGAGGTGGAGTTCCTCAATTTTAACCAAGTGAGAATAATCCACAAAATGAGTGTGTGTGTGTGTGTGTGTGTGTGTGTGTGTGTGTGTGGTGTATACCCCCCCAGCACCCCCTTGCTTGCTTGGGGCGAGTTCTAGCCTTGCCACATGCTTCAAGCTCATTGGACCCCTCTCCCCCTAGCCAATCACATGCAACATGCATTCAAGTACATGGGTAGTCTTTGGACAAGTGTCCTCCTTACCCCTTAAAGAGAGGAGCTTGAAAATATCTAGATATTTATTGGATGGAACTAGAAGCTCATTGGAACCCTCTTTAGCCCAACCAATAGCATTCAAGCACACCATGTGGCTAAGCATAGGGAGAGTTTGACATGTGTCCCATGTGCCCCTTGAGAAAATGGGTGCCCTTTGGGTGAGTGGGAGGTTAAGTCAAAGATTGCCCTAACTTTGGGACTTTCCCCCTCCTTTGTACATGCATGGGAAGCTTCTCAAGCACCTTCCTCATTAAGTATGACAAGCACCACAAGTACCTTAGTCATCAAGCATGACAAGCATCTCAAGCACCTTAGTCATCAAGCACGACAAGCGCCTCAAGCACCTTTGTCATCAATCATGACAAGCACCTTAGTCATCAAGCACGACAAGCACCTCAAGCTTAGGTCGGGTTTGCACCTCAAGCTCAGCCCTAGCTTGCCTAAGGTCAAAGGACTTTTAACACTAACCATTGGAGGTCTAACCCTAAGGACTTTTAAGCTCCATTAGTTAACCTTGCTCTTTGACAAACCATCTCTCATTTGGACCCCTTTACCATTGGCCCGTGTTGAGATAGATCTGTAAGCACATGTCTATATTCTAACCCTTGTTCCCGTTTACTATCCCACATTGAATGATCAGTTTAATATGAGAAAATCATTTGGGTTGGTTAGATATTAGATTTTATGACACTCCCATTAAGAGAGACTTGGTACAATAAAATCTATGTGTTCCTTGTGACTTAGGTGATGCAATGAAGATGTCATGCATCACGAGCGTAACATAAACTTTGCAAAAAGCATTAACTATCCCAAGGCCTCAAACACCTTCGAAGGTGGAGAGATCTAGCGGGGTATGAGGGTAGGGAAGAGGAAGAAGAAATATTTCATAGGAGAAAGAAATAGTTCCTCACTTATCATCACTCTTCTTACTAGCATACATAATAGCATAGTAATGAAGATGGACTCGGATGGAAAGCTTAAGCATTGAAGCATAGCTTTTGGTTGGATTTGCATTCCATAGCCAAAAGTGTTGGTGTAGGATTTCAAATTCTCTACTAGCTTGGAGAAGGAGATGGAGCTCTTTCACTTTTCACTTTGCACTTTACACAATCAGAGTGTGTGTGTGTGTGTGTGTGTGTGTGTGTGTGTGTGTGTGGGAGAGTATACCCCTCAAGCATGCCCCCTACTTTCTTTGGTCGACCCCCTCTTCTAGCACAAGCTTGAAGTTCATTGGATCCATGCAAGACTGGCCAATCACATGCATGATGCATTACAAGCAACAAGGGTAATCTTGGGACAAGTGGCCCCCTTTCCCCTTTGAGAGAGAGGACTTGATAAATGCAAAAACAATTAATTAAATCTACTAAATTATCATTGGACCCCTTGGGAGGCTAACCAATAAGCTTTAGGCACACCATGAGGGCAACATGAGGAGGAGCTTGACAAGTGTCCTTTTTGCTTTCTTTGTACCAAGCTTGCCTTGTATGAGGGTGTGTGTGTTCTCTCCCCTCTTGTAGGGCTCCCCCCTCCTTGTAGGGATCCATTTGACTTTGTGGAACACCTCACCTTCAAGCACCTCAGTCAGCAAGCATGACAAAGCACCTCAAGCTTGGGTAGTATTCCCACAAGTACATCAAGCTCCCTAATTGGCAAGCACGACAAGCACCTTAGCCATCAAGCATGACACACACGACAAGCACCTCAAGCTTGGGCCGAGTTCCCACCTCAAGCTCAGCCCTAGCTTACCTAAGGTCAAAGGACTTTTTAACACTAACCATTGGAGGTCTTCAATGAAGCTAACCCTAAGGTCTTTTTAGCTCCATAAGCATTGCTCTTTGATAGACCATATTTTGTTTGGACCCATTACCTTTGGTCCCATGTTGAGATGCATCTAAAGCACATATCTATATTCTAACCCTTATTCCCGTTTATTCTCCCACATTAAATGATCAGTTTACTATGAGAAAATCATTTGGCTTGGTTAGACATTAGATTTTATGACATTATCTCTCTCTTGAAATCATAGTCGTCCTCGACTATGAAGTAGAAGAGATAAAGCCTTAGTCATTAGTCAACCTTTCTTAGCGTGTAGAGGATCCCTTTTTACCGTACGACATCGTTCCAAGATGGATGACTATCCATTTGGTGCTTGGGAGATGTAGCTGTCGTAAGCATGCTTGCTCTTTAGTCCATTTCATTCTTCCAAAGTAGAGTGACAAATTCTACTTGGTGTTTGAGAGATTTTGTCATCACAGACATGATTCTACGCATGCATACTATTTAATTTCTCCACAATAGAAAGAGAATTAGTTTTATAAGACAAAAACATTGGTCATTTAAAAAAAAATTGTACATTTGCTTACTCTAATGTAGCATTGTAAGCATTGACAAGGTTCATACTATCCTTAAGTTGTATTCCTTGCATCCCTCTAGCATCTTCAAAAGGATGATTTTTGAACTTCATAAGATACCATCGGATAATCTTACCATGTCGTAATACCTTGTCTTCATGCCGAAGGATAGCTTTGGGTTGTAGCACCTCTTCTTGATCTTCAATTTTGGGAGGGTCTTCAATAATTGGTTCACTTGGTGGCTCTCCTTTGTAGGGCTTAAGTAGGCTCACATGAAAAGCATTATGTAGGAGCCAATGGTTGGGAAACTTGAATTGATAAGCCATCTCATTGATTGGCTTCAAGATTTGGAAAGGACCATAGTATCTTTTTGCTAATTTAGCATAATATTTTTGATGACCCGTAGGATTTTTGGCTGTTGTTTGCCTCAATCGAGCCTTGGAAACTTACGTAAGACCCAATTATTTTCTTTGAACGTTAAGGGCCTTCTGTGCTTGTCAACTACAACTTTTTGCCTTTGTTGAGAGATGGATATAGCCTCCTTAATCTTTTGGAAAGATTCTTGTAGGTCACGTCTATATTCATCAACAACGAAGATCTTCCCATGTACTTTAAGTAGCAAGGGACTTTTAGGTCTTCCCTCAATGATTTCAAAAGGTGCTTTTACTGTAGAAATATGTACAGTATTATTGTACACATACTCTACAAGAGGTAAATACTTTTCTCATTGTGAGCGTTGATCTACTTCTGTAACATAAGTCTTTAGTAGATCGAGAACCGTAAGATTGGATATCTCACTTTGGCCATCCGTTTGTGGGTGATAAGCCGAAGAGAAATTCAATCTCGTACTTAGATTTTCAAAGAGACCTTTCCAAAAATTACTAGTCATTCTAGGATCTCTAGCTGACACGATGGATGTTGGTAATCCATGGTGTTTGAAAATGTGTGATATGAAGAGAGTTGCCATTTGGTGTGCCTTAATAGTCTTTTTGCAGGAATAAAATGCGCTTGCCTGTCGACTATTGTCCATATTCCAGTATTCCCATGGATAGACTTGGGTAATCCAAAGATAAAATCCATGGATATACTCTCCCATGGTGAATTTGGGGTAGGCAATGACTGGAGTAATCCAGGTTGCTTCTCTCTATCATACTTGGTCTTTTGGCATACCACACATTTTGAAACATACTCTTGTATGTCCACTTTCATGGTAGGCCAATAAAAATACGTCTCTACTCCTCGAAGAGTAGGTTGAATGCCTCTATGCCCTACATATGGAGGAGCATGGGATTCATACATAACTTTCTCACGAAGGGAATGGGTAACACATAGCCTATTATCGTGGAGAAGATAACCGTCCTACAAGGTGAATGGTTCCTCTTTCTTCCCCAAAGCAAGGTCTGACATTATATCTCTAAAGTCAGGGTCAGTAGCATACTCATCTATCATAGTAGATAGATCATTGTGAGTTGCTATAGACACACACCGCATTAACTTTTGGTCGTCTTGAAGTGCATCGGCCACTTGATTGTGCTTACCAGCAATGTGAACAATATGAAAATTATAAAATTGCCCACCTCATTTGTTTGTCAGAAAGCTTGGTTTGCATCGTGAAGTACTTGAGACATTGGTGATCGGTTTGTAAAACGAATGGAGTCCCCAATAGTGCTTCCATGTATCTAGGGCATGTAGAACAACTAAAGCTCTTTCTCATAAATTCCTAAGACCCATTCATCTGTATTGAGCCTTCGGCTCTCATATGATATGGCATACCCTTCTTGAAGCAAGACTGCTCCAAGGCAATCACCACACGCATCACATTGGATCTCAAATGGCTTTGAGAGATCCGGAAGCATGAGGACTGGTTGGGAGGTAAGCTTCTCTTTGAGCTTGTCAAAACCATTTTGCTCCTTAGCAGTCCATGAATACTTAACGTTCTTCTTTGTTAAGTCATGTAATGGTCCTGCTATTTGAGAAAATTTTGCTATGAAGCATCTATAATATGCACACATACCAGTAAATCTTCTTAGCTCATGCATATTACTTGGATTAGGCCATGCTTTTATTACCTTTAACTTCGATGGATCCATACGGATACCATCTTGAGAGATAATATGACCTAAGTTTTGAATCTCTTGAAGGAAAAATTCGCTTTTCTTTTGGTTGAGAAAAGGCTTGTTCTCCCTCAATGCCTGAAAAATCACTTGGAGAGGTTTCTTGTGTTCCTCCACAGACTTGGAGTAGTGAACTTGCGATAGGGTCTAAATGTTTTCTCCATTTACGATTGAACGTGGCTGGTGTGGCATCACTAGATATTCATAAAGGCCAAACGTTGTACGAGACGCGGTCTTTAGGATATCTTCATCCACTATCCTTATTTGATGATAGCCACTTTTAAGGTCAATCCTACTGAAGTAGGTAGAGCCTTGTAGCATATCAAACATATCTTGTACCCGAGGCACGGGAAATCTGTTTTTGACAGTGATATGATTTAGTGCTCGATAGTCCACACACATACGGTATGCACCATCTTTCTTTTGCACTAAAAGGATTGGAGAACAAAAGGGAGAGGAGCTAGGCCTCACCATCCCTTTGTCAACCAATTCTTGTACTTGCCTCACGATCTCCTCTTGTTGAGCTTGGAAAACTTGATAAGGAGGCTTGTTAGGCGGTGAGATTCCTTGTAGGAGCTCAATTCAATGGTGATCATCATGTTCTCCTTTTGGAGGTAAGTTCATAGGGATATCATCGATGAACACATCTTGGAATCATTTTAGAAAATTAAACAAGTCTAACTCTTCATGATTCCTACTATTTACATTTGATTAAACATTAAGATCTTTTAGGGATTCTTTGACAAAAATCATGTACGCAAAAAATGAGCTCTTCATTGATTTATCAAAAGCAAGAGGATTTACGAGTGGTATGGTACGACCAGACTCACTAGCATCTATGTACATGTTCTTTACACTCTAAGTGAAGTAGATTCTCCTTTCAGGGAACTTCATGTTGGCAGCCATGCAATTAAACCATGGTGCCTCTAGGATAGCATCCTCATGTTGGAGAGGAGAGATGAAAAAGTCTTCTTTGTCAACATAGCTTTGGACATGGAGCCTCAACTTCCCAATCAAGGGAGTAACGGAGGCTCGTTGTCCCTTGAAAGCAGCATCGGCTATTACAACATCTCCCATCTTGAAAGCTTGAATGTCCAACTTGGTGGCCAACTCCGTTGATACGAAGTTGTGAGTAGAGCCAGGGTCAAACAAGATGAAGGAATCATGCTCCCTTACCTTTCCCCAAGCATAGGAGGGAGGTGAACCTTTGTAATGAGCATCCTCTTTTGGAGCTTCAATGGTGGAAGCTTTAGGAGTCTCATTGAGAGCATTTCTCTTGGGGCAAGAACGATAGCCATGTCCTTGCTCCCCACACTTAAAAACACTTATGGTCCTTTCGAAAAGCTTCAAGATCTTCAGAAGAGAGTTTGTTTTTACCTTTGTAAACTCCCTTCTTATTTGACCAATTGTTGTTGAATTTGCCTTGGGAAGAATTTTGGGCATTGGTTTTCCCCTTTGCATAATTTTTGTCTTTGTTTTCCATGGGCTCGACATTCCGTCTAGCCCCGCCTTATAATCTTGAAATTGAAGGCATTGGGAGTCTTTGGATTTTGTCAAACTCAAGATGCAGTAATATTTTCTTCTTACAATGCATATGAACTTTAAGAAAACATTGAATAAAAACAAATATAGACATATAATTGCATCCAAATTACATCTCAAGAGAGATTTTAGAACTTTTAAGGCAATACAACTTGTCTCTTGTAATCTTGCACATGCTTGTGTCTCTTGTAATCTTGCGCATGCTTGTCTCATCCCACTTTATGCCAATCAACACTTTAAAAGACTCCTCTCCATTGTGGGGATTCACAATGCATAGGTACATGTAGCCTAGATCTATGTTTGGGCTCCTCCTCCTCCACTCTTGTGGTGTTATCTACACGTTTCTTCCTCTCTGCTTCATCTAAACCAAGTGCCTCAATTTTTGCCTTCTCCTTTGAAAGGAATGCTTGAAAGTCATCCTAACATCATAAAATAAGTATGTAACCATTACATAACACAGAAAAATAGAAATCAAAGGAGGAATAAGTAGAGTAGTCACCTTTCAAACAAGCTATAAAATCAATCCACAAGGAGCATTATACCATGGTGAGAAGTTAAGCCCAGAAGTTAAGCACAAGTTAATAGAGTGTGTTAGTGTGTAACAGTAGGTGTATTAGTTAGAAGTAGGTAGATAGAGTGTGTGTGTGTGTGTGTGTGTGTGTGTGTGTGCTCTCGCGCAGGCCACGGCGACCTTATCCTTTTTTTTAAAAATTTAAAAAATAAAAATTTTAAAGGTAGGATTGGGATCGGGAATATCTCCCAGACCCAAGCCCAAGCTCACGCTCAGGCCTAGGCCTCAGTCGCCTTTTAAAATTATGAATTTTAGCTTCACACGTAGCTAAAAATCGATTTTTTGAGGACCAACGGAACTTCAGATACTCGAAAATTGTGTTGTAAAGCACACAGCGACCCTCTAAGTGATACGCTCGTTTCGAGCTATCACACACTTTAATTAAAAAAATCAAACATTAAAAAACATTAAAAACGTAAAAAACACGAGTGAAAACGGACGCTTAAAAAAGATAAGCGGTTAACCTTCGAGGTTATTCACCGACGCTTGTAGGGTGCCAAAGGCACATGCATTTGCGCTTTGGTTGTGTGCTAGAGACGGAGCAACTAGAGAGAATTTCGACTTACGCGAGTTCTCAATATCCACCTACTTTAGGTTCCGGGCCCTCGGCGGGGACCCAAGGTAGTACAAACCAAGACCCAAACATAGCAACTAGTGACTCTTCCTCTAACTACGACATCATGGAGGGTTTCCCAATGCCTAATCCTGATAGCTCAAGCCAAGACATGCATGCCATGGGCTTGCGGTCCGAGCCAAGCGTGCTTAGCCGCATGAAGGAAACCTTTAGTAGAGCCACTCGCTCCGAACATGGAGCTAATGATGTAAATGAGGGGGGTGGGGAAGTAAATTCTCCATTCGTGACCAACGTAGACCCTATACCGTTAGAGAATGTGCACGTGAATACTTCATTCATTGCACCTCTTGACTCCTCGGAGTTATTTCCCTCCGAGGTCATATTACCCGATGGTAGAATCCTTGCCGAAGTGCAAGAGATTGAGCGATATATCATTGCGGCTAGGGAAAAGGAAGTCAAGAGCTTACGCAAGGTGGAGAAACGAAGAGAGTTAAAAGCGAAAGCCCCTAGGTCAATATCCTTGCTAAGAGAGCAATCGAGTGCTCCTAACTTAGCAACCACTAAGGGCCAACCGCTAGAAAGAAACATTGCATCTAGCTCAAAGGACACCCTTAGCACCTCAATCCTAGATGGAGTGTTCCTAAATGAGAAATGGGAGTACGAACTACAAACAAAAACTCTGACCGACCTATACACAGGTCACACCTATCACGTGGGTTGGTTAGATGTCCTACAATCCACAATGGGCGCTACTAGTGTGGAGGATCAACAACAAAGATTTTATGAGGTCATCCATAGGGTCATTGAGTTAGAGAGAGAGAACAAGGGGATCAACATGCCTTCAACGGGTCTCATGAGATTCTTGGATAGAGGAAAGGCTAATGTGCGCTCCTTGCCGCACAGTCGAAGCAAGGGACTTGCCGATACACCGTGTGCGAGCCACAAATGGCTCCAAGCACACAACAAGACTAATCTAGCAAGCTCAAAAGAGGGCAATGGTGTGTCACTCACCGCTCTATGCTCCTGCCGTGGAGGATTCCTCGCCGCGATGAAGAAGAAGCTGCAGTCGTGCCGCGCTCAACCGCTTCGCCGCCGTCGTGCCTTCGTAATGCTTGATCGCACACACAATCTCACTCTCTCTCTCTCTCTCTCACATGCACACACACACGAGGAGGTGAAGAAGAAGAAGATGGAGATGGAGATGGAGATGGAGCAAGAGCACTCTTCTATTGCACAAATGAGAGAATAAGTGAATTTTAGGTTTAGTTGGCTTTTATATGAGCTCACCCCATTCACACTTGGGCGCCCATGCTTAGCCAACTAATCCCTTGAATGTCCCAGTTAGAGTGCGCCTCTCATTGGCGATCACTCTTACCCTTTTCCTATTGGTCCGACAAGCCCGGTACCTGACTCTACCAAATACATAATACACGTCCGTCGTAGGTGATGGGGTGTCTGTGAGCCGTGAGGGTTAACATGCCCCCCTTCCTGATGTAGATTCCGTCCTCGGAAGCTATTGAGTTGAAGCTCGTTCGTCGAGGTGGAAGAGCATTTGAGATGAATGTCCTTAGCCTTCTTCAGTCACTGCAAAATCAAACAACATTGGCACAGTAATTGCATTCTCATAAGTGATTAAAAAGCATATGCAGTTTTAGGTAGACAAATTGATTGGTAAAAGAATTTCAAACAATTTGTCAGCAATGAACATTAAATTGTAATGTAATCAAATGCATAAACAGATGTAAAGGTAAAAAATTAAACAAGTCTGGGCTCGCTAATTTGACGGTCGAAAGGCACTAGAGATCGAATATTAATACCATGGGTAAGCTTCTTAATTATCTGTCGTCAATTAAGTTGTTTAATCGCGAGAGCCAAGTATTCATGTTCGAGGGCTGGCTAGAGGCTATATCTAGAAGACCTTGTAGTTAAGCTACCATAAAAGTAATTTCTCATGAAATCATCGCCTGACTGATTACTTTTTCTTTGACCCCCCAAAGTCTTTTCACAGTGATTCAATATTGATGTGTGTGCTTATTTTGTATGCCTTGGGTTTTTTGCTTTTCAAGTAAAAGCGCCCATACTGGGAACCTCTAGGACTCTAGTACCATAGGCAATACATGTGAGTGAAGTACCAAATCAAGCTGAGATTTCTCTTCCAGCTTAAGATTTTACAGTGTGGCACTTTGATTTTTTGTTTGTTGATTTTCAGCATTTTAATTTTGTAACTTTGGGGGGTCATATAACACTGATACACCTCCCCAGGCTCATCACACCAGTAAAATCCCTTTATAATACTTAAGCTAAAGGTCATTAGGGTCAAGCCCACTAGAAAGCCCTAGTACATTTCACACAATGCTGCCTAAATCGGATTAAGAACCTAAGTAACCATTAATTATTAGGAAGGCATTCCCCATGGTATTAAGAGAAGATTTCTAACACCTAACTTGGTTAAACTAGTTTGTCGGACTGCTTGATTTTTAAACCTAGACAAGTGATTATGACAAAAAATTACATTGAATTAAATGTTTGATACTAAGCAAATGCGGTGAATATTAGGCTACCAATCACAATTAAAGTTGACAATCATAGATGCAAAAAAGATAAGGGGCAATGCTAATGGACAAGAAACACCTGTTTGTGTCGATGGTCGCGCTTGATTTGAAGAGTGAGTCGAGATAAAGATTCCATGAAGGTCCAAATCCTACCAATAGAAACACGCTCCTGTACACACTAGGAAACAAAAGGAATACCTCCAGGAGGCACATTAGTGGAAAAAGGTACCAACATTTATTGAACACAACAAAAAACATAAGGAACCCTAACCTAATTATTTGCACTCCCCCTAGAGAGTCAAGGGAATAGGATATTGTAGAGGTTGGGGGGAAACCCTAAGGCTAAACCCCTATCTTCGTCGTCGAGATAAACAAAGTCATCATCCATGAGACCATATGTGCCATCCGTGTAGTCGTGTAAATTTTCTTCTTCATCATAGGTGCCCATGTTTACTAAGAAGGTCACTAGACGCCTATAGTCATCTTGGTCAAAAGGGTAGGCTTATGCAGTGGGAGAAACGCTCTCTACTAAGTATGGATCAGACGTGGTCAAGAGACGTATCAGCCATTCTAACTCCTCAAAATTCCTCTCACATGCTAGTGTACCTATCAAATCCCATTCACATGCAAGCACTGGAAAGACCATGTGAAATATTTGTGAAAAGTAACGAGGGTACCTCTCACCCAAGGCAGGAGTGGATGGCTCTAGCGTTCTAGCCATATCTGTACACGCAAATAGATGATGGTTAGAGTGCAAATATTACAAGGGTCGTGTTCTTGTGCATAATTTGTTTTTATGATTTGTGTTATGGCTCTTGCTCTTTTACTTTTTTATCTTGCTTTTGTGAGTATAAGGCTTTATACATACATTCCCTAAGATCGGAGATTAAGAGGTCAGGGAGAAAGGTTGAGAGGGAAGCAAGTGAATGATGGATGTCCATAAACACTCCCCCCTTCCTTGGGTAGATCATACCGTTTGAAATGATGTCGTCACCCTTTGAAACCAATTGTTCCAGTTGGTAATAGGTGAGGATTTTTGCCAGTAGTTCTCTATTACCCTAGGTGCCTCGTCAAGTTGCAAGGGTGGTAAGGTACTCTCCCAGGATCGAACTTGAAGTGGTTCATCAGGTGATTCTTGAACATTGGGAGGTGTGGATTCTTTTGTAGCTTCATGGAGGTCCACTACTATAGATGGAGGCTGTGTAGAAGCTTTTACCTCTATGGATGTATTACATGAGGAGCTAGAAGCTTCATGGAACTCCCCCCTTCCTGAGCTAGGTGGAATAAATTGGTTTTGCCTTGGAGCCCAAACTAGCTCTGGACTAGGTGTGTAGCATTCTGTGATCTTTCCCTTCCCGCCGTCCGCCATTGGCTTTAGCGTTACACTGTTTGACTCATATGGGTTTGTTGTCGATAGGGAAGGACACATTTTACGTTTAGGTACCCAAATTTGCTCATTTCCATCATAGTAGCCTTGAGCTTCTAATAGTTGTTTTGGAATCCATCGTGATTTGGTCTTGACTCTCCTAGGGCGCGCTCTTGGTTTTCCCAGGAAATGTTTTCCTGGAATGGATGGGAGGGTTGAGGTAGTCGGAAGTAAGGCCTTGGGGACCCATTGATATGTACTCTTAGGTCGTGGGTGAGTACTTGCAATGATACTGCTTGCTGCAACTACAAGTGTTGAAGTGCTAGGTTCATGGGTAGCAGGCAAAGACGAGTTAACCACCTTGGCTTCAGAATGTTGGCTATCCTTCAACTTTGTTAGAGTTTTCAACATAGGTGACTTTGCTTGAATGATAGGGGTAAGAGTTGGTGGTCGCGTCGTGACACTAACAGTATCCCAATCAATAGTGCATTTGGTTGCCAACATCCACGTGCATCCCAGGTTTACGTTGCCTTCCATAGCTCCCGCGGGCATGACTAGAAACCTCTGCACTATGCTTCCATTGTCATAGACAACAGGGGTCTGAAGGACTCCAAGAATAGCAGTTTTCTTTTTATTAATGCCCTTGACTTGCATCGTACTCGGGGATAGGGTCGGTTTCCCTAATTGACACCAAACTCCATAGGATAACAAATTGTGTTTAGCTCCCGTATCTAATAAGGCATTGTATAGTACTTTCCCATAGGGGCTATTTAGCTCAATTGGGTATCGTAGGGGTGGCTTAGATTCTAATGAGTCGTCATCTGTGTCCTCGGAAAATGCTTGCGTGATTCCCAGATTAGCCTCTCGTTGGCGTCTAAGACGTTGTTGTCGTTCTCGAGCCTCAACTCTTGCTTGGATTTTTTAAAGCTCTGCTTGTTCCTTGGCAGCCTTCTTTTGGTGGATGGCTTGCAACTCTTCCTGGCTTAGAGGATCATAATATCTTTTGAATTTAATCCCATTAAGGAATCCAATGGTTTCAACTCCATCTAGAGTCTCCACACGAATGGTACCTTGCGGGGTAATTTCACACACTCGATATGGTCCCTTACCAGCGTATTTCAATTTCTTCTTTTCATTACGTACCCCGTACATAAGAACTTTATCACCAACCTTGATGTCTTTATCCTTTAAATGCCTATCAAACCACTTCTTTCTCCTATCCTTCTCCACTAGAGCATTTCGCACAGCTAATTGCCTCTCTTCATCTAGCCTTTCCAGGATATATAATCGCTCCACTAAGGGGTTACCATCCCAACCTTTTTGAGAAGCTACTCGAAGACTAGGAATGACAAACTCCCATGGCATAACTGCTTCTTGGCCATACACCATCTTAAACGGTGTGCAATTAATAGCAACTTTATATGCAGTACGATAAGCCCATAAAGTTGATGTAAGCTTTAGGTCCCAATCAATGCGATGAGCCTCGACTGTCTTTGTCAAAATGGAGATGAGAGTTTTGTTGGTACTCTCAGCTTGGCCATTTGCTTGGGGATAATAGGGTGTAGACTTGTGGTGAGATATCATGAAGTTTGATGTGAGTTCTTTTATTACTTCATTTATAAAATGAGTTCCATTGTCACTCACAAGTTCAAAGGGGCATCCAAAACGTGTGATAATGTTCTCAAAGAGGAACTTAGTTGTTGTTTTTGCATCCCCCTTCCGTGTTGCTTTTGCTTCAGCCCATTTGGTTACATAGTCGGTAGCCACAATGATATATCGTGATTGCGTGTTACGTGCAGCCGAACTAATCGGTCCTACAAAGTCTAAGCCCCACTTTTCAAATGGTTGGGTTACCTTGATGGGATGTAGAGGCATCCTATCCCTTCTTTGTGGCTTGTTGAAGCGTTGGCATTCATCACATCCCTTTGCAAAAAGTGATGCATCCTTAAACAGAGTGGGCCACCAATAGCCTGAATGTAAGATCTTTCGGGCAGTCAAGTTTCCTGAAAAGTGACCACCAGCTACGCCCATGTGTGCCTCTTGTAGAATATATAAATACTCATCCTCGCGGGCACAACGTCTAAGAACATCATCTTTTCCTCTCTTATAGAGAGTTCCAGCCAGTAAGCAATAGGGTTCGCATTCCTTGATTAATTTTCGAGCTATATCTTTTCGCAGTTCTTTGGGTGGAAAACCATTAACTAAGAAGTTAACAATCTTTTCCCTCCATTCAAGCATTGTTTCAACAATGAACAAAGGAGTATCAAGCAATTCATCATCAACCCCCGTAGGAGCTTCGCCATTAGGGATACGAGATAAATGATCCACCATGACATGTTTCCTCCTAGGCCGCACAACAACGGTGAAGTCAAACTCAAGAAGAATTAACAACCATCGTGTAATTCGACTTGTGGAACACGACTTGTTTACCAAATATAGAAATGCTTGATGATCAACATAAAACACAAACTTGGTAGCAAGAAGGTAATAGCGAAATTTCTTTACTGCGTAAATCATAGCTAGACCTTCGCGCTCTGTAGTAGTGTAGTTCATCTCGGCATCATTTAATTGGCGACTTGCAAAGCTAATAGGGTAGTCCAATTTATGTTCTCCTGGTTGAGTTAGAACACACTCAATAGCAAAATTTGATGCATCAATATGCACATGAAAGGTACATTCCAATCAGGTGTTCGCAGGATTGGAGCACTTGTTAGGGCCTTCTTTAATAACTCATAAGATTGATGACATTCTTCCGTCCAGTGAAACTCGATAAGAAGCTTGTACAATGGACGCGCTATCTCGGCAAAGTTTAAAATAAATCTTCGATAATAACCAACATGGCCCATAAATCTTTGAACTCCTTTATAGTTCGTAGGTGGTGGCAAATCGGCAATGGCTTTAATCTTACTCTCATTTGTGGATATCCCGTTCTTGGACACTATATGCCCTAGAATGACTCCATGCTTAACCCAAAATTGGCATTTGAAAGGGTTCAATGAGATGCGATAAAATCTGCACCTTTCAAATATTTTTCGTAGATATAACAAATGCTTCTCCCAAGAAGAATAAACACAAAGGTCGTCTAGGAAAGCTTCACAAAACTCCCTTAGAAATTCTTTAAACGCAGTGTTTATTAATCGTTGGAATGTAGCAGGGGCATTCGTTAAGCCAAAAGCCATAACACGAAATGCAAACACTCCAAACTCTGTGATAAAAGCAGTTTTAGCTTGGTCCTCTAATGCAATTGTGATTTGATTGTAACCAGAGTACCCATCTAAAAAGCTATAAGCTTCCTTGCCCGCAACGCTTTCAAGCACATGTTCTGAATATGGCAAGGGATAATGATCTCTCCTAGTAGCTGCATTAACTTTCTTGAGGTCCACGCACACTCTTAGTTTCCCATTCTTTTTTGGCACAATGACTATTGGAGAAACCCATTCTGAGTGCTCAATAGGGTATATGAATCCACATTGGATAAGTTTTTCAATCTCCTCTTGCACAATTTTGGTGTACTTAGGATTCATTGGATAGGGTCGTTGCTGGACGGGTTTAGCAGTGTTGATCATGGGAATTGTATGTTGCACCACAGAAGGTGGAACGCCCTTCATGTCATGATATGTCCAAGCAAAGATATCCTTGTATTCCTTGAGGAGCTCCTTAAGTACAGCCTCTTCAGTTTTGGTAAGGTCTTGAGCAATAAAGACTGGTTTAGACTCCTCACCTGGTTCTGCTAATTCTATCTCTTTAACTACCGCTGGACCATCATAGACTCCATTGCTTTCATTGGTAGGTATTCGTTGGGCCTTGGCATACACAACCTTTCTCTCCCCCGTGGTATAAGATTTAAAATGTTCAGGAGCCGTATGTAAGTCAGCAGGCTCTTGTCCTGATGGAGACCTTTCTTTTAGTTCTGCCTCCTTTTGTTGTTGTGCTAACTCTCGGTTTTGACGTCTTCTTATAGTTCGACTCAATTTCGGCTCTGTAACCTCCAATTGAGCGAGGTCAATGGGTCGCGGACTGCACCACATGACACTCTGGAGATGTTCACCCCAATTGTCTACTAGCTTTCGATGAGCATCACATGCCCCTAGATAGCTAAGCCATTCTGCAGTAGATCTTTCCTTGTTTATCTTAGCTCTCACATTTGCTCGATACCGTCGTCTCTTATATGACCTTTGTTTCTTGTTAAGGTTTTGATTTTGGTAAATGTTTGAACTCGAATCGCTTGATAGGTCTTCGCTTGTATCTTCTTCACTCTCATATAAATTACCATAGATGGTCGTACTAGACCTTGAGTGTTCAGTTTCTATACTTGGCTCACTCGATGTTTCCTCAGGTTCTGAATCCATTTCTCCCTGAGATTCCGTTTCTGATGTGTATTGGCCTGAAGCCTTTGAGGAATCATCGGTTTCACTCTCAGGTAGGTGTGCCTCTATCTTATCATCGGATGTTACATGTGCTACACCTAACATGTTTACTGGTGCAATGTGTGGTATCTCTTTCCCATCTGGTGTTACCCAGGTTGTTCCTTTAGCTCCCCATGTATCTATAGTTGCCGCTAGGTGTACCCAATCGACATTGTCTGACTCAGCCATTCCGGGCAGGATATCCATATAAGGAGAGTTCTCCCCAATATCCGTGTCTTTGTTACACGTGTAACAATACTGTAATGGAGCTGAGTGAATTGTTGTGTCTGATCGATTATCAATGATGAATTTATTTCCTAGAGGATGCGTTCGACCACTTAAAAGATCAACTCGAATGACAGAGTCTTGGAACTGTAAGTAGACGTGGTTTTTGGACCAGTCATGCACCATTTTTGCTTCCCTCATGAATGGACGCCCTAAGATCATCTCAAATGACATAGGATGCTTGGAAAAATCCACAACAATGAAAGTTTGCCTTACCTTGTGTCCCATGACCTTGATTCTGAGATCCTTTAGCATTCCAATAGGCGTAACAATAGATCCATTAGCCATTTTTACCACTACGCTTGTGGCTTCAAGGTGAGGTCGCCCCATAGACTCCCAACAACTCTTTGTCACCATGCTGTTAATCCTTTAGTAGTGATTGGCAGAGTAGCATTAGATTCATCACCTTCAAAGTATTGCCCCAACTTGTTAACGGGTACTTCAATTACAGATTCATGTCCCGCTAGGTCAGATGGTGGTGCTAAATGTTCCTCATCATTCATTACCGAGTCAGGTTTGTTCATATGTGCAAACTGTGGTAATCCGGCCTGTAATTCTCCATTGAGGAAGGCTCGAAGAGCTGAGACTAGCTCGGGGTCTTTATATAGTTTGGACATGATGGTGGTTCTAACTTCTGAAGACGTGAAATCCATCAATTTGGCAACATTTAATTTCATCTTGTGGGACGTAGGACCCTGACAAGAGAATGGTGAAGATGGAATCTACACTTCCTCAAGGGGGTCGGGCATTCCCTCACTAAACATTCTCTCTAGTAGGAAAGGTGTGTGTCCACTTTCAGATGTCCTACCCTCACTCTCTTCCCGAATGATACTGGGTATAGCTAACGGCCTGTAGTTCTTGTGAGGTTGAACTTGTGTGGGAAACACTGTGTCCGACATCTGGATATGTTTGGGTTCAGGTTGTAATGTTCGTTGAGTTTCTTCCACCAAACCCCTCGGTTGTTGGACTCGTTCAATTTCCACTGTTGGGTTTGGATAGGTTCCAATCTTTCTCTTGCAATCCTCATTTTTTGTCTCTCATGGCTTATCTTGGGGGTTCGCAACTGGGTAGTTTAACTTTGAATACTCTTTTGGTGTTCGTCGTAATTCCCTCTCGTGATCCTCCTCACTGGCTTTTTCCTTTGTAGTAACAGTTTTGGTCTCCGTGGTCTCTATCGAATCTGAGTCATCCTCAGGGTCATTCATATACACGGGATCCTCTCCTGTCCCTATGTTAGTCTTTGAACTAGGTTTTGAGCTAGAAGCATTAAGGGATTTCTTTCTTCGTGTTTTCTTCTTTCTCGCTCGGCCAATGGATGCAGCATCTCTCTCTTCGAGGATGTAATTTTGCTTTTGGAGCATCGATCGTGTGAGTGCATTCACTGGTGCTATGTTTATAGTTGGTGGTGTCCCATCAACAATCTCTATTATGTTCAATGGTGTGATTTTCGGTGCGTTTGGATTGTTAGGACACTGTGCGATCAAATGATCTATGCCACAACGATTACAAGTGAGTATTGGCATTGCCAATGCACTCCCTTGACTTGTTTGCATTAGTGCGGAATTCTTTTGCATTCTAATGGGGCACTCAGCTACTCGATGTGGTCCACCACATTCGTAGCACTGAAGAGGTGGTCTCTTGGTAAAACTATTAATGTTTTGGCCTCTTGCTGCTAGCGCAGTAGCTTGATATACCGGTTTGATTTGTCCCCAATGGTCTTCCATATAGTACATGGGACACTCCTCAAGCATGTTGACTCCATAGGTGATACTAGAGTCTATGTCCTCTTCGCAATCTACATAAGTATTAGATGACTCGCAACCTATTTGGTTCATAGGTGTAACTCTTGGATGAGGGGGTTGCGGTCCTAGCACTGGAGGTGGCAACGGTGTGGTTTGGACCACATTTTGGGTTCTAGGGACCATGTGCTGTAATGGCAACTATTGCTCCATGGGTGGGGTAGGCATCAATGCAGGAACTCGAGGTGAGTCTCCCCAAGCTATAGGCGGTCTATTTTCCATAATGCCTTTAAGCATTAGGCAATCCTTCGCTTGATGGCCATACCTACCACACGCGTTACAAGTCCCGTTAAACTTTACTCTGAAAGTAGGGCATTCACTCGTAGTATGTGGGCCCAAGCAAATTGAGCACCATTGTTGCTCCCTTCTTGGATACATATGAGTGTTTTGTGGAGCACGATTACCCCTAAGGCTTTCTTGGATGGCCTTTGTGAGATATGCCAAAGTCATCTCAGATATCGTTTGCTCTTTCACGATTGGCTTTATCTTCATTGGCTCATGCCCTGATGCTTGCGAGCTACTTGACTTCGGCTCGGCAGACACTCTTTCTCCTGCAATCATTAAATTATCCTCCAATTGGATTGCATTCATGGTGACTGCTTCCCAAGTAGTGATACCTCTAATGACTAGGCCATTATAGATACTTTCATGTAGTAGTCCCCTAATGAATCTATCGAGCAATTGGTTGTTGTTGAATCTCTCGTTTGGATTGCATCGAGAATTCAAATTCTTTAGGCGACTAATGAAGTCTCTCACGGATTCACCTTCTTCTCGTTGGGCTTTCTGGAGCTGAGAGGCTACACCCCAAAGTACTCCCTCTCGTATGTATTCTTTTAAGAACAGTCTCCTAAGAGTAGAGTAGATCGTTTTCTCTTCTACTCTTAAGGTTCTATACCAATCTCCAGCCTTTCCGCTTAGGGTCAAACTCAAAGCCTTACACTTATGTAGCTCATTGTGCTCTTCCAAGGAATCGCACACATGTTCAAAGACTTCCATATGCTTTCCAACATCTCCGTCTCCACTGAATTTCTGTGTGAGCTTAGCTACTTGAACTGCCTTGCTCCTAGGCTCTCTATCAGGTGCACTACGCATGTTTTCCGCAATAGAGCGACCGATAGTTTGAGCAAATGCTGCGAAATCTCCTATTTGAGCAGGTATAATGGGTGTATGTGCTCCTAGAACCACACGTGAGATGGGAGTTGGCCTTGGCCTTGGCATACGCGCGACTCTTGGGTCCCATATTTCGTATGGTGGTGTACCAGACGGTGGTCCAAAGTTTACAGGCGTGGCCCTAGGCATAGGGGGTGCCTGATATGGCATGTTATTATTAAATGGCATGGCTCTACTTGTATAAGAGCTTGGATAATTCCATTGTGGATTGTAAGCTCTTGGAATAATCGGAGGTGTAGGAGCTACATGAGGCTGAGGTACGACAGGTGCACATGATTGATACATACATGTAGGTATAGTTGGGGGCACTGTGCTACTAGGCATCGGCGTAGTATTAACAAATGAACTCCATGGTGTACTTCTTGTCATGCTCACCACTGGGATATGCATGATAGCCGTAGTGTCATTAAGAGAAAGATGAGCTAGATCTGGGAAGGTAAAGCTGCCACTTGTGGGCTCAGATTGTACTGAGGCTCCTGGCGAAACAACATATGGAGGATCAATGGGGCTCACTGAGGGAGTCTCCATTTGTGACAGGGTTGGTTGGTTGGCCTTTCCCGTATCCAAGAATCTCATTAGGCCTGTTGAAGGCATGTTGATCCCTGTGTTCTGTCTTTCTAACTCGACAATCCTATGGAGGACATCACAGACTTTCTGTTGTTGCTCATCTATGCTAGTAGCACCCGATGTGCATTGTAGAACATCTAACCAACCCACATGATAGGTGTGTCCTGTGTACCGATCAGTTAAAGCTTCTGCTTGTAGGTCATACTCCCAATTTTTGTTTAAGAATATCCCATCTAGGCCTGGCGTGCTGGAGGTTTCCCTTGAAGTGGAAGCATTATTGCTCCCCATAGCTTGCCCCTCCGTGACTGCTACCTTGGGAGCACTCGGTTGCTCGGCTGGCATGATTGTTGTCATAGGAGCCTTTGCTTTCAGGGCTCGACTTTGTTCTAGCCTTCGTAGGTTCTCAATTTCCCTCTCCCTTGTTGCTTGCATATAGCGTTGGATCTCTTGTACTTCGGCAAGACTCCTACCATCGGGTAGTAAAACCTCAGAGGGAGATAGTCCTAAAGGATCAGGAGGTGCAGTGGATGGAACATTCACATGCACACTCTCAAGAAGCATAGGGTCCATTTTAGGCATGAATGACGAATTTACTTCCCCACTCCCTTCATTTATTTCATTAACCGCATGTTCGGAGCGAGTAGCTCTACTAAGGGTCTCTTTTAAGCGGCTAAACACGCTGGACCCGGGCCGTGGGCCCATGGCATGCATGTCTTGACTTGAACTATCAGGGTTTGGTGTAGGATACCCCTCCATGACTTCGTAGTCAGAGGAAGAATCACTAGACGCGATATGAGGATCTTGGGTCGCGCTACCTTGAGTCCCGGCCGAAGGTCCAGAACCTAGGGTGGAGGAATAATGGGTGCCCGCGTAAATGGAGGCACTACCAATATGCTCGTGCTCTAACACTCGTCCAGAGCGTAGGTTCATATGACTTGGATCCCCTAGAAGTGTCAGTGAGGGCCCGTGAAGGCTGCTCACCTAGTAATTTTGGGTGTTTTGCAACCCAAGTCTTTTCTTATTTTTTGATTTTTTGGTCCTTTTTTTCTGACCCAGCTATAGAATAGAACATATGATAGCTCAAAACGAGCGTCTCGGTCAGAGGGACGTGCCGTGCTTTACAGCCCTCCGTTTGGTCACTTTATGCCCTCGGAATCCCTAAGACCGTCAATTTCTAGTAGGGAACTAAGCCCGAATTAGAAAGTCTAAGGGTGCAAGTGGGAAGAGAAGGGAGGAGAGTGGAGGACTTGCCCCACATGCTCTCATTCCCTCTTGAGGGGGTAGGGAATATATATAAGAGTGAGTCTAGTATACATCATAAGACTGAGGACTGAGGCTTGGGCTTGGGCTTGGGCTTGGGGAAATGATCCCGATCAAAATTTTAGTGTAGCCCCCCAGTCACTCACGCTTAAATATTTTCGATTTTTTTAAATTTTTTTTAAATTATTATTATTATTATTATTATTATTTTTTGGGCGACGACCGCGCGCGGATTTGGTGACCCTTTCTTGGCCACACACACTCTCACCTACCTAACCTCCCAGTCACCAGCTCACAGACAGCTCACTACCTTATCTACTTACTAACAGTGCTACTAACCACTAACTAATCTGTTAACTGCTTGCTGACAGTGAGCTAACTGTCCACCTACTTCCTCTCTCACTACCTGCTTTGCAATCACTGTGTGCAGCCAAACCTTGACAAAAAACTGTGTGCAAACAGAAATTGCTAACTGCCTTCCTACTTATTCATTCACTGCAACCAAGCTAACGACTACTAATTGTGCAAAGACTGTGTGCAAACAGAAAACACAACATTATGCAAAAATCACAGAACTTGCAGACAACACAGAAATTAACAACATACAGAAAAACAACTCATTCCTCTTCGTCTTCCTCTTCTTTCCTACTACAAACAACTCATAGGAGAAGCACAAAGTGCCTCTTGGACTTAGTGCAGGGCGATTCCCCTGCAGCGGCGCCAAAAATGTGCGCTCCTTGCCGCACAGTTGAAGCAAGGGACTTGCCGATACACCGTGTGCGAGCCACAAATGGCTCCAAGCACACAACAAGACTAATCTAGCAAGCTCAAAAGCGGCCAATGGTGTGTCACTCACCGCTCTATGCTCCTGCCATGGAGGATTCCTCGCCGCGATGAAGAAGAAGCTGCAGTCGTGCCGCGATCAACCGCTTCGCTGCCGTCGTGCCTTCGTAATGCTCGATCGCACACACAGTCTCCCTCTCTCTCTCTCTCTCACACACATGCACACACACACGAGGAGGTGAAGAAGAAGAAGATGGAGATGGAGATGGAGCAAGAGCACTCTTCTATTGCACAAATGAGAGAATAAGTGAATTTTAGGTTTAGTTGGCTTTTATATGAGCTCACCCCATTCACACTTGGGCGCCCATTCTTAGCCAACTAATCCCTTGAATGTCCCAGTTAAAGTTCGCCTCTCATCGGCGATCACTCTTACCCTTTTCCTATTGGTCCGACAAGCCCGGTACATGACTCTACCAAATACATAATACACGTCCGTCGTAGGTGATGGGGTGTTCGTGAGCCGTGAGGGTTAACAGCTAAACAACTGAACTTATCACAAATGGAGACTCCCTTGGTAAGTCCGATGGATCCTCCATATGTTGTTTCGCTAGGGGTCTCAGTGCAATCTGATCCCACAAGTGATAGCTTCGCCTTTGCAAGTCTAGCTCATATTTCCCTTGATGACACCACGGCTACCATGCCTACCCCAATGATGGGCATGCCAAGAAACATGCCATGGACCTCATTTGTTAGTAAAGCACCGCTACATGGTAGCTTAATGCCTGCAACAGTACCTACAAGTGTGTACGAATCGTATACACCCATGGGTCCTCGTACTCATGTAGTCCCTACCCCTCCCATTGTTTCAACTACCTATGCTCCACAACCACAACACCCAAGTTCTTATTTCCATGGGACTATACCGGCTAGAATTAGCATGTCACATCAGACGTCTGCTATGCCTAGGTCCACACATATGAACTATGGACCACCACATGGCACAACATCGTACCCAACGTGGAACCCAAGGGCTTCCTATGCGCCAAGCCCAATGCCAATACCTACTCCACATGTAGTCTCTGGAGCGCCTTCACCCATGGTGCCTGCTCACTTAGGTGACTTGGCAACATTTGCCCAAGCTATTGGTCGATCTATTGCTGAGAATATGCATAACACGCCTGATAGAGAGCCTAGAAGTAAGGCAGTACAAATAGCCAAGCTCACACAAAAATTTAGTGGAGACGGGGATGTGAGAAAGCATATCGAAGTTCTTGAACAAATATGCGATTCTCTAAGAGAACACAATGACCTGCATAAGAGTAATGCTTTAAGCCTAACCTTAAGTGGAAAGGCTGGGGATTGGTATAGAACCCTAACAGGATAGGTCGGGAGAGCCTCCGAATTCTCGATTGCGCCCTGAAGGGTTTTCACCATGTAAGAACTGGATGTTCTCTCTCCCTCTGCAGGCCCTGGCAATACTGGATAATTTAGCCATGTCGGATTTCTGCTTTGTAGTGCTTTATGTTGGTTGTAGGTGTATGTTCGGGGAGTTGGGCAAAAAGTTCTGTCATTTCTCAGCTCAGGCGGTGCGTTGACTAAGTGGATCAGGTTATTAGGGTGATCCAAAAGCCATTGACGCCTCCACTTTGGCTGGCTGTCTACTATCCTGTTTTGCTATTCCCGATCCTGTAATTCTCCTTCAAACACTGGCACTTGTTCTTCTTTTGCGAGCTGCAGTTGATGTGTCAGAGTTTCGTATTTCAGCAGAGCATAGGGTAACATAGGGGCATTCCATTCCTCCCATAGCTCTACTGCTGTTTTGCCTGATCTGGAGAGCCCTTATAACATCTCCTTTTCTAGTTGCATGGCCTTGTACCATATCATCTCTGATTGTTTTTCCATTTTCTCGGCCAGCTTCTGCTCTTCCAATCTCGTGACTGAATCTTCGTCTATTTCTTGGTCTTTGGAGCCAGGTTGATTAGTCTGTGTATCTGGGGCCTCCTGATCATCTGATTCTTCCTCATAGTCATCTTGACCCCCATATACTTCGGCGAGTCCAGCCAAATCCATGGCTGCTTGCTCCAGGTGCACTCGTACCTGTCCTTGGTTTTGCCTTGCAGTTTGTAGACTTGCGATTTGCGCAGCCATTGTTCTACTATTGATTTGGAGAGCTTGAAATTCCATTTCTTTTTGAGCTACAGACTCCTCTAACTCTTTTACCATGATGTGCAAATTTTCATTTTCCTCCCTGAGTGATTTGGAAACAATGCTTTCTATTTCACTGTCAGGAGCTGGTCTTTGTTGCTGTTCACTTTGTAAGTCCAAAATTTGCCTTTGTAGTTGATCCTTCTGCTCTAAGCGCACTTTCGGCTATCATTAAGCGTTGTTTTCTTTCCAACTCCAGCTCTCTCTTCAGTGCAGCCACTTCTTCTTGCAGGTGGACTACCGGTGTTGTTGGTAGCGACGTTTTTTGTTTCTTAGCTCATTCTATTTCCCTTGCTTGTATATCTGTTACTGCTCTCAAATCTTTGACTTCAATTTGTAAGTCATCGATGACAACTTGCAAACTTTTGACTGTCTCCAACGCATCTTGCTTTTCTTTTTCCAACCTTTGGATGTGTTCATCTCTGTCACTGACATCTTCAAGGAATACGTTGATTGTATCTTCACAAATGGCATTGAAATCTTCAGACTCCTGTAAATTGTCCTTAAGGAGATTTACCGTGCTTTTGAGCCCCAAGATCTCAGCATCTCTGATGCTGATCAGTTTTAGAGTGTCATCTCTTTGCTCCTGCAGTCTCATAACTTCTTGATGGGTTTTTTCTAACTTCATTTTTTGGACCTGTTCTGATCAGCTAACCATTGACTGCGCAGTCTTGTTCGGTTTAGTAGTGTCTCCATTGACTGTAAATCTTCATCTATAGTAGCTTCCAGCTCAATTTCTTGAGAGGAGGAAGCTTTATCTTTTGTCTGATCCACCTCCTTTTGCTTGCCTTTATCAATTTGTGATATGGTTCCAGTGTTTGGGTGACCATCTGTTCTTTCTTCTTCATCATCTTCACTAGGTGGTGTATGAACTCTCTCATCACGATGTGAGCTTTCTGAATGCGAAGGAGAGTCAACAGGTGGGGTTGATTGCCTCTCACTTGTCTCTGGCCTTGGAGATGGAGGTGGTGTTTCCTGATCTCGTGAAGTTGGCCTCAACTGATCTCTCAAAGTTTGGAGATCCTCCTCTTCTAGTAGCAATTCTGGTTCGTCCCTAGCATTTCTTTCTTGGATGTACCTCTCGAACCAGTCCAGCTCAAAAGCTGGGTTGTTTTTATTCTTTGTTCTCAGTGTGTAAGTGCTACTAGAAGGTTTCCAAGTGGCGCCTACATCGCCTCGTAGAGATCTCTCGAGAACAAATCCTTCTAGCATTCTTTCCATTTTTGCTACCTTCTGCAACCTGGTGTTGTTTTCCATTTCCGCTTTCCACTTCTTTAGTCGGACATCTTCCTCTTCAGTTCTTCTTCCATCTTTTCTTGTGTACTTCTCATTATTCTTTCCAGCCTGCGTCCTCCAATGGTGTTAATAGAGGCCGGTACTTTCCTTTGTGATCTGTCTTCGATATTCTCTCTTAATACCAGCCAATCGTTCTGATGAGGAGCAGGTGGCAACTGATTTTCCGCACCTATGGCCTTGTATATTACTCTGGTTAGGACTTCTCCTCCTGCAATGTAATTTGGTATGTCCTGCCGTAGCTTTGTCACTTCTTCAAACAAATATGATGCGTGATCTATATAGAACTCATGTGTCATTCCCATAGCCCATGTCAGTGTTGTTGAGATGCTCCCATGTGGTGTAGTGTATCTTGGCGGTCTTTTGCTGTAGCTCAACAAACACTGACTGTAGATCTGTGTCAGTTCTCTTACTTCCGGGTTTGCTATGAGTTAGAAAGAAGGCAGTTTGGACTTTTGCAAGTAGATTGTGAGGTTTTTCCTTCTTTCTCTCATGTTGGCTCCTTGATCAGACAATTTCAATGCCTCCTTGATGATCTCCTTGGTGATCTGGATCTCCATCACTTCATTATCCATGCCTGCCACTCTGCAAGTTCCATCTTCTTGGATAGTTTCAATTAGGTGTTGTACCCTCTTGAAATCTATCCCTACTGGTGGTAGTGATACAAAGTTCCACAAGCCAACTTTTTTGAGCCATGACCTTTGCAGTGATCTTTTCAGGTAATTTTCTGCCTCCTTGGGGATCATCATTGTATCCACTAAATTTCTTTTGTCATCCACATATGAACCTTGATAGATTTGAAAGGCTGCTGCCTGTTGCACGTCTGCAGGTATCCAGGTGGCCGCTGGCTTTAGTGAATTGGGTAGAAGTGCATAGGGTATTGCACCTTCCGTTGCCAGGTTCTTGCCTTTTCTTTTTCCCGGAGAAGCATCCATGGATCCTGTATTGCAAATAACAGTTAATGTACAAACATAGTACTTCTCTTCTAAATTGATTAACACTTAATCATGCATCTAGATGAGCCTTTTTAATCCCAAGATGAGTTAAGGTAAAATGTTAGCAGATAGACAAGCTCTTCCATTGTGCGACTCTGACGGCTTCAAATTAATGTTGTTGGTGAAGGAGAACAAGTCCAAATGCCTTGAAATTTTGTGTGGTGTATGTTCACAGGGTATGTAAGGTCACCCTATAGTCCCAAACTGAAAATCAGTTCATTTGCAGTTTCTGCCTAGTCTATTGCGATAGACTGGCCATCTTTTGACAAGGGTCCTATTTTGCAGTTGTGACTCCACCAGTTGGTTTCTCATGCCTTGCACATGATCTGATCCCATTTTCACCACAAATGAATGTCAAGTGACCCCTTTTTGGATCAACTCCCATTTTTCCAGATTCCTTCCAAAGAGATGTTGGTCTATCTCCTTCATTTTGTGTTGTTTTGGCCTCAAACTTAGTGGGTAGTCCTCTTGCATCTTGTTGAAGCCAACTGTTAATTCCAATTTTTGATAAGATGGCCTATCATATTTCTGCTTACTCTATCGCGATAGACTGTGACTTAGTGTCATTTTGTCATTTTTTGGCTCTGTGATCCTCTATCTGCCTTCTCCTATTTGATGTAAGGTGGCCTGACCTCTCACATGTGAATTTTAACTGTCTGCCCTTGAGATGTCTTGTTCTGACTCTGAGTTGTTGCTTTTTCTTGAGTGGACACATTCCATCTCGTAGTTGACCTCTTTTGGATGTACCTTGTTAAATTTGGTGTCATTTTGTCACTTGGTCGGCCCGTTAGAGTATCGTGATGCTTTGTGCAGTTTCCGTCAGATAGGGACTTTAGGCTCCGTTTTGACGAACTTTTTCATGGTCTAACCATTCAGTCGGTTTGTCGAGGTTATTGGCTTGCTGCCTATGAGTTTCGGCTCATTTTCGATCACCTTGGTTCAGGTGCCCTTTTGCAGGTCCTATGAAATTAGGGTTTTTTGGGCGGCTTCCTTCATGGTTTCCGAGGTCATAGGCTTGATCCCTAAGCTATAGGCATTGTGCCTTTCAATTTTGGTTCCATTTGGTGGCCTCTAGGTCTCCCTAATAACCGGTCTATCGTATGTGTGCACAGGTTGTGATTGTGATGCTGGCGAGGTTTTGCGACTAACTGAAGTAAACAACACTTAGAGTCAGTGTTGACGAGCATACCTCTCATATCTGATGTCGATCCTGGAAGTCTCAATTGTTGTAGGGATCTCTCGATCTCTCTCTCTCTCTCTCTCTCACAATGGAAAATGACTCAAATGAGAGATTTCTAGCCTAGCCTCTCTATATGTAATCGAGACTCCGACACAAAATTTTTCCATCTTTTACCTGTGGCCATAACTTTTTGCGAGATGCGGTTCAGGCTCGCAAATTTCCTGATTTGGACCTCGATTGCTCCACTTCTACAATTTTTGTAGATTTCTCCTGTTGGAGGTCCCTTCATGACGGTGGTCATTTTGCCTTGTCACCTTTGCAGTCCCTATTTTTTCTGTGTCTTCTTTACCTTACTCTGATCAGGCGTCTCTTCTTTTGTGTTTCCATCTGGATTACGGATTTTTTTAATAATTTTTGCTAGAAAATGGCCAAAATAAAGCAAATAAATCCCAAAATAACCCGAAAATAGTAATTCTAACCTATAAAAATACCAATGAAAAGCAAAACACTTTGTAGCTCACTTTTCTCTCGTCTATGTACATTCTCACTCATAATCGTCAAACTTGGCCTTTTTTTGCTGTTTTTCGACATTTTTTGGCAAGATTTGACTCTCTTTATAGTATATACACATCCCTAGGGGCTCATGTATGATGATTTGGTCCCCAATTCTGATTAATTACGAGGGCATATTCTTTTTCCCAAAATCACACAATAAAAAGCAAAAATGGTTGAAAATTTGATCACAAACATTGCCCTCTAATATATGACATGAGTCCGCATTTGGAATGCCTCCCCCTCTCCTAGTTGGAGTCCTCTCGGACGACAGGGTATCGTCAGGGGTATGTGCTATGCATGGGTGTGAAATCGTGCTAATGCAGGCCTTGTAATATCGCCCTATATGCATGTGCAGTCAATGCATGTAGAAAGAATTGATGCGGTGTAAGAGGAAGGTATAAGCGATTCGCTTATTGGCATTTGTCGTTGAGGTTTCCTGTGGTAGCTTGAGTTGGCCGACAGATTTTCTTTGCAAGGAGAAGTTGTAAATCTGCCGCTCTTTGTTTGATTGTTTTCCACTGTTTTTGAATTGGCGTTGTGAGCGGGATGAAAACACACACAGCGCCTCTATAACGACCCGACACACACTCTTGGAATGATACACACACACACACACACACACACACTATGGGGCACCACTCGGCTTACACAACACATCTGGCCGAGACAGGGAACACACCTCTGGAGTGAGAGGAGAGAGACTATCCACTTGCCCACTCCACACAGACACACACACACAAAAAATGTTAAGTATGGAGCTTGATTTACCCTTGTAATATTCTATGGTAAAAGCGCACATTTATAAGGCCCCCATTATGAGGAGAAGCCATCGTGCATGAAGGAAAATCACTCACCGGAAACCAAAATTTTAACGGACAAGAATCAGGGGCAACTTTAGAGGCCTCGGGGGCAGAGGCCCCCGAGACTTTTTTTTTCGCCGGAATATTATGGCTGGACGGCAGCCGGAAAGTGGTCGGAAAACAACCGGTCGGTTGACCGGTGGCCGGTAGTCAATGGCCGATGGCCGGTGGTCGGAAGTCAATGGCCGGTGGCCGATGGTCGAAAGTCAATGGCCAGTGGCCGGTGGCCGAATTCAAAAGCGGACTTGTCTTCTCAAGGGCGGCCACACATGGGCGGATTGGAGGGTCCGATTTGGACTTATTCGCACAAGGGCGGCTACACATGGCTGTCTCTCATAAGAGAGGGCATCCCTTTTGGCCTATAAAAGGAGGCCATTTCTACACACATTTCATAGTGTGAAGTTAATGCAACAAGGTGAGTGTGAGGTGGTGAGAGTGAAGCAAGGCGGGAGCTCTATCAAGGGTTTAATCCCTTTGTAAACTACTTCTTCTTTTGAAGTGCTAAAGCCATTGAGTGGCTGCTTTCCCGTGGACGTAGCCCACATTGGGTGAACCACGTATATTGTGTGTACTCTCTCTCTCTCTCTACTCTATAATCTCTTGTGTGTGAAATCTATCTCTCTCCATTAAGTAATCTACTCAAAAATCTATTTAGCTACGTCTTATTTCCTAACAAAAAACTCAGCTCAAAAGAGGAGAATTTCTGATGTTTAGATACAATTGAGCTTGGGCCAACACCAATGGGGCAAATAGCTCACACAATATGGGTAAAATATACCAGATACAATCACAAATTGGAGCAGAAGCTTCGCTCATAGGAGAAACTTACACAACCAAAACAGCAGAAAAAGAGTGAGGAATTTAGCAAAATGGACAGCGCCATCGCGTCCGGAACGGCCCAAAACCCCAGTTTACAATGTCAAAGTGCTCAAATCCGACATCGGATGAGCAGTTTACGACCAAAACACACTCCAAAAACCCCAAAAACACACCTGCGGCTGTTCCTCCTCTCTTCTCCACGTTTTTTCTGGTCTTCTCTCTGTTTTTTCAATTTCCACACTTAGCTTTATTAGTTGGGCACCCTTGGCTTTTTAGATGACCTCAAACGGACCCCGAACATGCCAAAAACTAACCTCGCAGTGCATAGTTGTCACCTTTTTGCATCATCCGCACACCTGGCACTCATTTATTTTTAATAATGCGTCTCGCAACCACGTGAAGTGGCCCCAAAATGTGGTCCTAATGATGAGCTTTCTGCATAACTCTCACAAGAAAACACCCACATTGTGTCCGTATTCATCCACTTGCAAATATTGACCCCGTTCGGCCTCTTGACGCCACTAGATGCCATCTGACGCACCTGCTTACCTCACGTCGTCGGCCCGCGGATAGCTTCCTCGAGAAGTTTTACGTGCTAACAACTCCTCTTTATTATAGAAAAAACACAGTGGTACTGGTAATAGTGAAAATCGATGCACTATGTACACCCTGTCCTACCTGTACACATGTGGGCCCCACGTAACCACCTGGCTCTGAAAAATGGGCAATTCTTTATTTGATGCACCATGCATGTATATGTACATATGTGCAATCCGTTGCTCCAAAAAACTCCTGACATAATTTGCCCATCCCCTAGCCTGCTAGATTATTCATGATCAGCAGCAGCAAAGAGAGATATGAGACTCGCCGCATCACACGTCTCCTCATCCCTCACCAACACTGCTTGATCCACAGACAGCTCATCTTGCTCCACCATCATCAATCTAGCATGATACAATTTAAGACGCAATCCATTTACCCTTGACTTACGTAGAACACCATCCAGGTTAGCCAGCTGATATGTGCCATTTGGAAAACACTCCACTACCTTGAAAGGGCCTTCCCACTTAATTTGAAACTTCTTTTGGAAGGTGTTGTCTAGCTTACTGTTGTAGCGCAAAACCAAGTCATGTTTCTTGATACCCTTACTTTTGACCTTTTCATTTATCTTTGCCAAAGCCTTATCCTGCATCTGCCCATAATGCTTCAATGCGCTCATCCTATCCAGCTGAACCTCTTGTAACTACAAGAGCCTCTCTTTGAATGCATCACTAGGCGGCCCAAGCAACTTCTCTAACATCTTGACCGCAGGCAACTCTACTTCCACAGGCAATAGTGCTTCTTTTCCATACACCAAATGAAATGGAGTAAACCATGTACCTATCTTCACCGAAGTACGGTAAGCCCATAATGCACTAGGCAATTCCAAATCCCAATTCTTTCCTTGGTGCTCTGTCACTTTCGAAAGAATCTGTACCAACTCACCATTGAATCTTTCATTTAAGCCATTACACTGTGGGTAATAAGGAGTGGTATGCTGGTGCCGAATCTTCATCTTTGCACATAAAAAATCTAGCAGTTTAGCTCTAAAGCCAAGCCCCTTATCTGAAAGTAGCTCCAGTGGCACCCCAAACTTGCAACGTATTTCATCATACACAAATTTTGCCACATCCTTTGCAGTGATCTGTTTTACTGCTATAGCCTCTGCCCATCTAGAGAGATAGTCCACTGCAGTCAAAATATATCTTTTGCCCCTGCTTGTGATAGGTAACGGGCCTATTGCATCAATCCCCCACTTTTCAAACACATCAAACGCCATAATGGTTTTTCGTAGCTCTGGCTTCAACACTCTCTTCCCAAATGCTTGACACCTATTGCAAGACCTACACCAATGGTGAACATCCTTGTGCAAACTAGGCCATACATACCCCTCTTGCAAAATCTTATGCAAGGTGATCTTTAGAGCAAAATGTCCACCACATGCGCCTTCATGATTCTCTTCCAACACTCTATAAAGCTCCTCCTGCCAAGGTACACGTCTCAACACGAGATCAGCCCCTTTCATGTATAAGACATCACCAATCAATTTGTACCTGTATGCTCTACGCACAAAGCCATACTTCTTAGACTTCTGAGTCTCCTTTGGAATGATTCCTGTTAGCAAAAACTCCTCTTCTTGAGCCAAACTTTCCCGGCCATGATAAAGAGGTAAAGTGGTCCTCAACACAAATAGCTCCCCAATCATGCCTTGAGCTGCTTCATGTGCCTCTCCATTTAGAGCACGTTCAATGTGTCTGATGCTCCATGCTTCGAACTTTTTTAACAGGCCTTTAATTTTGAAGCACATTTCCTTCAATGAGGTGTTCTTGCTCTTCCACACACCCAGCACTTGCTTCACCACTAACAAGGCATCACCTTTTATGCTCAACCTTCAAACCGCATGCTTCAAACAAATGTGTAATCCGGCTTCCAGAGTAGCATATTCAGCCTCATTGTTACTATGAGCATCCAATTTGAACCCTCTCTTGCATACTAGCTTCCCTGTGGATCATAAAGTGCTATACCCCCTGAAGCTGCATCATGGCTCTTTCTGTATGAACCATCAAAGAACAACACATGTGCATTGCTCATTTGTGGCACTTCTTCAACTACCTTTCTCACCACCGCTTCCTTTACAATAAGGGGATTCTCCTTGTAGGTCAACAAATCAGCTAGGGTAGCCCTTGTACTATCTTCCACTAGAAAAGAGAACTCAAACTCTTGCAGCTCAATTACCCATTTCTTCACCACATTTGACATGTTAGTACCATTAATTAACTGTGGCAGAAAGGCATAACTCGTCAAGAAAACAAAAGGTGGTGGTAGCAAGTAATGACGAAATCGTCGACAAGCAAATATTACACTGGCCATCACTAGCTCTACTTCCGAGAACTTTCTCTCCGCTACCAACTTCACTCGGCTTGCACAATACACTGGCCTCATATAATGGCTGCCCTTCCCCTTTTGCAATAGCATGGCTCCAATGGCATCATCCCCTACTGATGGATTTACATAAAACACTTTCTCCCAATCAGGAGCCTGCATGGCTGACAACCCCCCTAACACCTCTTTCACCTCTTGAAACACTTCTTCACACTTGTCATCCCATTGCAATGGATCATGATTTGCCACTTGCTGTAATGGATAAAGAAGCTGCGAAGACAATGGAATAAACCGTGCCATGTACTTCACTTTGTGTATAAAAGTTGCCAATTGCTTCGTACTCGTAGGTGATGGAAGAAGAATAATAGACTTAACCTTATCTGGATCAGCCGCAATGCCATTTTCTGACACCATATGGCCCAATAACTTCACCCTTGGCTATGCTAGATGACATTTCTTTGGATTTAGTTGTCCTCCACATTCATTATATCGAGCCAATACCATCTGCAGCTTCTCATGATGTTCAACCCTACTGCTGTAGACACAGAAGTCATCCATGAAAGCTTTAACACAACTACCAATGAATGGTTCCAATACCCAATTTGCTCTCTCTTGATAGAAAGATGGTCCATTTGACAACCCAAATGGCAATACTCTGTAGCAATAACAGCCCCATGGCGTAATAAAATTTGTCTTTGTGCGGTCTTTAAGAGCAATCTTCAATTGAAAATAGCCTGAAAAACCATCACACACATTGTACCTCTCATAACCAGCCACTGAATCCAAGATCTGATCGATGAATGGAAGAGGATATGGGTTCTTCTTAGTGGCTGAATTTAAGGGCTTAAAATCTACACAAATCCTCCACTTCCCATCCTTCTTTGGACTGACTACAACTGAACTCACCCATTCTGTGGTCTCGACAGGGACTATGAACCCTGCCTTCAATAACTTGTCCACCTCTTCTCGCAAGGCTTCCATTTGCTCTTGACCCATCCTTCTTAGCCTTTGCCGCACTGGTTTAGCACCTTCTTTTAGCTCTATATGCATCTCTTCACCCTTGAACCCTCTGATCTCTTCATATGAAGTAATGAACAAATCAGGAAAACTAGCCAGCATGTGAAAATATATCTCCTTCTCCATAGTTGAGAGGTCTCCGCTGATCATTTGTGTCATCAATTCCTGCTTCTTTGACAACTCAACTTTGGTTTGCATCAGCCCTTCAATCACTTCATAAGGCCCTTCACTTTCATCCTCGACTTCGTTTGCAAATGCAATTAAACCAGACTCCTGGATTTCTTTATCCATCAAAAGAAATGCAACATCAACATCCTCATCACTGCTGGTAGTGCTATCAATGTACTCATCTGTCACCGTGGAAGAGTCTTCATCACTAGACTCATCTTCATCTTCATAAAGCTCCTCTAATTGTTTCCTTGTGTCCATATTGTATAGCTTCTTGGTACCTGTCTTTCCATACAGGCTAATCGTACCATGTCGCCAATCTTGAACAGCTCCCACTGCACGTAACCATGGTCTGCCCAGTATAATAGGATATGCTCCCAACCCTGCTGGCATCACATGAAAATCAACCACTGCCTTTGCATCATATGCCTCCACTTCTAAGCTGTTTACAACACCCAAGCATTTTACTTTTTGATGGTTTGCCAATCTGATCCGAAAACCTGACACCCCAGCCACTGTGAGACCCATCTTCTCAACGCATGAGTGTGTTATGACGCATATTTGGGCTCCGCCATCCACATAACCTTGTCCCAAATTTTTCCTTTTATGCCACACATCTACTATTGGACAAATGTCTGGTAGCTCATCCATTGCCAACACCTTTACTGAACCTCTCTCTGGCTCTTTCTCCATTGGGTTAACCATCCTCTTCCACTGTCGCTTTAGCTTAGGCACCATCTCTATAAGCTGCCCAAAAGTAACATCTGCCTTCATGCTCGTCAGATCCTCCTTCAAGTCATAGCTTAATTGCCCATCCCCTAGTGGAAAATCTGAAACATGAAACTTTCGACGAGATCTCCTTTTTCTCTTGGCCTTGACATCCTCGCCTTCATGGCTCTTTCCTTTCTTCTTACTAGGACCTGGGGCACTTCTTCCTTCCTTATCCTCTGTGGTCCTTTTCCCAATAGGCATCACTAATGTATCCTCTAGCTTTGATGCCTTCTCCAAGGTGACTACACTTAGCACTTTTGTCTTTCCCTTTTCCTCTTGGGTTAATCCATTGGTTCCTTCATCTCCCTTAATTTCGATGCCATAATCATTTGACCTAGTTAACACTTGTCTTGGCAATGGATACATGTCTCCCCCCATCCTTGGTGGCTTATCACATTGCGGGCTGATGTGACCCAACTCTCCACAATTGTAACATGTGGGCGTCTGCCTCCGAAACCTACCATTGCTTTGTCCAACACCATTCCTAGGCCTTTCTTCACCTCCTGGCTGATTTGCAAACCTCCCTCGACCTCGATTATTTCCCACTTGACCTAGCATGTTTAGGCTGAGATTCTTCATCAAATCTACCACTTGCCTCATGTCTTGCCTTAGCCCATCATCTTGCACCAATGTAGTGACCACTGCTGGCATAACCTGAGTAGTAACAGGAACCACTGGTTCATGATGAACCCCTGACATGCGACCTTGTAAAGACTCTATAGGCTGAAATTCAGACCTCATGGGCAAAGAATCCACCCCTAACTGGCTCATTTTGCTCAACTTCCACTCTTTGTTCCTTGATACCTCCAATGCATCTTCTTATGTCCTAGGCTTCTTTAGCTCCACTCTCCAACGTATATTCTCCCAAAGACCAACCAAGAACCTGTCCTTCTTCATCATGTCAGGCGGGGGTACCTGTGGTGCTAAGGCCTTGCACATTCGCTCCCATGCCAATGAAAACTTACGTATGTACGCATCTACTGGCTCACCTTCCTTCTGCACCAAACCTTGTACTTCTTGCCACACTTTGTCAGGATCTTCTATCTTCACAAACTCCACTTCCAATCCATGCCTTAGATTGTCCCAACTCAATCTTATGGGTGGATCAGCCACACGCAACTCCTCTTCAAATGATTTGGACCAAACTCGTGCATCACTCTTCAAACAGATTTGGAGAAGACGTAGCATCTGCGCAGGGTCATGAATCTGGTTGCTAATGCAGGCAACCTCCATCTTTTCCAGAAAGTCTTCCACATCTTCATCACTTCTTCCATGAAACTCCGGATAAGAGAAAGCCATGGCTACCCAAGTTTCAATGCTTTGAGAACCCCTTTGAACACACGTGCAAGAACCCAAAACTTTTACTGACTCAATTCCCAGAAACTTCAATGGAGCTCAACTTTAGATAAGGACAAACACATGCACATCAAATGAGTTTTCATAGTTGATCATCAGAATTACAACAGGCAAAGGACATTCCAGGATCTCTCTTAATCTTCTTGGCCCGAACATAAAGACTATGCGCTGCTGGAACAAAATCTTCCTGGACACATGAACATTTATCTGGATTCTTTGAGTTAAATGAAATGGAGTGAATTGAGGGCCATTTTGATCATCCATTAAAGCCAACCATGCAGCTCCCAAGAAAGCACATCTGACTTATCCTCTGATTTTGCCAAAATTTCAGCAGCATAACAACATAAATGCCTTAAAAGACCAAAAGACTAGCCATCATAACTTGGAAAAATTTTGACAGAGTTTCCCCAAAAGTAGAGCAGTGTGAACCCAAAATATAGACTGTATATGTATGCATAAACTGTCAACAATAGAACCCGAGCATCAAATAGGACTTACTAGTACATAGCCTATGGAGAGGTCATGAAAAGGGTGCTCCAGCTACCTGTATCACCGAAAGGATCTCCACATTTGAGAATCCCCCAGCTCAATAAAACCTCACGCTATCGACCCTCACACGAAGGCTAATGCAAATCGCGTATAATCAAGTCTCAGAAATGACTATCTTCCAGACCAAGTCTCAGAAATGGCTGGGACTGCCAAATAAAACCATATATGGCTCCACAAAGGCGTACCATGGCAGTTTCCACAAGTAACGTACAATCCAACAGAAAATACGCTCAAACAGGCGCCAAGTGATACAAACCCACAACAACTGCAAGTGACACCAATGCTAGTACATCACTGTACTCCAGCTACCTATACCTGTGTGAATCACCTGTACCTGTACCTGTCCCTGTAACCTGTAATCTGCAACCTGCAACCTGTAATCCCGAAGCTCGAAGCTCGAAGCTCGAAGCAGAAGGTACTCGAAGAAGATCCTCCGTGGGGGCGCCAAAAGAATGTGAGCGGGATGAAAACACACACAGCGCCTCTATAACGACCCGACACATACTCTTGGAATGATACACACACACACACTATGGGGCACCACTCGGATTACACAACACACCTAGCTGAGACAGGGAACACACCTCTAGAGTGAGAGGAGAGAGACTATCCACTTGCCCACTCCAAACAGACACACACACACACACACACACAAAACTCAGCTCAAAAGAGGAGAATTTATGATGTTTAGATACAATTGATCTTGGGCCAACACCAATGGGGCAAATAGCTCACACAATATGGGTAAAAGATACCAAATACAATCACAAATTGAAGCAGAAGCTTCGCTCATAGGAGAAACTTACACAGCCAAAACAAAAAAAAAAGAGTGAGGAATTTGGCAAAATGGATAGTGCCATCGCGTCCAGAACGGCTCAAAACCCCAGTCTACAATGTCAAAGTGCTCAAATCCGACATCGGATGAGCAGTTTACGACCAAAACAGGCTCCAAAAACTCCAAAAACACACCTGCAGCTGTTCCTCCTCTCTTCTCCACGTTTTTTCTGGTCTTATCTCTGTTTTTTCAGTTTCCACACTTAGCTTTATTAGTTGGGCACCCTTGGCCTTTTAGATGACCTAACGGACCCCGAACAAGCCAAAAACTGACCTCGCAGTGCATAGTTGTCACCTTTTTGCATCATCCGAACACCTGGCACTCATTTCTTTTCAATAATGCGTCTCGCAACCACGTGAAGTGGCCCCAAAAATTGGTCCTAATGATGACCTTTCTGCATAACTCTCACAAGAAAACACCCACGTTGTGTCCGTATTCATCCACTTGCAAATATTGACCCCGTTCAGCCTCCTGACGCCACTAGATGCCATCTGACGCACCTGCTTACCTCATGTCGTCGGCCCGCGGATAGCTTCCTCGAGAAGTTTTACGCGCTAACAACTCCTCTTTATTATAGAAAAAACATAGTGGTACTGGTAATAGTGAAAATCGATGCACTATGTACACCCTGTCCTACCTGTACACATGTGGGCCCCACGTAACCACCTGGCTCTGAAAAATGGGCAATTCTTTATTTGATGCACCATGCATGTATATGTACATATGCGCAATCCCTTGCTCCAAAAAACTCCTAACAGCGTATGTGGATCCTTTGAAGTCGATATTGTCGTATATTTTGTTGCATTTTCTGGTGGAACATTCTTTCTTTTCCCTTTGATGACTTGGGTCTTATAGATCCTTGTAGTTATTGTTGTTGATTCTGCTTGTTTCCTCGTACTGTTTGCATGATGTGGCTTGACATTGACAGTTGTAGATAACTGCTTGATGGTCATCTTTGGCCTCCATACTTGTGTTGTTGGGCTGCCATACCAATATAGTCCGTTGCGTATTCGACCGATTGACTATGGTGCTTTGAAGCTTTGCTGACTTTTGGTGTTTTGTCTGTTCTTCTGTCCCCTTTTTTATAGGAATTAGGCTGTCTTGCCTTATCCAAACTTTGTATTTCCTCTTTTGATGTAATTGTGCCTCGGCTAGATCTGTACGCCGTACCCAAACTTGCCTGGTTCCCTGCATGGTTGTTGATTTTTGATAAGACGTTGCTGGACTTGTAAGTTCTGTTTGTTGTTGGTCAAATCCTTGCGGTTGTATTGACTCCTGTCTCCTCCTTGACATGTATTGGTTATATGATAAGAAGGGTTCTGAAAAGTTTTCATTTCGGAACAATGCTTCATTAGTATCCAAATCAATGAATACCTTGTTAGCTTTCATCCATGACACTGCTAAGATACACGGCGTTGCTGATCTACTTGGTGGCAGTACATGGAATTTTGTAGTGTACGGGTGTGCCTACACTGTGATTGGTAATATAATAGACCACAACGTGGTCACCTCATCACCTGATGCTACTTTCAACTGGTGTGTCTCTGGGATCGTCCTCATTGGTCCAAGTTTCTGAAAGAGCTCAAAGCTGATGACGCTCATTTTTGCTCCAGTGTCAAGCAATGCATAGATTTCAACTTGTTTTGTGCCTGCATAAGCTTTTATGTAAGGACTACACCACGTATCTTCCAAGTCGTCAATGATGCTATCGTCCTGAGCCCTAAAGTCTGTCATGGTCTTTTCTAATTCTTCATTTTGTATATCCGTTTCTATTGTTCGGAATGTCGGAAGAGGATATTCGTCAGTCATCATTGGGGTGACCATGTTTATTGTACTGAGAAACTGCTTTCGTTTAGCAATGCGTTCCTTGGCTTCTTGTTGTGCCTGGTCCTGAATTCTTTGCTGTTCCTGTCTATAGTCCTTTCCATAATGCAATTGAAACAACATTTCTGGTGTTAAAGGTAGATGATATTTTTTTAAACGACATCCACTAATCCAGTTCGGCATTTCTTTTCCATCTAGAGTCGACAGTTTTACTGCTCCGCTGGACGATATTTCTTGGACTAAATAAGGCCCCATTCCCCGTTTCTTTAGCTTTTTGGCATGCTGTTTAAGTGTGTATACTAAGACATAGTCACCCGTTTTAAAGTCCCTGTTCTTGACATGTTTGTAAAAAAACTCTTTCTGTTGTCTTTTTTTCGCATATATGGTTGCTACAACATTGAGTCGTAACTCATCTAATTTTTTAAGGTCCTCTAACCGTTCTGACAGTTCATGCCCCGTCTAGTCCAATTGTGTGGCTACCCTTAGTGTGGGGATCAAAAAGTCAATAGGCAATATTGCATTTAACCCATATACCATATTAAATGGTGTAGCATTGAGTGTTGTTTTATATGCAACTCGATAAGCCCACAATGCCGAATAGAGCATCTGATCCTAATCTGTTCTTGTTTCACTAATCAGTTTCGTAAGAACTGTGCACAATATTTTGTTGGTCGCTTCCGCTTGGCCATTGGCTTGTGGATGATAGGATGCAGATTTTTGATGAATTACCATAAACTCATTTAAGAGATGTTGGATAACTTCATTTACAAAGTGTGTCCCTCTATCACTCACCAACTCGATTGGAAGGCCATAACGTGTAAACACATATTCATATAAGAATTGTGCCGTGGTTCTAGCGTCTGCTTTCGTTGTGGCTTTTGCTTCCACCCGTTTGGTCATGTAATCCGTGGCCACTATGATATATTGTGCTTGTGAACGATACGCTGGTGGAGTGATAGGACCAACAAAGTCCAATCCCCATTTCGCGAATGCTCGAGCACTCATCATTGGTCTGAAAGGCATTTTGTCTCTTTTAACTGGTACCTTAGTGCGTTGACATTCATCACACCTTTTCATGAATTCTGCTGCATCTTGAATCATGGTCGGCCACCATATACCTGCAACCATAATGATTTTTACGGTTCTCTCTGCTGAAAAATGACCTCATGCTATGCCTGCATGAGCTTGTTCCAATAATGGAAAGTAATCCTTTTCATGAGGAACTAACCTCAGCTGGTCATCAGTTCCTCTTTTATACAATTGGTCACTAATGAGGGTATACCTATTCGCTTCGATTTGTAAAGCCTTTTGTCTGGCTTTAGACCAGTCTCATGGAAGCTCCTTATTAGTCAAATATTCCACAATAGCATGACTCCATGCGGGTGCTACTGTCACTTGGTATAATGTGGCATAATCCACAGTAGTATTGGATGTGCAAAAGTTGCATTTCTTGATGTAATTAGCTACATCGCTTGCCATTCCTGGCCAATACACTCCAAGTCTTCTTAATTGTTCATCATCATTTGATTTCCTCTATCGAATCCCCCTGTTTGTGTATGGGCCTCCTCTAGATACGCTTCGTACTCCTCTGGGCCTATACACAACCTTAGAATCCCATCGTTTCCATGATGGTACATTCTTCCCGCAAGCATTGTGTAATTTCGTGCTTGTCTAACGTCTTCCACCGTGTGTTTGTCGTCAAGATTCATTCCATATGTCAGCAACGAAATAATTTTCTCTGACCATTTCGGTACCATCTCTATATTAAACAGGTATGCGTCTGGGAGATCATCATCTACCCCAATAGCTTTTTCGCCATGTAGTAATCGAGAAAGGTGGTCTGCTCTTTGATGAGTTTTTCCTTTCTTAACTACTCCAGCAACACAATGAACCATCTTACAATTCGTCCCGTGTTACAAGGTTTGTTTACTAAGTACAAGAGTGCCTGATGATCCACAAAGAATGTGAATTTGTTCGCGAGTAAGTAATGCCGAAATTTCTTTACCGCATATATCATACCCAATCCTTCTCTTTCAGTGGTAGTATAATTCTTTTCTGCACTGTAGAGTTGTCTACTAGCATAACTAACTGGAAAATCCGTATTACCCTCCCCTGGTTGTGCTAATATACAGCCTATTGCAAATGCCGAAGCATCTACATGTACATGGAATATCTTTGACCAATCTGGTGCTTTTAGAATTGGTGCAGATACCAGTGCATCTTTTAGTTTCTGGAATGACTCCTCACATTCATTGGTCCAAATGAAGAGCGTGATTAGACTATACAAGGGTTTTGCTATTACAACGTACATGTAGATAAAACGTCGCTAGTATCCACAATGTCCCATAAATGATTGTACCTCTCATATAGTGTTTGGTCTTGGCAATTCTATGATCACCTTTACCTTGTCTTCATCAGTGGTAATTCCATTAGCCGCTACTATGTGGCCTAAGACTTTACCTTGTCGTACCATGAATACACATTTTTCTGGGTTGAGGCAAATCCTATACGTTCTGCATTTTTCGAATACTTTCTAAGATGATCTATATGGTCTTCTCTCAATAGAGAATAGACACACAAGTCGTCCATGTAAATGTCCAAGAATATTTACAAGTATTCTTTAAAAGTGTGTGTCATTAATCTCTAAAATGTGGCTAGAGCATTGGTCAAGCCAAATGGCATTACTCTAAATGCATATATGCCCCATTCTGTTGCAAACGCCGTTTTGTATTGATCTTCTAGTTTGACCCCCAATTGGTTATAACTAGAGAATCCGTCCATAAAGCTATAGGCTTGCTTGCCTGCTACTCGTTCCAGGACGTGTTCAATGTGATAGGAAGAGGATAGTTGTCCCTTATGGTTGCTGCGTTTACCTTCTTGAGATTCACACACACTCGTAATTTCCCGTTTTTCTTGGGTACCACCACTATCTGGGACGCCCAGTCCGTGTGCTCTATCTCATAAATAAATTCAGCCTCCATAAGTTTGTCTATCTCTTCCTTTATCCTTTTGGCGAATGTCTCATTATATGTGTATGGACGTTGTTTGTTTGGTTTTGCATCAGACTTCAGAGGGATTGAATGTTCACAAATGTTAGGATCCACCCCCTTCAAATCTTTGTACGACCATGCAAATACATTTCGAAATTCCTTAAGTGTTTTGATCAGTAAGTCCTCTTCTTTCCGACCTAGATCTGTGGCAATGTAAGCAGGTCGAGGACTTTCTCCTGGCTCTGATAAGTCTATTTTCTTGGCGTTCTCTGGCCCATCGTAGGACTCGTTTGATTTAGGCTCCCTCATTGGTTGCTGAACCACCAATCTTCTTTCCTGAATGGTGTACTTACAATAGTGAGGAGGTACATCTATCTTTTTACTCCCATCACTAACGTTCGTTCCATCACTACTTTCCATTTCAGTTGTCCATACATTTTTAATTTTTTGTTTCAACTCATTGTATCTCGTTTTCCTTTCAATTCTCGTCATAATTGGACCACCAGAGACATTCAATTTTTCTGTTGCAACTCTTTTTTTTGCTTTGCTGGTTTTCTTAGGTTTCAACAGTCCGGACTTAAATCCTGAGTCTTCAACAACCTTAAGAAGTCTTCCTGACACTTTATCCTTAGCACAATCAACAGCATGAATGTTCATAAGGAAATGTGTCTTACCCCTGAACTCCGGCATGGGTCTCAGCCTGGTTGGTAGACTGATATGGTGTCGTTTACTCTTGTATCTTTTCTGGCGTCTCTCACTTTGGTTTGGGAAATTGTAAAAGATGTCATTGTCTTGATCTTGATTGTCGTCTCCCTCTATATTTTCCGACTTCTCGTCATCCGCATTATCCTTGTTTTCACTTTGATCAAAAGAATCATAAAATTCTTCTCCCTCTTGCTTGATTTCTTTAGTGGGGATGTCCACATAGCCCACTATCTTAATCTCAAGTTTTGTTTCTGTTTTATTGATCCTCATATTGTCAGTATCTCCATCGTTCTCGTCTTCCTCCACAATTTTTCTCAACATGTAGTATGGTATGATATCGTAGCCATTCTCGTCACAAAATTTGGTGGGAGTGACTTCATTGACGCATACATCCAATGTAGCCAAAATTTGAGACCATTCTAGGGGTTCGATCTTCTCTTCAAGAAAAGGTTCTCGTATATAGGCATCGTCTTCCAAGATCCTCTCTAGTGTCCTTTCATTGTGGTCAAATTAATTACATTGAGATGCCCCGCACATCCATATCTCCTTTTTCTTACAGAGCCACGCTGGGACTTCTGATCCACTAATGGTGGCTAAGTCAAATTCTTCCACTGGGGTTCTCATGGCATCATGGTAGCTATGATTTTTCATGTTTACTCGTGTAGTAGTTTCAGCATGTCTTAGATACAAATAATCATATCCCTAGTCCTACACCATTTTGACTTGCCTCATGAACGGCCTACCAAGGATAATTTCATAGTTGTTCTTCTTGCCGAAATCTACTATGGCAAAGGTATGTTCGTACTCTATGCCACAGGAAGATACCACAATTGCCTCAAGCAATCCTATAGGCCTTTCTATGTGCCCATCCGCCAGTTGCAATTTCATTCTAGTTGTTCGTATTGCTAGTTTTTCCCATTTTTCCCATAGCATTTTGGTCGCAATGGCAATGCCAGCTCCGCTATCAAGTATGGCCTTAGTCTCTATGACGTTATACTCAATTGGTAGGGTTGTGTTGCTGTCTTCACCCTCACAATACTCTCCGACCTTGTTGAGTGGCAATGGTCTAGTGTTGACTTTCTTCGGTTCTGTGTCATTAAGCTCGATTTCGAAGAACTTAAGAGGCGTCCTCATACCAAAATTTTCAAGACATTTACCCACTTTCGTCCACATGCTTGGCCTATTTTTTAACAATTCTGCCAATGTGATTGTACACTTGACCGGAGTGGTCAACAAGTCTGTCAAGATTTTAGTGTCCAATTGATTTGATCCGCCTATTCTTTGAGAAGGTACTCTTCGAATTTCTGACCTTGCCTCATAGTCCCCCATGTATGGTGGCAAAGTTCTGAGTGATGCTGGTCTGCTATCTTCGGATGCAACAGAACCATTATCCCCTTGAAACGATTTAATGTCTAAATCCCATGGAGGCTTATTCAAGTTCAACTCCGAGAAAGGCGATGACTCAACTGTTTTTGTCTCATATTTTTCTTGATCTTTTCTCACCGTTTCCCATAGCTCTTCAGGCCAATTTTCTTCCACAATAGGGGTATATGGTGGAAAATCTTTCAGTGATTCATCAGTGCTATTAGGCACGTCTCTTGCATCCTCTACATCCGGCAAGGATTTAACGTTTTCTATCTTGTCAGGTATCCTTTGTTTGGTTTTGGGAGGTGTTTCATTGTTTGGTGGTTTGATTACTCTATCTCCCACTTCCATAGGTGGAGGCTCTAGTAAAGCTTGTGCAGTTTCAATCAGCTGTTTGTACATCTCTAGTCTCTATTTTTCTATCTCTGGATATGGATATGCCATCCACCTTTGCTCTAGAGTCTGTCTGTTCTTCAATCTTGCTGCATATGCTTGCAAGATTGCATCTAAGGGTTCATTGATCTTCGTTTTCTGACCCTCCACTGGAAGGCAGTGCTCCCAGCATATTCAAGGTAGTTTTTGCTCCTTTGATCGGATTTTTAGGGCAATCAGGGATCAAGTGAGTAATTCCACACTTGGTGCTACATCTTTTTGTTTTCGCTCACGTCTAGCTTTCATTTTCGCTCTTTGTTCTTTCCAAGGATTATCACGACTGACGCTAGACTTGTCAATCTTGATTTCTTCTTGATTTTCATCGTTACTCTTGGGTTGATTGTCATTTTTCCTTGCTTGGGCTCTCATAAAGACCTTAATAGGAATCGGAGTTTCGTTTTCTCACCCTCCACTGGAAGGCAGTGCTTCCAGCATATTCAAGGTAGTTTTTGCCCCTTTGCTCGGATTTTTAGGGCAATCAAGGATCAAGTGAGTAATTCCACACTCGATGCAATATGCGTTGACCCTAATGATTTCGTCATGAGGGCAGTCCCTCTGCCAATGGTCTCCACCACACTTGTAGCATGGTCCCTTAGGCTGTTGAGGTGGTCCTGGAGCTCCTCTTTGTTTGTGTGCAATTCTTTGCCCGCTCATGCCTTCGTTGGCTATGAACAACAGTGTTCTTTCATCCAAGCTATATCTTCCTCCCCCCACTGCCTGTGCAGCAGTTGGTGGTCCTGTATTTCCTATCATGCTCCATGGTTCTGGTGTAGAGGGTTCTTCCGATGGATAATAGACAGAGTTCGCCGCATATCCATTGGGCTCGTCGTAGTATGCATGAATAGGTACCAAAGCCTTCTCATCCGACTCAGTTACTATGGGTGTGTATCTTATGCCGACTGGTCCTTATCCTGGTAGGGGTGGTTGTTGTCCCAACACTGGTTGTCGTCTTTCTACACCTACAGGTCCTGGTAGGTTGCATGTCTGATATCTAGGCATCGGTGGGACTTGAGGGGATGTCGCCTGAGCTTGCAGAGCATATGGTCATTCTCTCACATATCCCTTGTTATAATAACACTCCTCCGTCCCATGGTTTGTCCATTTTTGTTCAATCGCACACCATTTTGGTTGTTTAGCTTGTGGTTTGGAATACAAGTTAATCTTTTTAAGCACTTCCTCTACAAGCTGCTCTTGGCTCACCGCTACTTCTCCTTTCGGTGTTGTCTTAGCAGACTTGCTTCCGCTTTGTTGCGAGGAAGAATCATCGTCAAGATCCTTGAACTCACCCTCTTTGTAGACCGCACAATTGTCCACAAGGTATAGAGCCTCCTTGGTTAAATCATTCAACGTCGTGCTCCTTTTCATATGTAAGTCCTTCTAGAGATCTGCATTCCTTAGTCCTTGGATAAATATAAGCATAAGTCTGGACTGAGTTGGCAGTTCTTCCACGGGGCAGAACTTAACATATCTTTTTAATCGGAGGGCTGCCTTTCGCACAGACTCTCCATCTTTCTGTTTGAATTTATGGATTTGTGAGACTGTGTTATGAGCTATTCCCCCTTGTGAGAATTCTTCGATAAACTCGTCAAACACTTCCTCCATAGACTCAAAGTCTCTTCGCTCCACTGAATCAAACCATGTAGCAGCATCATCCTCTAAGGTTAAACCAAATCCTGCAAATTGGGTAGGAAAGTCTAACACCTCTTCAGCTCTAATTACACGCACAAAGACTGCTACATGATCTCTCGGATCCCTGCTTCCCGTATATTTCTTGTTTACCCATTTTTGCACTTGAGAAGGTCTAATTCTATGGTGGTCTACAAATCTCATCATGGGATCTCCGCATCCTACTCGATATACTTCCTCTGGTCTTTTGTAGTGGCCAGGTTCCTCTCCCAATGGTGCTCCTAAGCCATAATTTCTAACAGTTCTCGCAAGAAATGGTTCATCTCTCCGAAATCGTTCTAGGGGTGGTCTTCCAGGCTCAGTTGACCCCTGAGTCTTTGGCTTACTCTCTCCTTGATACTGTGCATAGAGTGGTGGTTCTTGTAAATCCCTTAGCCCTCGTGCGGTTTGATAACTCTCTCGGGTTTGGTCTTGTTCTAATGTAGCACTCTGTGGAAGCCATGCTTGCAATGATGGCTGAGTAGCTGGTTGCTCCTGGTAGTTGAACGTCGGTTGTCGGGTAGAATGTGAGGTAGCATCATACTCTTCTGAAAATGGATTTGTCGACTTGCTAGGGGTGTAGTTGGCTCTTGGTACTTCGTCGGGACCATAGGTTGATGCTCCCGGAACTGTGGCCTTTTCAACCCCTCTGGGAGAATACATTTGTATTCTCGCCCGTACCTGTCAACAAAAACAATATCCTTCCCCATAGCAGTTTCATAAGAGAATAAGTAAAGAACCTTGTCTTTGCTTAATTCATTTGGGTAGGGTTCCTTTCATCGAAAGGAAGAAACTATTCCCTCGCTTTCATGCTTATAAATCCCCACATTCTCACTATAGGTTGGTACCCTGGTTGTTTTCTTATCATACATAAAGAGCGCTCCAGGTCGATCAATGTTAGGAGGCGGTTCTTGGGTTTCTGAAACCATTTTCCCTTTTGACACGTTATCTCCATATCTGTTGTAATCCTCAGGGTTACTAACTATCAGATAATGGTTCCCCTTTTCATCTCGTAATCTGTCTCCATCATCATAGACTTGAATTATCTATAGTCTTTGAGCCGGTCTTTCTTCAATACAAATACACTTGCGTCCTTGATAGTCAGAATAAACTAAGGCTCCCCTTGAGTTTGTTCCTTCCAAGAAGATTACAATGAACTTGGTTTCGTTTAAAGGATGTAGGGAGGTGCTCCCCCTTGGGATTGGTCCTTCACAGTTGAACCCTCTTAGTTGTTGACTCCCCATCATGAAGAAGGACTTTTCCGACGAAGTGTCAGTATCACTACCCTCTTCAATGATCGGTGCTAATGGGTCTAGTCTCGTCTGAGTTACACTTTCTTTGGTGGACGTGGTGCTTACTTGAATTTTGACACTTTTAGCTCCTGACTTAACAAAGGCTTCCGACCTTAAATACATAAGAATGAAAGCTGTGTTGCAAACTTAAATCTTACCTGGACTCCTTCTTGTGCGGCTTTGTGATGATAAGATATAGATCCTAATATTGCCTATGGGATGGATGTGCTTGAAGAAAGTCCACAATACTACATGGAGGACTATTGGGGACAAGTCAAACCTGTATATCAAGTAGCTGCTCTTGCGGCAAGAGGCCAAAATATCAATTACACCGCTAAGAGAGTACCTCTTCAATGCTATGAGTGTGGAGGTCCACATCGTGTAGCCGAGTGTCTTATTAGGCTACAAAAGAACGCCACACTAATGCAAACCAATCAAGCGAGCATGTCTACAATGCCGATACTCATGTGTAATCGATGTGGCATAGATCATTTGATTTCCCAATGTCCAAATAATCCAAATGCACCGAAGATCACGCCGTTAAACTTGAATGAAGTTACCGAGGAGCCATCACAAAGTACACCTGTGGTACCAGTAAACGTACTCACACGATCGATGCTCCAAAAGCAAAATTATATTCTTGAGGAAAGAGACACAGCATCAATTGCCCAATCTCAGAAAAAGAAGAAAACACGAAGAAAGAGATCGCAAAAAGCAGCGAAGTCAGACCCCAGTTCAAAGACCAACATAGGGACTGGTGACGACCCCGTATATATGAACGACACTGAAGAAGATTCTGATTCAGGTGAAACCATGGAGACCAAAACGATCACTAAGATAGAAACCAACAAGGAAGATCTTCATGAGTCACAATGGCCAGGATCCAAGAAGAAGATAGGAACTTACTCAAACCCTACAGAGGAGATTGAGCGAATCAAGCAATCAAGGAGTTTGGTAGAAGATACCCAAAGGGATCTAGAACCAGCACCTACGCAGATCCAGATTACAGACACCGTGTTCCCTACGCAACATCAACCTCACCAAGTCCATAGACCCTTAGCCATACCTAGTGTCATCCAAGAAGAAAGTGACTTAAAGTCATGGGAAAGTGGGTTTACTCACTTCTTGATGGAAAGAATGTTTACAAAGGGACTACTTGATCCTATCGAAGAAATGGAGATCCCATCTTCCCCACATCAAGGGACTGAATCCCAAAAGGTGCCGTTAAACATTGCCAAATTGATGGATTTCATGTCTTCAGAAGTTAGAACCACTATCATGTGCAAACTATATAAAGACCCTAAGCTAGTCTCAGCTCTTCGAACCTTCCTCAATGGAGAACTAAAGTTTGGTCTACCACAATTTTTCCAGATGGATGGAGCTGGTGAGATGCCAATAGAGGAGGAACACTTAGATCCACAACCCAACCTAGATGAGAACCTTGTTATAGAAATACCTGTTAACAAGTTGGGACAATACTTTGAGGGTGATAAATCTAATGCGACCATACCAATCACTACTAAGGGATTAACTGTGAAGGGAATCCTTGATGGTGGCGCTAGGGTTAGCATTGTGACTAAAAATTACTGGGAAACTATGGGAAGACCTCACCTTGCAACCACAACCATAGTAGTGAAGATGGCCAATGGGTCTATTGTTAAACCTATTGGATGCTAGAAGATCTCAAGATCAAGGTCTTTGGCCATAAAATAAGGATTACCTTCATTGTTATGGATTTCTCCAAACACACTATGGCATCGGAGATGATCTTAGGACGTCCTTTCACGAGGGAAGCAAAAATGGTGCATGACTAGTCTAAAAACCATGTCTACTTGCAGTTCCAAGATTCTGTCATTCGAGTGGATCTTGTTATTGGTCGAGCACATCCTCTAGGAAACAAGTTTATAATTGATCATAGATCTGACACCACAGTTTACTCGGCCCCATTGCAGTATTGTTACACGTGTAAAGCGGACACTGATGTTGGGGAAGATTCTCCTTATATGGATGTACTACCTAGGATGACTGAGTCGGACAATTTTGATTGGGTCCACCTAGCAGCAACCATAGACACTTGGGGAAATAGGGGGACGACCTGGGTAATACCTGAGGGGGATGAGATGCCACCACCCGTACCCTTAAATATACTAGAAGCAATGTATATAGCTTTCGACAAGACTCATCCTAATATAACGAAGAAAACATACACTTTAATATAACGAAGAAAACATACAAGTGGGCCCCTAAAGCTTCTTTAGCGACCATGGCTAGTACTAAAAAACAAAAGCCTTGTAAGAAACGTACGACTCGCTCCAAGAAAAGTAAGAAAATGTGGCGTTGGATTCCTAAACGTCTATTGGAATCCCAAGGCTACTATCAAGGAAATGATCAAATCTGGGTGCCAAAACGTAGATTGTGTTCTTACCTGTCACATGACCCATGTGCGCCCAATCATGTAGCTCCAAAATGAATTGACGATCTTGGAAAGAAAAAAATCATAGAATGCTACACACTCGCTCCAAAGCTAGTTTGGGTACCGAAGAAAGAACGATTTGTTCCACCTAGCTCAGGAAGGGGGGAGTCCCATGAAGCTTCTAGCTCCTCATGTAATGCATCCATAGAGGTAAAAGCTTCTCCATAGCCTCCACCACAGTAGTGGACCTACATGAAGCTACAAAGGAGTCCACACTTCCCAGTGTTCAAGAATCACCTTATGAACCACTTCAAGTCCGATCCTGGGAGAGTACCTTACCACCCTTGCAACTTGACGAGGCGCCTAAGGTAAGAGAAAACTACTGGCAAAAATCCTTAGCTATTACCAACTGGAACGATTGGTGACGAGTTCATTTCAAACGGTATGATCTACCCAAGGAAGGGAGGAGTGTTTGCTGACAATCATCATTCACTTGCTTCCCTCTCAACCTTCCTCCCTGACCTCTCAATCTCCCAATCTTAGGGAATGTATATATAAAGCCTTATACTCACCAAAAAACAAAAATAATAAAGAGCAAGAGCAATTACCAAACGAGTATGCACAATAAAAGTCAAAACATTGACCCAGACCTACACATTCACATTCGGTACACTGAAACAAAAACCTATGTCATCAAACACCTTTGATCCTCATCCTCGAGTGATGGAGGGTAGGTAGAATTAGTACGATAGGAGTGTTTTTGTTTTAGAGTTGAGTGATTAGCAAAGTTCCTTTTTCCCACTGATGTGCCTCCTAGAGGTATTCTTTGTGTTTCCTAGTGTGTACAGGAGCGTGTTACTGTTGTTAGGATCTGGACCTTCATGGAATCTTTATCTCGACTCACTCTTCGAATCAAGCGCGACCATCAACAGAAACAGGTGTTTCTTGTCCATTAGCATTGCCCCTTATTTTTTTTGCATCTATGTGTGTCTGCTTTGATTGTGATTGGTATCATAATATTCAGCACATTTTTTTTAGCACCAAAGATTAAATTCAATGTAATTTTTTGTCGTAATCACTTGTCTAGGTTTAAAAATTAAGCAGTCCGACTAAGCTAGTTTGACCAAGCTAGGCGTTAGAGATCTTCTCTTAATGCCATGGGGAATGCCTTCCTAATTATCAATGGTTACTTAGGTTCTTAATCCGATTTAGGCAGCATTGTGTGAAATGTACTAGGGATTTCTAGTGGGCTTAGTCTCTATTGACCTTTAGATTAAGTATTATAAAGGGAGTTTACTAGTGTAATGAGCCTGGGGAGGGTAACAGTGTTATATGACCCCCCAAAGTTACAAAATTAAAATGCTGAAAACGAACAAACAAAAATTCAAAATGCCACAATGTAAAATCTTAAGCTGGAAGAGAAATCTCAGCTTGATTTGGTACTTCACTTACATGTATCGCCTATGGTACTAGAGCCCTAGAGGTTCCCAGTGTGGGCGCTTTTCCTTGAAAAGCAAAAAACCCAAGGCATACAAAATAAGCAGACACATCAAAATTGAATCAGTATGAAAAGACTTTGGGGGGTCAAAGAAAAGGTAATCAGTCAGGCGATGATTTCATGAGAAATTCCTTTTATTGTAGCTTAACGACAAGGTCTTCTAGGCATAGCCTCTAGTCAGCCCTCGAACATGAAATACTTGGCTCTCGCGATTAAACAACTTAATTGACCAGAGAAAATTAAGAAGCTTACCCATGGTATTAATAGTCGATCTTTAGTGCCTTTCGACCGTTAAATTAGCGACCCCAGACTTGTTTAACTTTTTACCTTTACATCTGTTTATACATTTGATTATATTGAAATTTAATGTTTATTGCTAACAAATGGTTTAAAATTTGTTACCAATCAATTTGTCTGTCTAATAATGCATATGCTTTTTAATTGTATATGAGAATGCAATTATTGGGCCAATGTGGTTTGATTTTGCAGTGACTGAAGAAGGCTAAGGACATTCCTCTCAAATGCACTTTCACCTCGACGAACCGCTGCAACTCAATAGCTTCCGAGGACGGAATCTACATCAGGAAGGGGGGCATGCTAACCCTCACAGCTCACGGACACCCTATCACCTGCGACGAACGTTGTATTATTTACTTGGTAGAGTCAGGTACCGGGCTTGTCGGTCCAATAGGAAAAGGGTAAGAGTGATTGCCGATGAGAGGCGCACTCTAACTGGAACATTCAATGGACTAGTTGGCTAAGCATGGGCGCCCAAGTGTGAATGGGGCGAGCTCATATAAAAGTCAACTAAACCTAAAATTCACTCATTCTCTCATTTGTGCAATTGAAGAGTGCTCTTGCTCCATCTCCATCTTCTTCTTCTTCATCTCCTTGTGTGTGTGTGTATGCCTGAGAGAGAGAGAGAGAGAGAGAGAGAGAGAGAGAGAGAGAGAGAGAGAGAGAGAGAGAGAGAGAGAGAGAGAGAGTGCGATTGAGCATTGCGGCGGTACGACGGTGGCGAGGCGGTTGAGTGTGGCGTAGCGGCGTCTCCCTGTTCTTCGCGGCGAGGAATCCTCCACGAAGCAAGCGTAGAGCGGTGAGTGACACACCATTGTCATCTTTGAGCTTACTAGTTTAGGCTTGTTGTGTGCTTGGAGCCATTTGTGGCTCGCATGCGGTGTTATCGGCAAGTTCCTTGCATTGACACGTGCGACATACGTGCACAATCACGTACTTTCTTTGATGTGTCTCCACCATATATTCAACCTGTGCTTACCATTCCAAAACAAAAATTTCTTACCCTTTAGGTCATGCCACTCTTTCCCAAGAGCCCTCTCAACCCCATCATTTTTTTGGTGCCATATAGGCCTCTACTCTTCGAGGTTGCTTGTTGTCACTGGCATCATTTCTCCCTTAGCACCCTCCATAGAAGCAAGAAAACGACCCATAGTTTCAAGATAAGTAGATGAATCAAAAGAAAATATCAACTACTGTGCATCATCGGTGGAAATCTAGCAGCTTCATGAGCCACCAATCTACATAGAGGCATGGGAGGAGGCATTGTCTTTTTCTTCACATAGAATATCTCAACACATCATTCATCAAGCTAAGAGACATGTTGGAAGATTCCAACAACACATGCCTGCTTCAAAAAAGAAGATGCTCGAGAGGTTTTTCAAGCCCTTGTAACAGAAAGTGATTGTAAATTTTTTGCCAAAAAAACCATTAAATCTCTGTTCATGTTTTATTTATGCAGAATCCAGGGCTACGAGCTTCCAAGCTGTATCATAAGCTAGATAAGTTTCTCGGATAGGTCACTTATTTTGAAGTAGTTTTAACATTTGTACATATAAGACCCTTAGTCAAGGTAACAAAAAGCAATTTTGTAAGGTTTTGAAAAGATAGTTCTATTATCATAAATTAACAATTAAGGGTTTTATGTACGTCGTGAGCACTCTCTTGCTATCAAGATTTCATCTCTTTGCACCACACCGCATGGTATTGTATTGACAAGCCAAGAGCATCAACAAGTTAGCCTCGAGGAGCTCTTTACATCGATATATCCGTTGCGAGCATCTCGCGAGATCTGAGCATCGACTCCCATGACCTTCGAGGTGACATATCTCACTATCCAAGCATTGTTTTGAGATTTTGTCAGCTGCATTAGATTTCCAGTGCTTAGGAGCACCTAATAGGCGTGTCCGATACAAGAACATGTTGCATCATGTAAGCCCACATAGGGTAATTGTCCCCATCTAATTGTCATCAGCAGCAAACGTCTTGAACACATTTGTGTTGTTGTTAGCCATGGCGAATGCCTGCACCTGATGTGAAAAATGTCCGAAAAGAGGAGAAACAAAACGAGAACAACACGTGCTATATAGCACAAACCGTACAAGACTGTAAAGGACATGTTATGCAAAAAATGACATTGACAAAAAATTTACACAAAATGACAAAATAGCATGTGCAATCCTGCCTGTAGTACGGAGGTCGAGATGAGCCTAAATCAAAAAATATGAGCAGACTGAGCTATTCGAGCTCTCCCAAAAAATTTGTCGACCTGCGAGCGCTCACCAAAGCTCACAGAAAAATCGGAGAAAGTGAGAAGGCATGTGCTGGAGCTGTTGGCGACTAAGCCCGAGAGGACGCAACCTGCTCTGATACCAATTATTGAAATTAGGGTTGCAAGAAAACATACACGGCTTGGAGAAGATGAAGGAAGCTCAAGGCACACAAGAGAGAGTGTATTACGTAGTGTGCAATGGAAAGATAGATAGCCCTAGAATGATGGGTGTATATATAATGCATGGGGGGAAAAACCTCCTAAAGAGGGAAAAAATGCCCCGGCGGTCCTAAGTGTGTTTACACACATCACTACCACATGTGTATGGTAACACTTAGGAACAAAGAAGAGCTGGGCTTTCCAACATAACACTGCTTGGAAACATGAGCTGACAATTGCAACTTAAAAGAAGAGTTGATTTTGCGGGTTGGCTTTACATTTTTGATTGTTTGAGAGTATACACAAATTTGACATAGATTCTAAACAAGAACACAAGATTCAAAGGATTTTAATAGCTTTTGGACAAGTTGAAAAGTGTTTTTACAATTTTGGGATAGAGTGTTAACAAATAACAAGTTGGGTTTGTGCAAAGACTCAATTTGTTTTTGATTTCATGCCTTTAGGATCTAGTAGCTTTTATAAGTCGAAAACTAGGCCAGAGAGAGAGACTAAGAGTAGAGTCCCATTAGACAAGAGGATCAATCTAGAACTTATGCAGAGCCTATGGAAGTCCTAGAACCTATCATTGAGTACTACATGTCTGCTGCAAAGTCCTATGGTTTCTACAAAATGGCTTTTGATCTACATGAGAAAGAATCTGAAATAGCTAGTTCTAGCAGAGTGCCACTGAAGGCAATGGATTAACATATGACCTTAGTGTACCAATTTGACAATCAATTTGCGGCAAAGATCTATGCAGATCTCTATAATCACTTTGTTTGTTGAATTGATGATCGTCCGAGGGAATTCATTGAAGAGCCAACTATGAAGTATCTAAATGATAGATATGTGGATCAAGTTGGTGTCACTTATAAAGTGGTAGAGGATCTAGACCTAGTAGACAACCTAGGACAAGTAGTATCTAAAAACCAAAGAGATGGAGTGCCTGAATCATGGCCATTGCCATCTGGAAACATAAGAGATGCAGTACCCGAATCATGGCCATTGCCATCTTTAGAACATCTCGTGTGAATCCATTCCTTGAAAACAAAACGTGCTTTTGACAAATGATACATCCATAGGTCTTTATTGGATATCCATAGGAGAAGATATCAACATGTACAAAGGTAAGTCCATTGGATACGAGGTGATGAAAAAAGAGAAGATATCAACATGTACAGAGAAAAGTCCATTGGATACAAGGCGATGACAAAAGAGAAGATCCCATATGTTTTTGCTTCAACATCTAAAGAGACTGCCTTGATCTTAGACAAGTTTGCGACAATGTCAAGAAAGGATTTTCAAAAGATCACTTTTTGTGGGATTCCAATGATTGACCAATTGACCATACCTAGTGCTCCTAGTGTAAGCCTAGAGCCAAGAACTAAAAAAGCCATAATTGGAGTTTTTGAAATGATGACAAAGTTGAGAGAAGGACCGACCATTAGAAGAGTAGATTCTACTAGAAGAATAACCAGAGTGGACGATACACATCCAGAGAAAACTACAAATAGAGGTGGCTTTACGGTTGTTACTGTGTCATCTATGCCACACCATACAAGACGAGTTCCAGATTTGACATATTGAGAGTCGAACCTAGAGCACCAACACCTACAATGTATGAGGATACTTTCCTAGGAGCTCCGGAGGTGATAAGATATGTAGTTGAGCCAAGGCCATGCATCCATCTCAAGTTGAATAATGCATGGCATCAAAGTACAATGGATCAGGGGATCCCCATGCACATTCAACATCATTCAAGCCGATATTGAGAGTTGAGCACATCACAAATTTGCACATTGAGTTTGAGGGTTTTGGATTAACCCTGGAAGACACAACCCTTACTTGGTTCTAGCCCTTGAAAAAGGAAGACTTTAGAAACATAGAATCACTATTGCAAGACTTTGTGGAGGAGTTTTCCATGTGAGGGATTAAGCACAATAAAATGTTGCAAATCCCATTCTTTCAAGCAGAAAGACAATGAGAGAGTACGAGAGGCTACATTGCAATTCAAGCAGTACATTGAGGAATGTCTACCACAAGACAAACCCCAAGAGGATCACCAAGTGGTGTTGTTCATTGAGGGGATTAAAAATGAGCACCTCAAGAAGAATTTGCACTTGAAAAAATGCACGACTTTAGACGAGGTCACAAAAGAAGCTATCTACCTAGTAGACAACTACCGAATCTATGGAGAAGAGTCACAGGATGTGGATGCTGTCTTGATAGATTCTCATTCGATCAAATACGAGAAAAACGACACCACTACAACAAACACCGATGAAGCTATCTACCTAGTAGACAAAAGAAGCTATCTACCTAGTAGACAACTACCGAATCTATGGAGAAGAATCACAGGATGTGGATGCTGTCTTGATAGATTCTCATTCGATCAAATACGAGAAAAACGACACCACTACAACAGACAACGATGAATATGGATCACCTTGAAAATGAATTTTTGAAGAGAATGGATCAAACTTTAGGAATCCAAAACCAGAGAATACCACCATTAAGACATTGCATCATCTGACGATACATCAGTGTCCCATGTTGCCACAACAATATCCTAGATAGAAGTGGTATTCCATTTTGCATAAGTGGACTAACCATGCCACTGAGGGCTGTTACTACGATAGGGGTCAAGTTAGGGAAAGGCCTAATCAACCTAACCTATAATACTAGCCTAACCCACCAGTGAATGCTCAATATCAATAGAATAGCCCACCACCACCACCACCACCACCACCAAGATATGCTTTTGGACAAATGAATCCTCAACTAGGAGTTGAAAGACTGAGACCAGTGTTGGGCCCTCAACCACCACTGGTAGGTGGAGACCAGGTAGCTGTGAGGTATGTGTATCCAGACCAATACCCAAAAAAACAATTCCATAGTGCCAGTACAGTCATATTACAAAGAGGAAAGCTATGGGTGCCACCATGCGTACGATCCTAGCCCAATAGTGGTTATGGAGTCATATGACCGTGAGAATATCACTTCATCCTCTAGTAATTCTCAATCAAGAACATGGAGTATATCTCCAAATGAAGGATTTATGATGAGTCAGGAAACACTCAAGGAGAGTCTAAACAAATGCGTATCCCTAGAGACCATCTCCCCATCAACTAAGAGAACAAGAAATCCTAGGACATATTTTCAAGTGTCAAGGAGACCATTTAGCTAGGGATTGCTTGACTGACCAACCTGATGATATATCCAATACCCCTCAAGTGAAAAAGAGTGACGGTGATGGTAGACATTGAAAAGGTCATTCCCTGTTCAAGTGGTTTTGATTTAGATGCAAAGATACCATTAAAGGTGGTAACAAGGGTGTAAATGAAGTAGAAAGAAAAAATTGAGAAGAGTAATGTTGACTCTAACGAGTCTGTGAGTGTGAAATCAACAAAGAAATCTTTGAGATATAAAGTTAGAGCCCATTACCATAAGAAGCTAAAGGCTGTTACAACTGACTTGTCACAAGCTCGAGAGCAACTACAACAATCAACAAGATCTTCATCTAGAGTGATACTAGAAGAAATACCCAAAATTGAACAAAAGCTAAGTAGAGTAGAGCCAAAGGATGCTAGTTTAGGAGGTTCGGTCCTAGTTGATAAGAAGTTTGAGCCATGAGAAGCAATTTTGAAGGCTTATGGAGCAAGATTGGACAACCACTAGATGATGGAGCATCGATGGATGACTTATCCTAGCACAGAGATAGAAAAGTTGAGGTTAGAGATGTGCAAAAATCTAATTGAGATTGCTCAAGCACTTATGAAACCTCCACCATATATGCCAGCTCAGACCAGGATAATACCTCAACCACCTATTGACTCTAAAGGAACAACCGAGAAAAATGAAGAGAGCTTAAATGATGTGTTTGAACAAGAAACGGTGAAGGAAGCTGAGATTTGAGTTATTGATGGGGTTCACAAAAAGCGTTCAAATGAGCAAGGTGAGAAAGAGGATAAAACAGGGATCCTACATCCTCGAGGGATTGGAAATGCACCTACTTGTAAAGAAGGAGTGATTGAACAAGTAGTAGTGAACATAATAGATGAATCATGTTTACCATCGCAAGAACTCTTCCCTTCTGGCTTTGATCTCGCGATCAAATTCTGCTTGTCTTGCTTTGTTCACTGCTTGTCTTTCTGCTTCGTCTTCTGTGTGTCTGCGTTCCATTTCTGTTTTTCTTTCTTTGCATTCACGATCAAATTTGGCTTGTCGTTCTTTGGCTTCCAAGCGTGCTTGCTCGCTCTCACGCGCTATGGCTGCCATTCTTTCTTGGTATTTGCGCTCTATTGCTGCTATTCTTGCGGAATTTCTTGCTTCGCGTTGTAAATTCTATTCCATAAACAACAGCTCCAACTGCTCCATTAGAGTTAGTGCAATCGGTGTCGTAGATGGGGAAGGGTCAGAAAAACCTCCTGGTGGGGAAAATTCTTCTTCGCCTCTCTCATGCTCATCACCTCCAAGCGAAGTATCCATTTTGCTTCGAGTGATGATCATTCTGCAAGCGTGGGTTCTTGTGGGTCTTGGGTTCTTAAGTTCACGAGGAACGTGGGTTCTTGGGGGTCTTGGTTCTTAAGTCCACGAGGAACTTGGGTTCTTGAGGGTCTCGGGTTCTCGGGTTCTTGAGGTTTTCTTTCGCTTGCAAAACGCGTTTGAGAAGGATCTTCTCTTCACCTGAGTTCTACTCCTTTCTGCAGGCGCACCCCTTGGCGGCCTTGCCTCACACCAAGGTTGCTTCTTCTCACCTCACATCGATTGGCCGGCCGCTAAGTGCATGGTCCGCTCTCAATGAGTGAAAAGACACACAAGGGGAGGCTAGACAAGCCCTTCTTTCTTGGGATTCTTGTCACTCTTCAAAAAACACGATTAGGAATTGACACGCCCAAGATTGGGGCTATGATTATATCTACTTGCATCATGTGGAAACCACCACTTGCATCAATTTAAGAGACCATAGCTACAGAGACGTCTGGAAGACTTCTGTAGAGGAATTTGATTCCACTATAACTATAGAATCTGAAACACCAGCATGGATAAATTCTAAAGCTCATCTATGGATGTGTGGAGCTTCTGATGTGAAAGCCTACAAAAGAGGAGTGTAAAGGGGATAGGTCATTTGAAGATTCTATTTATATACCCGAACCTTTCTCGGAGTAAAGAATGGAACCCCTAGAGTGGACTCAAATTTAAGACACCTTAAATGTGTGTGTCAATGAGAGCACCCCTATAAAATTTTGTGACAATAATGGTTTGGACTTGATTCCATTTTGCATGATAAGAAGGGTTCAAGAACAAGATGATCATGAAGGGAAAACAAATGACAAGGTAACACAAGAGTTAGAGACTAGTGTGCAATGTTTGCGTATTCAAGATGAGAATTTTGTTCACAAATTGATGCACAAAAGAGCTTCATGACAAGCATGGGAGATCTAAAGACTTCGCACCAAGAGATTGTGTGCTTGTTTGTACTCGTAAACAAAAGACAAAGAAACTAAAAAAGCAAGGTATGGTCACATTTATTATTCGTTTTATATCACCAAATGGGGCCATAAAACTGGCCACATTGGATGGAGAGGAAATGGCCAATTGGATTAGTGGTAGTAGATTAAAAAGGCATCACTTTCCATTAACTCAAAAAATGCTTGAAAGGGCATATACAGCTAAGAACACGAACGACAAGCATGACAAAGTCATTCAGTAAGCACATCAAGAATCCAAAGAACGAGCTACAAAGTGGAAAGAAATCATGAAGGACTTCAAAAAGCAAAAATCTGTTCAGATTTACCAGCTGATGAGCATCAAGGAAGATGATAAAAGTTTGGATCCATATATTTCTACAAAGCTATGAGCCAACATGTTACCTATTTATGTGCTAGTAGATTCTCGTACATATTTGAATACAATTAGTTGGGATGTATATCAGAAAATGCCAGAGTTAGTCCTACAACATTAAAGAGGACATTCATAGGATTTAATGGGACTATCATTATCGTCCTAGGTTATGTGAGGCTCATGCTACACATCAGAGGACTACCATGCCTCCATAATTTCTTTGTACTACCTCCAAACTCCCCTAATAATCAGTTCATAGTAGGTGCACCATGGCAATGCAAATAGAAGGCGTTTATACGTAGGTTAGAAAACTAAGTGTATTTCACAACAAAATGTAAAGTATACAAAAAATCACATTTTCTTCCATGGAAGAACCAAGTATCTCTTTCAAGGTGGTCAAGAAGAAAAGAAAGAGTCAACCAATAATGTCAACGCAATAAACACACAATGAAACATTACTACTGTCATGTCGAAAATGACACCTGCTATGAGGGCCATGCCAGGGACCATCGGTTGCACCTATTATGGATAAGAGATATGTACATTTATTACTCAAGTGCTCAATATGAGCTATGGTCATTTATGCCGGTCAAACAATGTTATCCATTTTGAGCATTGAAGAATCTATAAATAAATATGTGCAAGAGGGAAATGCGCACTCTTGCACGGGGGGAGATTGCACCCAGCGCATGTGTCTTTCTTCTATCCTCTCCTCTCTTCTCTCTTGCCGTGCCGGTGTGGCACTCCGCTCTAGGAGGTGCATCTGCACGTGCTCTTCTACTCTCTCTCGCTCTGTCTCTCTCTGTTTGCGTATAGCTTACATTACGTGCTTGTGGATGTGCTAGGTACGCAGACCTGTCAATTTTATGGATAGTATTATGTTATTCTTGATATTTGCAGGCCTCTTTGTGCTCTCAACTGTAACAGTGGTATCATAGCTAAGACTACATTTTCGGTGATTTGCAACCACCATGGCTATGGAGAAGTTTTCCTAGAGAAATCAAAGCTAAGTCACGTTTCTCCTTAAACTTCCTTCTTCATATTCACATTTGAATACAAGATGCATGTGTATGATTTATTTTATTAGATTGTTTACTTTCCTAACCACGTGCATTATGTTATCCGATGGGAATTTATTTAACCATGTATATCAAGCTATGTATGAAAGTCAAACTGTGCGCTTATGTCGCACGTGTCAATGCAAGGAACTTGCCGATACACCGTGTGCGAGCCACAAATGGCTCCAAGCACACAACAAGCCTAAACTAGTAAGCTCAAAGAAGGCGATGGTGTGTCACCACTTACCGCTCTACGCTTGCTTCGTGGAGGATTCCTCGCCGCGAAGAAGAAGGAGCCGCCGCTTCGCCGCGCTTAACCACTTCGCGCCGCCGTGCCGTCGTCGCAATGCTCGATCGCACACTCTCTCTCTCTCTCACGCATACACACACACACAAGGAGATGAAGAAGAAGAAGATGAAGATGGAGCAAGAGCACTCTTCTACTGCACAAATGAGAGAATGAATGAATTTTAGGTTTAGTTGACTTTTATATGAGCTCGCCCCATTCACACTTGGGCGCCCATGCTTAGCCAACTTATCCCTTGAATGTTCGAGTTAGAGTGCGCCTCTCATCGGCGATCACTCTTACCATTTTCCTATTGGGCCGACAAGCCCGGTACCTGACTCTACCAAATAAATAATACAATGTCCGCCGTAGGTTACAACGTCCGTCGTAGGTGATAGGGTGTCCGTGAGCCGTGAGGGTTAACATGCCCCCCTTCCTGATGTAGATTCCCTCCTCAGAAGCTATTGAGTTGAAGCTTGTTCGTCGAGGTGGAAGAGCATTTGAGATGAATGTCCTTAGCCTTCTTCAGTCACTGCAAAATCAAACAACATTGGCACAATAATTGCATTCTCATAAGCGATTAAAAAGCATATGTAGTTTTAGGTAGACAAATTGATTGGTAACAGAATTTTAAACAATTTGTCAGCAATAAACATTAAATTGCAATGTAATCAAATGCATAAACAGATGTAAAGGTAAAAAATTAAACAAGTATGGGGTCGCTAATTTAACGGTCGAAAGGCACTAGAGATCGATTATTAATACCATGGGTAAGCTTCTTAATTTTCTCTGGTCAATTAAGTTGTTGAATCGCGAGAGCCAAGTATTTCATGTTCGAGGGCTGACTAGAGGCTATACCTAGAAGACCTTGTAGTTAAGCTACGATAAAAGAAATTTCTCATGAAATCATCGCCTGACTGATTACCTTTTCTTTGACCCCCCAAAGTCTTTTCACAGTGATTCAATTTTGATGTGCGTGCTTATTTTGTATGCCTTGGGTTTTTTGCTTTTCAAGGAAAAGTGCCCACAATGGGAACCTCTAGGGCTCTAGTACCATAGGCGATACATGTGAGTGAAGTACCCAATCAAGCTGAGATTTCTCTTCCAGCTTAAGATTTTACATTGTGGCACTTTGATTTTTTGTTTGTTCACTTTCAACATTTTAATTTTGTAACTTTGGGGGGTCATATAACACTGTTACCCTCCCCAGGCTCATCACATTAGTAAACTCCCTTTATAATACTTAAGCTAAAGGTCAATAGGGTCAAGCCCACTAGAAAGCCTCAGTACATTTCACACAATGCTGCCTAAATCGGATTAAGAACCTAAGTAACCATTGATTATTAGGAAGGAATTCCCCATGGTATTAAGAGAAGATCTCTAACACCTAACTTGGTCAAACTAGCTTAGTTAGACTGCTTGATTTTTAAATCTAGACAAGTGATTATGACAAAAATTACATTGAATTTAATGTTTGGTACTAAGCAAATGCGATGAATATTATGCTACCAATCACGATTAAAGCAGACAATAATGGATGCAAAAAGATAAGGGGCAATGCTAATGGACAAGAAACACCTGTTTGTGTTGATGGTCGCGCTTGATTTGAAGTGTGAATGAGAGAAAGATCCTATGAAGGTCCAAATCCTAACAACAGCAACACGTTCCTGTACACACTAAGAAACACAAGGAATACCTCTAGGAGACACATCAGTGGGAAAAAGGAACTTTGCTAATCACTCAACTCTAAAACAGAAACACTCCTATCGTACTAATTCTACCTACCCTCCATCACTCGAGTCATGAGGATCAAAGGTGTTTGATGACATAGGTTTCTGTTTCAGTGTACCGGATGTGAATGTGTAGGTCTGAGTCAATGTTTTGACTTTTACTGTGCATACTCGTTTGCTAATTGCTCTTGCTTTTTTTTTTTGTATTTTTTTTTTTGTGAGTATAAGGCTTTATATGTACATTCCCTAAGATTGGGAGATTGAGAGGTTAGGGAGAAAGGTTGAGAGGGAAGCAAGTGAATGATGGATGTCAACTAACACTCCCCCCTTCCTTGGGTAGATCATACCGTTTGAAATGATGTCGTCACCCTTTGAAACCAGTTGTTCCAAGTTGTTATAGGTGAAGGCTTTAACCAATAGTTTTCAATTACCTTAGGTGCCTCATCCAGTTGCAAGGGTGGTAAGGTACTCTCCCAGGATCGAACTTGAAGTGGTTTATCAGGTGATTCTTGAACATTGGGAGGTGTGGATTCCTTTGTAGCTTCATGAAGGTCCACTATTGTAGGTGGAGGATGTGGAGAAGCTTTTACCTCTATGGATGCATTACATGAGGAGCTAGAAGCTTCATGGGACTCCCCCCTTCCTGAGCTAGGTGGAACAAATTGTTTTTTCTTCGGTACCCAAACTAGCTCTGGAACAGGTGTGTCGCATTCCGTGATTTTTCCCTTTCCACGATCTTCAATTTGTTTTGGAGCCACAGGATTGAGCTCACATGGGCCAGGTGACAGGTAAGAACACAATCTACGTTTTGGCACCCATATTTGATCATTTCCTTGATAGTAGCCTTGGGCTGCCAATAGTCGTTTAGGAATCCAACGCCACATTTTCTTACATTTCTTGGAGCGAGTAGGACATCTCTTACCAGGATCCCGTCTTTTAGCACTAGCTATGGTCGCTAAAGAAGCTTTAGGGACCCACTTGTATGTTTTCTTCGGTATATTAGGATGAGTCTTGTCGGAAGCTATATGCATTGCTTGTAGCATATTTAAGGGTACGGTCATTTCATCCCCCTCAGGTGTTACCCAGGTCCTCCCCCTATTTCCCCAAGTGTCTATGGCTGCTGCTAAGTGGACCCAATCCACATTGTCTGACTCAGTCATCCCAGGTAGTACATCCATATAAGGAGAATCTACCCCAACATCAGTGTCCGCTTTACACGTGTAACAATACTGCAATGGGGCTAAGTGAACTGTGGTGTCAGATCTATGATCAATTATAAACTTGTTTCCTAGAGGATGTGCTCGACCAGTAACAAGATCCACTCGAATGACAGAATCTTGGAACTACAAGTAGACATGGTTTTTTGGACCAGTCATGGACCATTTTTGCTTCCCTCATGAAAGGACGTCCTAAGATCATCTCCGATGCCATAGTGTGTTTGGAGAAATCCATAACAATGAAGGTAATCCTTATTTTATGTCCAAAGACCTTGATCTTGAGATCTTCTAGCATCCCAATAGGTTTAACAATAGACCCATTGGCCATCTTCACTACTATGGTTGTGGTCGCAAGGTGAGGTCTTCCCATAGTTTCCCAGCAATTTTTAGTCACAATGCTAACCCTAGCGCCACCATCAAGGATTCCCTTCACAGTTAATCCCTTAGTAGTGATTGGTATAGTCACATTGGATTCATCACCCTCAAAGTATTGTCCCAACTTGTTAAGAGGTATTTCTATAACAAGGTTCTCATCTAGGTTGGGTTGTGGATCTATGTATTCCCGCTCTATTGGCATCTCCCCAGCTCTATCCATCTGTGCAAATTGTGGTATCCCAAACTTCAGTTCTCCATTGAGGAAGGCTCGAAGAGCTGAGACTAGCTCGGGGTCTTTATATAGTTTGGACATGATGGTGGTTCTAATTTTTGAAGACATGAAATCCATCAATTTGGCAATGTTTAACGGTACCTTTTGGGCTTGAGTCCCTTAACGTGGGGAAGATGGGATCTCCATTTCTTCGATAGGATCAGGTAGTCCCTCTGTAAACATTCTTTCCATCAAGAAGTGAGTACGCCCACTTTCCCATGACTTTAAGTCACTTTCTTCTTGGATGACACTAGGTATGTCCAAGGGTCTATGGACTTGGTGAGGTTGTTGTTGCGTAGGGAACACGGTGTCTGTAATCTGGATCTTCCTAGGTGCTGGTTCTAGATCCCTTTGGATATCTTCTACCAAACTCCTTAATTGCTTGACTCGCTCGATCTCCTCTGTAGGGTTTGGATAAGTTCCTACTTCTTTTTGGATCCTGGCCATTGTGGCTCATGAAGATCTTCCTTGTTTGTTCCTATGTTAGTGGTCGTTTTGGTCTCCATGGTTTCACCTGAATCAGAATCTTCTTCAGCGTCGTTCATATATACGAGGTCGTCACCAGTCCCTATGTTGGTCTTTGAACTGGGGTCTGACGTCGCTGCTTTTTGTGATCTCTTTCTTCGTGTTTTCTTCTTTTTATTGAGATTGGGAAATTGATGCCGTGTCTCTTTCCTCAAGAATATAATTTTGTTTTTGGAGCATCGATCGTGTGAGTACGTTTACTGGTACCACGGGTGTACTTGTTGGTGATGGCTCCTTAGTAACTTCAATCAAGTTTAATGGTGTGATCTTCGGTGCATTTGGATTATTTGGACATTGGGTAATCAAATGATCTATGCCACATCGATTACACATGAGTATCGGCATTGTAGACGTGCTCGCTTGATTGGTTTGCATTAGTGTGGCGTTCTTTTGTAGCCTAATAGGACACTCGGCTACACGATGTGGACCTCCACACTAATAGCATTGAAGAGGTGGTCTCTTAGCAGTGTAGTTGATATTTTGGCCTCTTGCCGCAAGAGCGGCTACTTGATATACAGGTTTGACTTGTCCCCAATAGTCCTCCATGTAGTATTGTGGACTTTCTTCAAGCACATCCATCCCATAGGGGATATTAGGATCTGTATCTTCCTCACAGCCTTCCAAACAAGAAATAGATGACTCACAACCCACTTGATTCACAGAAGTGATTCTCGGATGTGGTGGTTGCGGTCCTAGCACTGGAGGTGGTAAGGGTGTTGTTTGAACAACATTTTGGGCCCTAGGGACCATATGTTGTGATGTTTGTTCAAGAGGTGGGGCCGACATCAATGCAGGCACTCGAGGTGTGTCTGTCCATGCTAAGGTTGGTCTAGTGGCCATCGCACTATTAAATACTATGCAATCCTTAGCTTGATGACCATACCTCCCACAGGCATTGCAGTTCCCATTGAATTTTACTCTAAAAGTAGGGCATTCACTGGTACTATGCGGTCCATAGCATACTGAGCACCATTGTTGATCCCTTCTTGGATACATATGATTGTTTTGTGGAGCACGATTGTCTCTAAGACTCTCTTGAATAGCCTTGGTGAGATCTGCTAAAGTCATCTCAGATATCTTTGGCTCCTTAGCAATAGGCTTTAGGGTCATTGGCTGATGCCCCGATGCTTGTGAGCCAATAGATTTAGACTCAACAACATGCTTTCTCCTTGAATCATTAAATTATCCTCCAATTGGATCGCATTGGTGGTGACTGCTTCCCAAGTGGTGATACCTCTAATGACTAGGCCATTGTAGATATCCTCATGCCGTAATCCCCTAATGAATCTATCAAGCAATTGGTTATTGTTGAAGCGCTCATTTGGATTACAACGAGAATTCAAATGCTTCAAGCGACTTATAAAGTCTCTCACCGACTCTCCTTCCTCTCGTTGGGCTTTCTGGAGCTGAGAGGCAACACCCCAAAGCACTCCCTCTCGTATGTATTCTTTTAAGAATAGTCTCCTAAGAGTAGGGTAAATCGTTTTTTCTTCCACCCTTAGGGTTTTATACCAATCCCCAGCCTTTCCACTTAAGGTTAAGCTTAAAGCATCGCTCTTATGTAGGTCATTGTGTTCTCCTAGAGAATCGCATATTTGTTCAAACACTTCGATATGCTTTCTCACATCCCTGTCTCCACTAAATTTTTGTGTGAGCTTGGCTATTTGTACCGCCTTACTTCTAGGCTCTCTATCAGACGTGTTACGCATATTCTCAGCAATAGATCGACCAATAGCTTGAGCAAATGTTGCCAAGTCACCTAAATGAGCAGGCACCGTTGGTGAAGGCGCTCCAGAGACTACATGTGGAGTAGGTATTGGCATTGGGCTTGGCGCATAGGAAGCCCTTGGGTTCCACATTGGGTACAATGTTGTGCCATGTGGTGGTCCATAGTTCATATGGGTGGCCCTAGGCATAGCAGACGTTGGATGTGACATGCTAATGCTAGCCGGTATAGTCCCATGGAAATAAGAACTTGTGTATTGCGGTTGTGGAGCATAGGTAGTTGAAACAATGGGAGGGGTAGGGACTACATGAGTGTGATGACCCATAGGTGCATACGATTGGTACACACTTGTAGGTACTATTGCAGGCATTGAGCTACCATGTAGCGGTGCTTTACTAAGAAATGAGGTCCATGGCGTGTTTCTTGGCATGCCCATCATTGGGGTAGGCATGGTAGCTATGGTGTCATCAAGGGAAAGATGAGCTAGACTTGGAAAGGTGAAGCTATCACTTGTGGGCTCAGATTGCACTGAGACCCCTGGAGAAACAACATATGGGGGATCCATCTGACTTACCGAGGGAGTCTCCATTTGCGATAAGGTCGGTTGTTTAGCCTTCCTTGTATCCAAGAATCTCATGAGACTCGTTGAAGGCATGTTGATCCCCTTGTTCTCTCTCTCTAACTCGATAACACTATGGATGACCTCACAAACTCTTTGTTGTTGATCCTCCACACTAGTAGCACCCATTGTGGATTGTAGGACATCTAACCAATCCACGTGATAGGTGTGACCTGTGTATAGGTCGGTCAGAGTCTTTGTTTGTAATTCGTACTCCCAGTTCTCATTTAAGAACACTCCATCTAGGATTGAGGTGCTAGGGGTGTCCTTTAAGCTAGATGCAATGTTGCTTTCTAGGGGTTGGCCCTTAGCGGTTGCTAAATCAGGAGCACTTGATTGCTCTCTTAGCAAGGATATTGACATAGGAGCTTTCACTTTTAACTCTCTTCGTTGCTCCGCCTTGCGTAAGCTCTCGACTTCCTTTTCCCTCGCTGCAAGGATATATCGCTCAACCTCTTGCACTTCGTCAAGGCTTCTACCATTGGGTAATATGACCTCGGAGGGAAATAACTCTGAAGAGTCAGGAGGTGCAGTGAATGAAGTATTCACGTGCACATTTGCTAACGGTATAGGGTCTACGTTTGTCACGAATGGAGAATTTACTTCCCCACCCCCCTCATTTACATCATTAGCTCCATGTTCGGAGCGAGTGGCTCTACTAAAGGTTTCCTTCAGGCGGCTAAGCACACTCAGCCCGGACTGAGGACCCATGGCATGCATGTCTTGGCTTGAGCTATCGGGATTAGGCATTGGGAAACCCTCCTTGACGTCGTAGTCAGAGGAAAAGTCACTAGCCGCTATGTTCGGGTCTTGGTTTGTACTACCTTGGGTCCCTGCCGAGGGCCTGGAACCTAAAGTAGGTGGATATTGAGAACTCGTGTAAGTCAAAATTCTCTCTAGTTGCTCCGTCTCTAGCACACAACTAGAGCACAAATGCATGTGCCTTTGGCACCCTACAAGCGTCGGTGAATAACCTCGAAGGTTAACCATTTACCTTTTTTAAGCGTCCGTTTTCACTCGTGTTTTTTATGTTTTTTTACAAATGTTTTTTAATGTTTGATTTTTTTTTATTAAAGTGTGTGATAGCTCGAAATGAGCGTTGACTTAGAGGGTCGCTGTGTGCTTTACAACATAATTTTCGGGCATCTGAAGTTCCGTTGGTCCTCAAAAAATCGATTTTTAGCTATGTGTGAAGCTAAAATTCATTTTTTTAAAAAGGCGACTGAGGCCTAGGCCTGAGCGTGACCTTGGGCTTGGGTCTGGGAGATATTCCCGATCCCGTTCCTACCTTTAATTTTTTTTTAAAAATTGTTTTTAAATTTTTTTTTTTAAAAAAAGGATAAGGTCGCCGCGGCCTGCGTGAGAGCACACACACACACACACTCTATCTACCTACTTCTAACTAATACACCTACTCTTACACACTAACACACTCTATTAACTCTCACTAATCTACTTCCTACTTACTGTATATAGAAAACTAACTGCCTTAATACACAGAGAATAAACACAGTACCTTTGAAATCTCCATTAACAAAGAAAACTAACTACCTTAATACACAAAGAATAAACACAGTACCTTTGAAAACTTCATTAACAAAAAACACACACAGTATAACACCAAATCCCTCTTCTCAACACACGCACACACTTCTTCCCTACCTTTCCTATAATTGAAATTGTACCATGGAGAAGCACAGAGTGCTACTCGAGCTTAATGCACAACATTCCCCGGCAACGGCGCCAAAAATGTGCGCTTATGTCGCACGTGTCAATGCAAGGAACTTGCCGATACACTGTGTGCGAGCCACAAATGGCTCCAAGCACACAACAAGCCTAAACTAGTAAGCTCAAAGAAGGCAATGGTGTGTCACTCACCGCTCTAAGCTTCCTTCGTGGAGGATTCTTCGCCGCGAAGAAGAAGGAGCCGCCGCTTTGCCGCGCTCAACCGCTTCGCCGCCTCCGTGCCGTCGTCGCAATGCTCGATCGCACACACTCTCTCTCTCTCTCACGCATACACACACACACAAGGAGATGAAGAAGAAGAAGATGGAGATGGAGCAAGAGCACTCTTCTGTTGCACAAATGAGAGAATGAATGAATTTTTAGGTTTAGTTGACTTTTATATGAGCTCGCCCCATTCACACTTGGGCGCCCATGCTTAGACAACTAATCCCTTGAATGTTCCAGTTAGAGTGCGCCTCTCATCGGCGATCACTCTTACCATTTTCCTATTGGACCGACAAGCCCGGCACCTGACTCTACCAAATAAATAATACAATGTCCGCCGTAGGTTACAACGTCCGTCGTAGGTGATAGGGTGTCCGTGAGCCGTGAGGGTTAACACAAACGAGTAAATATGGCAGAGAAGAATTAGGTCATTTTTAATGTCGTAATAAGAACAATTCAAAGAGACCTAGTCAAATATATTTTTGATGAGATCTGAACTTGAGAGTTGTTACTCTTGGGGGAAATGGGATGAGCATTCTTCCCATGATTGTGAAGCAGAAGAGGGGGTGCTATATACATAAATAGATTTATAACACTTGAGGGACGTTGATACATATTATTAGCTATAGCATGGTAATAAAGTATAATGTCCGAAGTTTTTGGTGGGCTCCAATTAAGGGTGATCGTTAGAGTCGTAGCCGACAACGCACGATAGTGGCTGTCAACATCATCGTCCATGGCCCTCCATCATCTTGGTGGTCCTCCGACATTGGTGCCCTCAGCAGGATACAAAAGCGACGTCGGTGAATTGTTAGGTGCATTGCATGTAGATGTGCACACTAGTTCTTATAGTTGTACGTGGACTTTCTCAACCCCCCAGAGCACTTCAACCGCTCTTTTCTCTAGCACAATATGCAGTCCAAATAGCCACAATTTTTATTTTTTATTTTTCTCTCACTTTCTACTTGATCACCAACGTCATGCATGACTCATCACTTTGCGGCTGTGGTCTCATGACCACTAACAAACAATAGGTAGTTAGACTCTCTCTCTCTCTCTCTATAACTATCATCACACTCTCCCTCTCTCTCTTGCATGGCAGTGCCACTGTGACTGTCAAACTCTCTTTCTTTCTCTCTCTGTCTCTTGTATGTCAATTACGCCATCGGAGTTGTCTCTTAGTATCTCTATCCAACATATAGCCTGCCTCACTTTTTGGATACTCATAGCTGATCCCCTTCTCATAGTCACCAACCCACCACCACCCACCCCTTCAACACTTTGTGTTAAGCATGCTATGCATGCTAGTGCCCAACCAGAAAAAGAACACACACACCCTCTCGTACAGAGTAGCGTTAGCTACCTCTCTCTCTCTCTCTCTCTCTCTCTTCCTTTCTCTCATTCTCATGCAACCCTCCTACTCTCGCTTTCTCTCTCTCTCTCTCTCTCTCTCTCTCTCTCTCTCCCCCCCCCCCCCCCCCCCCTCACAGACTGAAGCACAACACCATCCACTCCACTCTCTGTCAATGCTAGCAAATCTTTTTTTCTCTCTACCCCTCATTGGGTACACATACACTCACCCGTGCCACCCTTGAACTACATGCAAAGGTGGTAAAAAATATGGCTCTTGCCATCATAGCCACCCCACCATATGCCTAGATCACCTCAGATCACTTGAACTCAAGCGCCATGCAACTCCTTATTCATTACATGCAAGCATACCTAGTCTCTCTCTCTCTCTCTCTCTCTCTCTCTCTCTCTCTCTCTCTCTCTCTCTCTCTCTGTGAAGGCATAGAAGAGGTTAAGATTGGAAATGCGGTGATCATGCTTTCTCTTTATGCCGATGATGTAGTGCTCTTGGCACATACCTTAGAAGATGCACAAAAGCTTATGAGTGTCTTGGAACGCTTTTGCCTACATAGCGGGCTGATCGTGAATGGATCCAAAACCAAGGTTATGCTTGTAAAGACCCTCAATGATGAAAATCCATGCATTGTATACAACAATGAGAAACTTGAAGTGGTAGATCACTTCAAGTACCTTGGCCTTGAGGTTCCATCCAATCATAAATGGAAGGATTGTGCAATGCGTCGCTTGGAAGCCGGAAAGAGGGCTTATTATGCATTTGAGAACATGTGCAATGCAGGAGAGATCAAGTGTTGGGCTCTCAAAAAGTACCTCTTTGACACATTGGTGACACCGGTGCTTCTTTATGGAGTGGAGGTGTGGGGTGGAAGCATCGGGAAGTCTACTTGGAAAGAGTTTGAGAATGTCCAAAAGCGTTTTCTCACCAACTTTCTCCAAGTCAAGACACAAACACCCTACATGCTCTTACTTCTTGAGTCCGGATCGCTTCCCATTGAGGTCTTGGGCATGGAAAGGGTTGTGGAGTACATGCGTAAGACACAACGTAGCCCTTTGCATCGACTTCCTAGAATCGCATATGAAGCAAGTCAAAAGGTTCAAAAGACATGCAAGAGCAAAATACTAAGTTCGGGGTGGATGCTTGATATCAAGAAATGGTTTGGAAGATGGGATGCATGTCACTTGGTCAAGGATGCGTCGATCGACTCCCAAGTTAATGAGGCCTTCTTACAACGCCAATGTATCATGGCTTGGGAGAAATCCGGAGGTTCTCGCTTCAGCCATTACACCACACACGTTGCCCCAAACTACAAATCTCTCTTCTTCTCGGAACGAGGTAACCGAACCCATTCCTATATCCTTGAGCCCATCCCGTTGAGTGCGATCCGCACCATTGCCTCCATTCGTCTTAGCTCCCATTCTCTACGCTGCGAGACAGGACGTTGGGGCACTGGCGAGGAGTGTCATCGACTTTGCACCTTATGCCCTCGTCAAGTGCGAAAGAGTGAGTACCACACACTACTTGAGTGCTCAGCTTTTGACCACATTAGGTCCTCTTTTCCCCATATATTCAGCCATGAGCTCTCCCTACATACCTTCCTCTCCCAACCACGATGTGGACTCTCTATTGCGACGCTCATTTCAGCCATTTTTGAGCATCGAGAGTCACTTATGAACTCCACCCACACCACGTGACATGTTCATTTGGTCCCATAGGTCATATTTGACCTCCCAGGACGATAATAGAACTATCTATCTATCTATCTATCTCTCTCTCTGTGTGTGTGTGTGTGTGTGTGTGTGTGTGTGTGTGTGTGTGTGTGTGTGTGTGTGTGTGTGTGTCTTATTCTCGGCCAACAACAGTCGTCCAAACCTTCACACTGTCTTGGCCCAAATCTCTGCTCTCAAACTCTCTCTATCTCTCTACAATGACCCCCCCACCTCTCTCTCTCTCTCTCTCTCTCTCTCTCTCTCTCTCTCTCTCTCTCTCTCTCTCTTCCCCCTCGCAGTACTACTACTACCTACAGAGGTGGACATTGATGAAGTCTTCAGTGACGGGTGCAATACTTTCTTAGACAACACCCGCTGCCAGGCATCCACGGGCATTGACAATGACGATGATGATTTTAACTTGGCGCTTTTAGGCTTTTAGTTTCAGTATTTCACTTTACTTCATTTTATTTTTGTAGCTAGGCGTTAATTGGTTTTGATCCACAAGGATTGTATCAATTTCTCTTTGACATTTTTGAAAATGGTTAATATATATTTTTTATTTCATTTCTCTCTCTTTTACCCCCCTCCATCTTCCCTTTTGGATGATGGTCGATATCAATGATCAAACCAAACTGTAGACCCCACCTTTGTATTCGATTGTCCACAACCTTGCAAGTCGATGGCCTCTTGCCACCCAGACATTCACTCATCAATTTTGATGATATACGTGCATGCGCACACACACGCACACACACACACACACACACACATACTGTGAGTGTTCTATATGGTTTTTCATAGCTTGGAGTTGATGTTTGAATCATTGTCAAAATAGTGCAACAACATCAATTTTTTTTTTTTGCTAAAGATTAAGTTATTACGTTCTATAAGAGGAGACTCAAGATTATTTTCTTCATGTTTAAATTTTTTGTAAAAGGATGGATATAGAGACTATGTTACAAAGACGTAAGCTAGGGGTTGATAGTCAAAATTCTTTTATGGTTTTTGTGTCAAGTGCTCATATACTATGGTATTGGATTTAGGACCACATATGGTGTCAAGTCTTCTCTCTCTCTCTCTCTCTCTCTCTCTCTCAAACTTGTGTACTGACAGAAGACAACCCTAAAGATTGGTTACAATATGTCCCATATCAGTGTAGAAGTGGAACAATAAAATTTTGTTAACACACTTCATTGATAGATATTACCAAAATGGGTGGATCTACATCCATTAATTTATGCTAAAAAATAATGCATTTTTGTTACTAGCATATTCACTAATATTCAATCAAACATTTCACTAGAGACTTATTATTGCAATGACAAAGATCTCTCTAGCATGACCTCATCACAATAGTACATTGTAAGACCAGACATATAAAGCAGTATGAGAGTGTTGCAAATTTTCTTTTGATGGAATATGTACGTAGAGTCACTCTTTTCTTTTTGAAATTGCTATGCTTGTCATAAGAAAGGTGTATTGGTTTCGTTATATTGAATTAAGACATATGCAAAAACGTTACTAACTTGAACCCTAGTCCATGAAGCTATTTTCCATAGGAGGATATCTATAAGAAAGTAGCATTGTATTATGACTTTTGTTACTATATGAATGCTTCTTAGTAGCCATGACAAATGTATTAAATGCTATCACCAAAGCTAATGTAGCACTCATGTAGTTGTAGGTGATATCTCACACGGGCATGGAAGATGGGATCAAAGGCCTCCGTTAATCTAGGGATTTGACATTAAGCGAGCGTTTTAGACCTTGTTGCGGATGTAGACTTGGGCTACTTACCCTTTGTACAAGAGTTTACTCCCCGTCGTCGCAATACATTTGTACACAAACTTTGCTTACATAGATTGCTTATTATCAATTTAATTTCTAGGTGTATTTTAAGGGTTTTTTTCATGCCTGAATATTTGAATATATATATCTAACAAGAGTATTTTAAATTTTTATAACACAATTCCCCGGTATAATATTCTCATTTGATAAATGATCAATTAACCTTGCTTTCTTATGAGTTGCTCTCTTTATTTGTGACTCAAGTTGATATATGCTCTTAAGTTGAATTGCAGAATTTTTCTTCCCACTCAGTTGTCTCACATTTCAGTATGAACAAGGTTATGGCTCACTTTCTGTTTGTGTTCCACCTTAATTTAATTTTAACTTTGCGATTGTCGCATAAAGGTGCCATGACTGTACGTTCTAAATGTGCAATCTATTTGCTTCTACTTTTGTTGCAACAATCATCAATGGTTTAAAACGTACTCACATATACAATCCACCTCACCAAGCACACCCTCATCTCACACAAATCCTTGGTTCCATTTCCCAACACACTAGTTGAGACATTGTGCATTGCTATGGCAAGGATCTTATGGGTTGAACTGTATTGGAATGGCAAAATTTCTACACATGTTAGAGCTCCTATGCCTGAAGAGGGCAAGAAGCTCCGCTCCACACCTTGTTATGGAAACTTATGGTTATTGACACGTGTATTAGAGTGTCTACGTCTCATGAGGCAGGAATCTCCGCTTTGCAATAATGTTATGGAAATTTATAGACGTCGATACATGTGTAGTAGAGTGCCTACACCTAGTAAGGTAGGATTCTCTGTGGTTACATTATATGTGGACTATCCCACCACATTTGGTATGGACTGATATGAAAACATATGATGAATTGGTATGGAAAGGTGGAAGGGTCGATGGTGGTCTATTTGGAACAACATTTTTGACCAATGTTGCACTCGGAACCTATGCATATTACTTCATTTTATGCACTCCCATCACACCATACACATGTTACACATTTTTCACTTTTAAAATTCTTCATATTAATCATTGATTTTTAGTTACTCATTGTGCTATGCAGGCATGTAACCAGCGTCTTGTACCTCGCACTCGACTCCACCACTTATGTACCTCATAATTGAGAGTATGTTATGGATAATGGATATGTACATTTATTACTCAAGTGCTCATTATGAGCTATGGCCATTTATGTCGGCCGACCAATGTGAATTCATTTGAGCTTTGAAGAATCTTTAAATAAATATGTGCAAGAGAGAATTATGCACTCTTGCACAGGGAGAGATTGCACCCAGTGCCTGTGTATTTCTTCTCTCCTCTCCTCTCTTCTCTCCTCTCCTCTCCTCTCTTCTCTCTTGTTGTATCAGTGTGGCACTCCGCTCTAGGAGGCACATCTTTACGTGCTCTTCTACTCTCTTGCGCTCTCTGTCTCTCTCTATTCGTGTATAGGTCCAATTACATGCTTGTGGATGTGCCATCTATAAAGACTAGGACCTCAAGTGAGGGGAGCATGTGGGACAAGCTCCTCAAGTCCTCCACCATTCCCTTCACACTCACCCTTTGGACTTACTAATTTTAGCCTTCTTCTCGACTAGGAAAAGACTATTTTTAGGATTTCAAGGGCTTTACGCACCCAAATCGGGGGTTGTAAAGCACGACACTTCCTCTAATGAAGACACTCATTTTGAGCTATCACACGCTATATTTCGTGGCTTGGTTAGAAAAAAAGGACCATAAAAACAACAAAAAATCGTGAAAATTTTTGGGTTGTAACACCTAAAAAACTAGGTGAGCAGCTTTCATGGGCACTCACCAACACTTATAGAGTGTTGTGGTCACATGCACCTACGCTCTGGTTGTGTGCTAGAGGACGATCACATAGAGAGTGTCTTAGTTTACATGGGCACCCATTATTCCTCCACATTAGGCTCTAGGCCCTCAAGCGGGAACCCAAGGTAGTACCACTCAAGACCCACATATTGTATCTAGTGATTCTTCCTTTGACTATGACATCATGGAAGGTTACCCGATGCCCAATCCTGATAGTTCAAGCCAAGACATGCATGCCATGGGTCCACGATCTGGGCCAAGCATGCTTAGCCGCTTGAAGGAGACTTTTAATAGAGCCACTCACTCTGAACATGGAGCTAGCGATGTAAATGAAGGGGGTAGGGAAGTAAATTCACCATTTATGACCAACGTAGATCCCATGCTCTTGGAGAGTGTGCATATGAATACTCCATCACTGCACTCCCTAAATCTTCAGAGCTATTTCCCTCCGAGGTTATATTACCTGATGGTAGAAGTTTTGTTGTATTGCAAGAGGTTGAGCGATATATCATTGCGGCTAGGGAAAATAAAATTGAGAGCCTACGCAAGGCACAACAACGAAGAGATTTAAAAGCAAAGGCCCCTATGTTAACATCCATGCTAGGCAAGCAATCGAGTGCTCCTGAATTAGCAACCACTAAGGGTCAACCCATAGAGAGCCACATTGCATCTAGTTCAAAGGACACCCCTAGCACCTCAATCCTAGATGGAGCGTTTCTAAATGAAAATTGGGACTATGAACTACAAACAGGGACTGTAATCGGCCTATACACAGGTCACACCTATCACGTGGGTTGGTTAGATATCCTATCCGCAACACGAGCTACTAGCATAGAGGAGCAACAAAAAAGAGTTTGTGGTGTCATCCTTGAGTTGGAGAGACAGATTAAGGGGATCTACATGCTTTCAACAGGTCTCCTGAGATTCTTGGATACATGAAGGCTAGGCAACCAACTTTATCGTGCAAATGGAGACTCCCTGAGTAAGCCCATCCATATGTTGTTTTGCCAAGGGTCTCATTACAATCTGAGCCCACAAGTGGTAGCTTTATCTTTCCAAGTTTAGCTCATCTTTCTCTTGATGACACCATGGCTACCATGCATACCCCAGTGATGGGCATGAACAAAACCACGCCATGGGCCTCATTTATTAATAAGGCACCGCTACATGGTAGCCCAATGCCTACAATAATACCTACTACAAGTGTGTATCAATCATATGCACCTATAGACCCTCTGCTCATGTAGCTCCTACCCCTCCCATTGTTTCAACAAGTTACACTCCACAATCACAACACCCAAGCCCTTATTTCAATGGGACCATACCAACTAGAGTTAGCATGTCACATCTAACGTCTGCTATGCTTAGGGCCACACATATGAACTTTGGGCCACCACATGGCACAACATCGTACCCAACTTGGAACCCAAGGGCTGCATATATGCCAAACCCAATGCCAACCCCCATTCCACATGCAGTCGCGAGAGTGCCTGTTTCCACTATACCTGCTCACTTGGGTGACTTGGCAATGTTTGCTCAAGCTATCGATCGATCTATTTCTGAAAATATGCATAACATGCCGGATAGAGAGCTAGAAGTAAGACAATACAAATAGCCAAGCTCACAAAAAAAATTAGTGGAGACGGGGACGTGAGAAAGCATATCAAAGTATTTGAACAAATATGCGATTCCCTAGGAGAACACAATGAGCTGCATAAGAGTTATGCTTTAAGCCTGACCTTGAGTGGGAAGGATGGGGATTGGTATAGAACCCTAAGGATAGAAGAGAAAACAATTTACCCACTCTTAGGAGACTGTTCTTGAAAGAGTACATACAAGAGGGAGTGCTTTGGGGTGTAGCATCTCAGCTCCAAAAAGCCCAACGAGAGGAAGGAGAGTCCATGAGAGACTCTATTAGTCGCTTCAAGCATTTGAATTCTCGTTGTAATCCAAATGAGTGCTTCAATAATAACCAATTTCTAGATAGATTCATTAGGTGACTACGACATGACAATATCTACAATGGTCTAGTCATTAGAGGTATTACCACTTGGAAAGCAGTCACCACCAATGCGATCCAAATGGAGGAAAACTTAATGATTCAAGGAGAAAGAGTGTTTGTTGAGCCTAAATCTACTAGCTTGCAAGCATCGGGGCATGAGCCAATGACCATAAAGCCTATTGCTAAAGAGCCAAAGATATCTGAGTTGACTTTAGCAAATCTCACCAAGGCCATTCAAGAAAGTCTTAGAGACAATCATGCTCCACAAAACAATCATATGTATCCAAGAAGGGATCAACAATGGTTCCGAGTTTGCTATGGTCCGCATAATACTAGTGCATTGCCTACTTTTAGAGTAAAATTTAATGGGAATTGTAATACATGCGGGAGGTATGGTCATCAAGCCAAGGATTGAATAGTATTTAAACGCAGGATGGCTATCGATCAACCTTAGCATGGACGGACACACCTCGAGTGCCTGCATTGATGCTGGCCCCACCTCTTGAACAATCGTCACAACACATGGTCCCTAGGGCCCAAAATGTTGTTTACCACCTCCAGTGCTAGGACTGCAACCTCCACATCCGAGGATCACTTCTCTGAATTAAGTGGATTGTGAGTTATCTATTGTTGATATGGAAGACTGTGAGGATGATATAGACCCTAATATTGCCTATGGAATTGATGCACCTAAAGAAAGTCCACAATACTACATGGAGGACTATTGCGGACAAGCCAAACATGTCTATCAAGTCGCTGCTCTTGCAGCAAGAGGCCAAAATATCAATTTCACTACCAAGAGACCACCTCTCCAATGCTATGAGAGTGGTGGTCCACATCGCATAGGCGCGTGTCCTATTAGACTACAGAAAAATGCCACACTAAAGCAAACCAATCAAGCAAGCACACCTACAAAGCTGACACTCATGTGTAATCGATGTGGCATCGATCATTTGATTGCCCAATGTCCTAATAATCCAAATGCACCAAAGATCATGCCATTGAATTTAATTGAGGCTACCAAGGAGCCCTCACAAAGTACGCATGTGGTACCAATAAATATACTCACATGATCAATGCTCCAAAACCAAAATTATATTCTTGAAGAAAGAGATACAACATCAATTTCCCAATCTCAGAAGAAGAAGAAAGCACGAAGGAAGAGATCACAAAAAGCAATGAAGTCAGATCCCAGTTCAAAGACCAACATAGGGACTGGTGACGACCTGTATATATGAACGATGCTGAAGAGGATTCTAATTCAGGTGAAACCATGGAGACTAGAACAACCACTAGAAAAGAAACAAACAAGAAAGATTGTCATGAGCCACAATGGCGAGGACCCAAGAAGAAGATAGGAACTTACCCAAACCCTATAGAGGATATCGAGCGAGTCAAGCAATTAATGAGTTTGGTAGAAGAGACTCAAGGGGATCTAGAGCCATCACGTAGGCAGATCCAGATTACGGACACAATGTTCCCTATGCAAAAGCAACCTCGCAAAGTCCATAGACCACTAGCCATACCAAGTGTCATCCAAGAAAAAGGTGACTTTAAGTCATGGGAAAGTGGGTGTACTCCCTTCTTGTTAGAGTGAATGTTTACAGAGGGATTACCTGACCCTATCAAAGAAATGGAGATTCCATCTTCCCATGTCAACTGAAGCCCAAAAAGTGTTGTTAAATATTACCAAATTGATGGATTTCATGGCTTCAGAAGTTAGAACCACCATCATGTCCAAATTGTATGGAGACCCCGAGAGCTATTCTTAGGTCTTCGAGCTTTCCTCAATGGAGAACTGAAAGTTGGGGTACCACAATTTGCACAGGTGGATGGAGCTAGGGAGGTGCCAATTTGGGAGGAACACTTAGATCCACAACCGAACCTAGATGAGAACTCTGTTGTTGAAATACCTGTTAACAAGTTGGGATAATACTTTGAAGGCAATGAATCCAATGCGACCATACCAATCACTACCAGGAATCCTTGATGGTGGTGCTGGGGTTAGCATTGTAACTAAAAATTGTTGGGAATCTATGGGAAGACCTCACCTTGGGACTACAAACATAGTGGTAAAGATGGCCAATGGGACTATTGTTAAACCTATTGGGATGCTAGAAGATCTCAAGATCAAGGTCTTTGGACACAAAATAAGGCATACCTTCATTGTTATGGATTTTTTCAAGCACACTATGTCATCTGAGATGATCTTAGGACGTCCTTTCATGAGAGAAGCAAAAATGGTGCATTATTGGTCTAAAAACCATGTCTACTTGTAGTTCCAAGACTCTGTCATTCGAGTGGATCTCGTAACTGGTCAAGCACATCCTCTAGGAAACAGATTTATAATTGATCATGGATCTGACACCACAATTCACTCGGTTCCATTGCAGTATTGTTACACGTGTAAAATGGACACTGATGTTGGAAAATATTCTCCTTATGTGGATGTTCTACTTGGGATGACTGTGTAATGGACTTGGCCTATTAACTTTAGAGTAGCGGAAATTAATGAGAGTACTTTTGAGAAATTACTTTGTGAGCATAGTGGGTGAACATAATTGAAGATAACAACATAAGCATAGCAATTAGTTAACTTTAAATGAACAATACTTTTGCAAGAGAGAGAATTTAGAGAACATGACAACAGTTGAGGACCGGATTTATGTGGAGCCTGTCCCCCCTCCAATAGCATTTGTAATATGATTTCTCCCATTAACAGAGATTTGTTACAATACAATCTTTGTGTTCATTTTGTGACCTAGGTGATGCAATGAAGATGGAAAGCTTCATGCATCACAAGCATAACATAAACTTTGAAGAAAGCTTTAACTATCCCAAGCCTCGGTCCCAAGACCTCAAACACCTTCGAAGGTGGAGAGAGCTAGCAGGGAATGAGGGTAGGGAAGAGGAAGAAGAAACATTTCATAGGAGAAAGAATTAGTTCCTTGCTTATCAAAACTCTCCTTGCTAGCATACATAATAGCATAGTAATGAACATGGAGAAGATGGCAAGCTTAAGCATTGAAGCATGGCTCTTGGTTGGATTTGCACTCCATAGCCAAGAGTGTTGGTGTAGGTTCTCAACCTCTACTTGCTTAGAGAAGGAGAGGGAGCTCTTGCACTTTGCATAGCACACAATGAGAGTGTGTGTGGGTGAGTGTAACCCCTAAGAAACCCCGTAGCTTGCTTGGGTCGACCCCCCCCCTTGTAGCTCATGCTTGAAGCTCATTGGACCCCTCCATGCTTAGCCAATCACAAGCAAGAGGCATTACAAGCAACAAGGGTAGCCTTGGGACAAGTGTCTCCATTTTCCCTTTGGGAGAGAGGACTTGATAAATGCAAAATCAATTAATTAAATCTTCTAAATTATCATTGGACCTCTTGGGTGGCCAACCAATAGGCTTTAGGCTCACCATGAGGGCAACATGAGGAGGAACTTGACAAGTGTCCTTTTTTATTTCTTTGTACCATGCATGCCTTGTGTGAGTGTGTGGGTGTTCTCTCTCATCCCCCCTCTTGTAGATCTCGCCCCCTCCTTGTAGGGATTAAACCTTGACCTTTTGACACCTCAAGCCCCTCATGCATAGGCCCAATTCCCACCACAAGCTTGGTCCTTAAGCACTTGAAGCTTGGGTTGGGTTCTCACCTCGAGTGCAACCCTAGCATCTCAAGCATGACAAGCACCTCAAGCATCTCAATCATCAAGCATATCAAGCACCTTAAGCTTGGGCCGGGTTCCCACCTCAAGCACCTCAAGCTTGGACCGGGTTCCCACCTCAAGCTTAGACCTAGCTTACCTAAGGTCAAAGGACTTCTACACTAACTATTGGAGGTCTTCAATGAAACTAACCTTAAGGTCTTATGCTCCATTGGTTAGCCTTTCTCTTTGATGGACCATATCTCATTTGGGCCCCTTTACCATTGGCCCCGTGTTGAGATAGATCTATAAGCACATCTCAATATCTTAATTAACCCTTGTTTCCGTTTATTCTCCCACATTAAGTGATCAGTTTAATATGAGAAAATCATTTGGGTTGGTTAGATATTAGTTTATATGACATTACATCTTTCTTGAAATCATATTCATCCTCGACTATGAGGTAGAAGAGATAAAGCCTTAGTCATTAGTCAATCTTACTTAGCGGGTAGAAGATCCCTTTTTACCCTACGACATATTTCCAAGATGGATGACTAGTCCATTTGGTGCTTGGGAGACATAGCTGCTGCAAGCATGTCTGCTCTTTAGTCCATTTCATTCTCCCAAAGTAGAGTGACAAATTCTACTTGGTGTTTGAGAGACGTCTTCATCACAAACATGATTCGAAGCATGCATACTATTTAAATTTGTGCATAGTAAAAAGAGAACTAGTCTTATAAGACAAAAACATTGGTCATTTAAAAGAAATTTGTACATTTGCTTACTCTAATGTAGAATTGTAAGCATTGACACGGTTCATACTATCCTTAAGCTATTGTCCTTGCATCTATCTAGCATCTTTAAAAAGATAATTTTTGAACTTAATAAGATATCGTCGGATAATCTTACCATGTCGTAGTACCTTGTCTTCATGTCGAAGGATAGCTTCGGGTTGTAGCACCTCTTCTTGGTCTTCAACTTTGGGAGGGTCTTCAGTAATTGGTTCAGTCGGTGGCTCTCCTTTGTAGGGCTTAAGTAGGCTTACATGAAAGGCATTGTGTATGAGCCAATGGTTGGGCAAGTTGAGTTTATAAGCCATCCCATTGATGGGCTTCAAGATTTGGAAAGGACCATAGTATCTTTTTGCTAGTTTAGCATAATACTTTTGATGGCTCGTAGGATTTTTGTCCGTGGTTTGCCTTAATCGAGCCTTAGGAAACTTGAGTAAGACCCAATCATTTTTGTTGAACGTTAAGGCCTTTCTGTGCTTATCAGCAACAGCTTTTTGCCTTTGTTGAGAGATGGATATAGCCTCCTTAATATTTTGAAAAGATTCTTGTAGGTCACGGCTATACTCATCGGTGGCAAAGATCTTCCCATGTACTTTGAGTAGCAAGGGACTTTTAGGTCTTCCCTTAATGATCTCAAAAGGTGCTTTTCCCATAGAAGTATGTACTGTATTATTGTAGGCATACTCTAGAAGCGGTAAGTACTTTAACTATTGTGACCGTTGATCTACTTTAGTAACATAAGTATTGAGTAGATCGAGTATCGTAAGATTGGCTATCTCACTTTGGCCATCCGTTTGTGGGTGATAGGCCAAAGAGAAATTCACTCTTGTTCCTAGATTTTCAAAGAGACCTTTCCAAAAATTACTGGTCATTCTAGGATCTCTAGCTGACACGATGGATGTTGGTAATCCATGATGTTTGAAAATCTGAGATACAAAGAGAGTTGCCATTTGGTATGCCTTAATAGTCTTTGTGATAGGAATAAAGTGTGCTTGCTTGCTAAACCTGTCGACTATTGTCCATATTCCCTTATTCCCATGGATATACTTGGGTAATCCAAAGATGAAATCCATGGATATACTCTCCCATGGTGAATTTGGGATAGGCAATGGCTAGAGTAATCCAGGTTGCTTCCCTCTATCATATTTGGTCTTTTGGCATACTACACATTTTGAAACATACTCTTGTATGTCCACTTTTATTGTAGGCCAATAGAAATACGTCTCTACTCCTCAGAGAGTAGGCTGAATACCTCTATGCCACCATAGGGAGGAGCATGGGATTCATACATAAGTTTCTCACGAAAGGAATGGTTAACACATAGCCTATTTTCGTGGAGAAGATAACCATCTTGCAAGGTGAATGGTTCCTCTTTCTTCCCCAAAGCAAGGGATGACATTATGTCTCTAAAGTCAGGGTCAGTAGCATACTCATCTATCATAGAAGATAGATCATTGTGAGTAGCTATAGACACCACATTAACTTTTGGTCGTCATGAAAGTGCATTGGCCACTTGATTATGCTTACCCAACAATGTGAGCAATATGAAAAAATTACGAAAGAAAATTTACCCACCTCATTTGTTTGTCGGAGAGCTTGGTTTGCGTCATGAAATACTTGAGACTTTGGTGATCGGCTTGTAGAATGAATGGAGTCCCCAATAAGTAGTGCTTCCATGTGTCTAGGACATGTAGAACAGCTGAAAGCTCTTTCTCAAAAATGCCCAAGACTCGTTCATAGGTATTGAACCTTTGGATCTCATATACTATGGCATGCCCTTCTTGAAGCAAAACTGCTTCAAGGCAATCACCACAAGCATTACATTGGACCTCAAATGGCTTTGAGAGATCAGGAAGCACGAGGACTGGTTGGGAATTAAGCTTCTTTTTTAGCTTATCAAAAGCATTTTGCTCCTTAGCAGTCCATATATACTTAACGTTCTTCTTAGTTAAGTCGTGTAGTGGTTTTGCTACTTGAGAGACTTTTGCTATGAAGCGTCTATAGTATGCGCACATACCAATAAAGCTTCTTAGCTCATGTAGATTCCTTGGGTTAGGCCATGCTTTTATTACCTCTAACTTTGATGGATCCATACGGATACCATCTTGAGAGATAATATGACCTAGGTATTGAATCTCTTGAAGGAAAAAATTGCTTTTCTTTTGGTTGAGAAAAAGCTTGTTCTCCCTCGATGCTTGAAAAATCACTTGAAGATGTTGCTTATGTTCCTTCAAAGACTTGGAGTAGATGATGATATCATCAAAGAACACTCCAATGAATTTACGGGACGGTCTAAAATTTTTCTCCATTAGACGATTGAATGTAGTTGGTGCATTAGTCAAGCCAAACGGCATGACTAGATATTCATAACGACCAAAGGTTGTGCAAAACGCGGTCTTTAGGATATCTTCATACACTATCCTTATTTGATGATAGCCACTCTTAAGGTCAATCCTGTTAAAGTAGGTAGAGCCTTGTAGCATATCAAACAGATATTCTACTCGAGGCACGAGAAATCTATTTTTGATAGTGATATGGTTTAGTGCTCATTGGACCCCTCTAGGCCTAGCCAATCACAAGCAGGAGGCATTACAAGCAACAAGGGTAGCCTTGGGACAAGTGTCCCCCTTTCCCCTTTGAGAGAGAGGACTTGATAAATGCAAAATCAATTAATTAAATCTCCTAAATTATCATTGGACCCCTTGGGTGGCCAACCAATAGGCTTTAGGCACACCATGAGGGCAACATGAGGAGGAACATGACAAGTGTCCTTTTTGCTTTCTTTGTACCATGCATGCCTTGTGTGAGTGTGTAGGTGTTCTCTCTCATCCCCCCTCTTGTAGGGCTCGGCCCCTCCTTGTAGGGATTGAATCTTGACCTTTTGACACCTCAAGCCCCTTATGCATAGGCCCAGTTCCCACCACAAGCTTGGCCCTTAAGCACTTTATGCTTGGGCTGGGTTCTCACCTCAAGTGCAACCCTAGTATCTCAAGCATGACAAGCATCTCAATCATCAAGCACCTCAAGCATCTCAAGCACCTCAAGCTTGGACCGGGTTCCCACCTCAAGCTTAGCCCTAGCTTACCTAAGGTCGAAGGACTTTTACACTAGCTATTGTAGTTCTTCAATGAATCTAACCCTAAGGTCTTATGCTCCATTGGTTAGCCTTGCTCTTTGATAGACCATCTCTCATTTGGGCCCCTTTACCATTGGCCCCGTGTTGAGATAGATCTATAAGCACACCTCAATATCTTAACCCTTGTTCTTGTTTATTCTTCCACATTAAGTGATTAGTTTAATATGAGAAAATCATTTGGGTTGGTTAGATATTAGTTTTTATGACAGACTGAGTCTGACAATGTGGATTGGGTCCACCTAGCATCAACCATAGACACTTGGGAAAATAAGGGGACGACCTGGGTAACACCTGAGGGGGATGAAATGCCACAATTCGTACCTTCAAACATGATAGAAGCAATGCATATAGCTTCTGATGACCTACAAGATGGAGGTTTGACTGACATTGGAACCAATAGCGTCTCAAAAGACTGTAGCCCACATGATTTGGAGTCAAAATCATCAATTGAAATTGACTCTGAGGATGATGAATCTGAGTTAAATCTTGGTGGAAATATGGGGACAAAACATTCAGGGCCCAGTGGTACCCGAGATGACAATCTATCCAAGAGAGGAGAAGACACGAGTAGCGATTCATCTAGTGACTCTTCACTAGAGATTGGCCATACTCAAAAATTAGACAAGAAGAGTAAGAGATGTAAGAGGTGACTATATCGAGAAAATGTGTGTGCTAGAATAAATGAAAAGAAATCTACCGCAGAATGGCTTAATTATATAGGGGCATGTGATGCCCATCAGAAGTTGGTAACTGGGGTGAATACCTTCAAAGCGTCATGTGTTGTAGTCCACAAGCCATTGAAATCGCACAATTAGAGGCTACAAAGAAGCCAAAGTTGAGCTGTACCGTAAGGAGACGACAAAATCAAGAGCCCCATTAGCTTTGCAAGTTGTCAATTAAATGATGATGAGAGAAAATACTGATGAGTGTGTATGCGTGCGTGCGGGAAATGGGTAGTGAAGAAATTTCGCTCTAGTAAAATCCAAAGAGCAATAAAGTAATGAATCTCTAAGTTCCTTGAAAGATGTGGCTCCACAAAGACGACAGTCTAGACGATCGCCAACTCTTCCCAAGAGGAAAAGATCAACACACAGTCCTTCTCCTCATCACTTCGAAAGGGAAGAGAGGAAACAAAGGGAGAAAAGGGCAAGAAAGAGGTCACCCTCTTCTCCTTCTTCTTCACCTTCCTCCTCTTCCAATGAAAGCTATGGCTATTCTCCTAGAGAATACAAGAGGAGAGGACATTGCAAATCATACCCTGCATAGGGCGAAGGTAAAAAAAGCTCAAGAAGTTCAAAGAGGGAGGAAAGACTATCTCTTTCTCACCTATGATGGCACCTTTGGTGCTTCCCCGACAAAGTATTGGCCTTCATCCAGCAATTTCCAGAAATCGGCTCGTCAATGGTGGGCTAGCCTTCGTGGCAATGACAAAGCCCCAAAGACCTGGAAAACTCTATGAGTTTCCATCATGAAGCAATTCCTTGCAAGCGATGCAAAGGACAAAGTGCTCACCGAATGGTGCAATTTGAAGCTTCTCTCCCATGAGTCTATCCACAAATATGTAGACAAGTTAAGGGATTTACATCTTAAGGCTAATGTCTTTTGAAGGGGATCGGGGAGCACCACAGATGGAGAGTGAGAGAGAGAGAGAAGGAGACACACACTATGTGGGTGGGGAGACTGTGAAGTGGCAGCTTCCCCTATACAGTATACTCACTATAAGTATAGGGTAACAGTGGGCGGGTGTCCATGACCTGGGCGACCGGTCAAGGCACATAGGCCTTAACCCCAACAACCTCCCACTTAAAGGCCAATGTGCCTTTAAGCAAGATCTACTAGTGTACAACTAATAGAAGGTGAGATATTCTCTCAACCTATGCCCACTGACTCTCGATGAGCTAGTGCATCCGGCTCTACTGATAGATAAACATCCTGCTGCGGAAGCCACACAGAGCTAGCTCCAAGCTCTGCAAATAGTCTACAAGAGCTCATGCACTCCTGCAAGTATCGATCCAATACCTGCAAACCTCCCCTATGCTCTATGCCGAGATCAGTCATTGAACAACTAATCAACCGTGCTGCAAATGCTCCCACTGCAGCTGCTATGTCGGGCCTCGAGATCAGCATCCCGTACATGAGGACACCGAACGTTGATGCAACCGTGACAACCTCTGCCACCTCCAACTCAGAACTCAACTAAGGGTAATCTTGTCCCCTATCATAGAGACCATGGCACTCTAACTCCGAGCTCTGGAGTGACTCCTCGTGCCCACCACATATCACATGTGTACCAAGAGTATCCATCTGTCCTGAATCTGCATCAAGCTCTGGCATAAGCATATCAAGAAATGACTCCACAATAGCCGACATCTTAGCATCCATGTGAGTCATCTCTGTCATCACCTCTAATGACTCATCTTGTTGTGACTCACTAGAGCTGTCCCGCTCTACCTGCGTATCCGTAGACGCAACCTGCACAACAAGGTCACTGCTCTGCACTCCATGCAAAGCATCCTGCAACCCACAAGCAAAAGAGACTCGCCTGCTCTCTCGCTGTCTACCTGGCTGAATGATCACAGAGACAGCACCGTCTCTCGCGTGATCCACATGCAATGGGTAACCTGTACCCCTCCTGGCACCTCTCGCAATCACTAGCGAACCCAAATGCATCACAAAATCTCGCTCTCCTAGCGAAATTTGACATCCACAATCTCTAAGGTGACTAATCGAGATCAAAATCACTGTCAAATTTGGTACATAGCGCACATGTCGTAACAAGTAAGATGCACCACTTGGTAATGACAGTCTCACATCTCCTGCACCTGCTATCGCATGCACCGATCCATCGGTCAAACGTACACTGCCAAGCATCCCGCTAGAATAGCTACAAAACCATGCACGATGCGGCGTGACATGAAACATAGCATCTGCGTCTAGCAACCACTGCGAAGGGAGTGCACTATCCACATGTATAGCATCTCGTGCATAGGTCGAGATAAAAGTGACATCCCCGTCACTAGTATACTCCGACACTACATGTGCCTCAACTGTCAAAGCAACTGAGTCCATGTCATCACTACATACATCTCTGAGACTGCCATGTCTCCTACGATGTCGCATACGATGAAAACAACGCCGTCTAACGTGTCCAGAATGACCACAATACCAACATATCACCTGTCGGCATACTCGTGAATGTACATGTCTCACACGAGTCCATGATGACTCAGATCTATCATAGATATCATGTAATCTGTGCCAAAGTGCTCTCGAAGTAGTCTCATACATAACAAGAGCATATACAGATTCCGCAAGGTGCAAAGAGAGTGTAGATAGTGCCATCTCCTCTAGCTCCTGCCACTGATCGTCAGACATGTTTGAAGGTCTACCTACATCACCACTCAATGGTCGATGCAACCCTCGCTGTGTCAATGCATCAAGCATACACTCTCTCCATGCCGCAAAGTCCGACCCATCAAACACGCGCATCTGTGAGAGGTCACAATCTGATCGATCACCTATCTCTGCCATGAGCACAAGTAGCAAGCTAGATAGCAAAACCACCTCACCAACAACACCTTGAAACTGTCTACAAATATGGCCAGAAACACAATGTAAAACCTGTGAGACACACTCCAAAATAGAGCTCCCGCAATGTCAACCAAATCAGCCCTAAAATGGCTCGAATCGCATCAACAAAAGTCTGCAAATATGGCTACAAATCAGCCCCAAAATTCAGCTCTTAAACAGCTGCATAAACAGTCACAAACGTGTCCCAAATCAGCCTACAACTGAGCCATACATGGACACTTGCAAAGAGGAAACAATGGCTGAAAATTCAGCGCCCAAATAAGCCCTCAAACCTGCCTTTAAACTTGTAAACCTGTAGCTGAAACCTGCTGAAAAACCTCAAGCCATTAGTGCTTGAATCCGGCTACCTAGCTCGTAGCCACACAAGCATACATCACAACATTCACTCTTGTGAGTGTGTCAAGATAACTGTACGCCTGTCAAACCGTGAGCTAATCACCAAGCCCACACTATGCGATATCGATGCATACACACGCACAAATCTCCCACCTGCAGAGAACACCGCACGCAAATGCTGAACGTAACCCGCAATCTCTACCTAGATCGTATAAATGATGCGCATAAAACTCCTGGGAAAATTTTGTCAGAGTTTCGTCAGTAAAACGGCCACAAAACCAGTAACCAAACTGACTGCACGCTCAAAAACATGAGCAACCAAAGCGCATCAAACCGTACTCCAAATGCATGCACCAAATCTCCACACTTTGCATACATCATTGCAAACACCTGCAAATCTAGTACACAAATATCTGCTCTACCTGTGACTGCCAAAAAATATGCTCGAGGCATACATTGCCGAGCTCAAAATGCAATCACATTAGTCTCCCTGAGCATCAAACCACATAAGGCATACATTGTATCCTCCCACCTGTGAGGAAACTTGCAGCAAATATCACTCTCACATCTGAGAGCAAACCATGTGTGGAATCCTCGACACACAATAAACAACTGCTGCTGCTGCAGAAAATTCAGCGTTCAGAATTTTAAAGTTCTGATATGACAAGCGCGTCCGGAGCGTGCCAAAACCCCAAGGTAGACTCCTGGATCACGTGTATCCGAGTCCGGGTGTGAAAGCTATGCCAAAAAACCTCCGTTTCGACCCAAAAACGCAGCATAAACTGCCAAAAGAGGGCTGAAAAATGCAGCTTCTCAACCGTAGCTCGAATGAAGTTTTTGATGGCAAGAATGGCTTCGAAAGGGGGGTAAGTCGCCAAGATGCCTGGTGGAAACGCTCTCGGAAAGCTGAATTTTCCATTGCCGAAGTCGAAACCCTCTTTGCACTCTTGAAAGTGTGCGCGCGCGGACGCGATTTCGGGAATGAAACTGGCTCTCCGCTGTTGTCGTGACTGTGCACACCCGCGCTCCCTCCGCACCTACGCTCTGATACCAATTGAAGGGGATCGGGGAACACCACAGACGGAGAGTGAGAGAGAGAGAGAAGGAGACACACACGATGTGGGTGGGGAGACTATGAAGTGGCAGCTCCCCCTATACAGTATACTCACTATAAGTATAGGGTAACAGTGGGCGGGTGTCCATGACCTGGGCGACCGGTCAAGGCACATAGGCCTTAACCCCAACATCTTTCAAAAGGTAGACTTTGCCGAGCAAAAACAACAATTCTGTGCGGGATTACTTAAAGAGATGGCCAAGTACGTCAATTCTCAACGGCCTGGTTCTATCACCAAAGTAATCCACCACACTATGGTTTCTTCGTGCATCAATTTCCAACAAGGGGATAGATCGAATGTCAAGCCCATGGAAAACAGAGACAAAATTGATGCTAAGGAAAAACCAATGCCGAAAATTCTTCCCAAGACAATTCCAACAACAACAATTAGTCCAAGGAGAAGTGAGTTTACAAAGGTAAAAACAAACTCTCTCTTGAAGAGCTTGAAGCTTTTCGCAAGGACCATAATTGTTTTAAGTGTGGGGAGCAAGGACATGGATATTGTTCTTGCCCCAAGAGAGATGTCCATAATGAGACTCCTAGAGCTTCCACCATTGAAGCTCCAAAAGAAGATTCTCATTACAAAGATCACCTCTCTCCTATGCTTGGGGAAAGGTAAGGGAGCATGATTCCTTCCTCTTGTTTGACCCTGGCTATACTCACAACTTTATATTAATGGAGTTGGCCACCAAGTTGGGCATTCCAGCTCTTGAGATGGGAGATATTGTAAGGCCGACATAGCTTTCAAGGGATAGCAAGCCTTTGTTACTCTGAGGCTTCATGGCCAAAGCTGGGTCAACAAAGAAGACTTTTTCATCTCTCCTCTCCAACATGAGGATGCTATCGTAGGGGCATTATGGTTCAACCGCATGGCTGCCAACATGATGTTCCCTGAAAGGAGAATCAACCCTACCTACAGGGGAAAGAACATGTATATAGATGCTAGTAAGTCTGGTTGTACTATACCACTTGTAAATCCTCTTGCTTTTGATAAATCAATGAAGAGCTCAATTTCTGCATACATAATTTTTGTTAAAGAGTCCCTAAAAGGTCCTAATGTTTCATCAAATGTAAATGGTAGGAATAAAAAAGAGTTAGACTTGTCTAAATTTCTAAAAGGATTCCAAGATGTGTTCATGTACTTACATCGAAAATGAGGAGATGATGACCATGAAATTGAGCTTCTACCAGGAAGCACACCGCCTAACAAGCCTCCTTATCAAGTTTCCCTAGCTCAACAAGAGGAGATCATGAGGCAAGTACAAGAATTGGTTGACAAAGGGATGGTGAGGCCTAGCTACTCTCCCTTTTGTTATACAATCCATTTAGTGCAAAAGAAAGATGGTACATATCATATGTCGGTGGACTATCGAGCACTAAACCATATCACTATCAAAAATAGATTTCTCGTGCCTCTGGTAGAAGATCTGTTTGATAAGCTACAAGGCTCTACCTTCTTCAGTAGGATTGACCTTAAAAGTGTCTATCATTAAATAATGATAGTGGATGAAGATATCCTAAAGACCGCTTTTCGTACAACATTTGGTCTTTATGAATATCTAGTCATGCCTTTTGGCTTGACTAATGCAACAGGCACGTTCAATCGTCTAACGGAGAAAATCTCAAGAGCCTATCGCAAATTCACTGGAGTGTTCTTTGACGATATCATCATCTAATCCAAGTCCTTGGAGGAATATAAGCAACATCTCCAAGTGATTTTTCAAGCATTGAGGAAGAACAAGCCTTTTCTCAAACCAAAAGAAAAGCAAATTCTTCCTTCAAGAGATTCAATACTTAGGTCATATTATCTCTCAAGATGGTATCCAAATGGATCCATCAAAGTTAGAGGTAATAAAAGCATGGCCTAACCCATGGAATCTACATGAGCTAAGAAGCTTTATTGGTATATGTGCATACTATAGACGCTTCATAGCAAAATTCTCTCAAATAGCAGGACCATTACACGACTTAACAAACAAGAACGTTAAGTATACATGGACTGTAAGGAGCAAAATGCTTTTGACAAGCTCAAAGAGAAGCTTACCTCTCAACCAGTCCTCATGCTTCTGGATCTCTCAAAGCTATTTGAGGTCCAATGTGATGCTTGTGGTGATTGCCTTGGAGCAGTCTTGCTTTAAGAAGGGCATGCCGTAGCAAATGAGATCCGAAGGCTCAATACAAATGAACGTGTCCTATGAATTTATGAGAAAGAGCTTTTAACTGTTCTACGTGCCCTAGGCACATGGAAGCACTATCTATTGGGGACTCCATTCATTTTACGAACAGACCACCAAAGTCTCAAGTACTTCATGACGCAAACCAAGCTTTTTGACAAAAAAATGAGGTGGAATAATTTTTTCTTAATTTTATTTTCATATTGCTCACATTGCTGGTAAGCACAATCAAGTGGCCGATGCACTTTCATGACGACCAAAAGTTAATGCGGTGTCTATAGCAACTCACAATGATCTATCTTTTATGATATATGAGTATGCCACTGACCCTGGATTTAGAGACATGATGTCAGCCCTTGCTTTGAGGAAGAAAGAGGAACCATTCACCTTGCAAGATGGTTATCTTCTCCATGGCAATAGGCTATGTGTTACCCACTCTCTTCATGAAAAAGTCATGTATGAATCCCATACTCCTCACTATGCGAGACATAGAGGCGATCAACCTACTCTCCGAGGAGTAGAGACGTACTTCTATTGGCCTACCATGAAAGTGCACATACAGGAGTATGTTTCAAAATGTGTGGTATGCCTAGAGACCAAGTATGATAGAGAGAAGCAACTTGGATTACTCTAGCCATTAGGTAGGAGAGTATATCCATGGATTTCATCTTTGGATTACCCAAGTCTATCCATGGGAATACGAGAATAGGGACAATAGTCGACAGGTTTGGCAAGCAAGCACACTTTATTCCTGTCAAAAACACTAGTAAGACACACCAAATGGCAACTCTCTTCATATAACACATTTTCAAACACCATGGATTGCATTGTGTCGGATAGAGATCCTAGAATGACCAGTAATTTTTGGAAAGGTCTCTTTGAAGATCTAGGACCAAGATTGAATTTCTCTTTTATCACCCACAAATGGATGGCCAAAGAGAGATAGCCAATATTACGATACTTGAACTACTAAAGACTTCTGTTATTGAAGTAAATCAATGCTCACAATGAGAAAAGTACTCATCTCTTGTAGAGTATGCATACAAAAATACTGTACATACCTCTATGCAAAAATCACCTTTTGAAATCATTGAGGGAAGACCTTAAAGTCCCTTGCCACTTAAAGTACATGGGAAGATTTTCGCTGCCAATGAGTATAGCCATGATCTACAAGTATCTTTTCAAAAGATTAAGGAGGCTATATCCATCTCACAACAAAGGCAGCTACTACTGACAAGCACAGAAGGGCCTTAACGTTCAAAATAAATATTTGGGTATTACTTACATTTTGCAAGGCTCGATTGAGGCAAACGACGGGCAAAAATCCTACGAGCCATCAAAAGTATTATGCTAAACTAGCAAAAAGATACTCTGGTCCTTTTCAAATCTTGAAGCCAATCAATGAGATGGCTTATCAACTCAAGTTGCCCAACCATTGGCTGTGAGCCTACTTAAGCCCTATAAAGGAGAGCCACCAAGTGAACCAATTATTGAAGACCCTCCCGAAATCGAAGACCAAGAAGAGGTGCTACAGCCCAAAGCTATCCTTCGGCATGAAGACAAGGTACTACGACATGGTAAGATTATCCAACGGTATCTTATCGAGTTCAAAAAGTATCCTTTTGAAGATGCTAGACGGATGCAAGGAATACAACTTAAGGATAGTATGAACCTTGTCAATGCTTACAATGCTACATTAGAGTAAGCGAATGTACAAATTTCTTTTGAATGACCAATGCTTTTATCTTATAAGACTAGTTCTCTTTTATTGTGTACAAATTTAAGTAGTATGCATACTTAGAATCATGTTTGTGATGACGACGTCCGTCAAACACCAAGTAGAATTTGTCACTCTACTTGGGAGAATGAAATGGACTAAAGAGCAGACATGCTTGCGGCAACTATGTCTCTCAAGCACCAAATGGATTAGTCATCCATCTTGGAAAGATGTCGTAAGGTAAAAAGGGATCCTCTACCCACTAAAAAACATTGACTAATGACTAAGGCTATCTCTCCTACCTCATAGCCGAGGACGACTATGATTTCAAGAGAGAGGTAATGTCATAAAATCTAGTATCTAACTAACCCAAATGATTTTCTTATATTAAACAGATCATTTAATGTGGGAGAATAAACGGGAACAAGGGTTAGAATATAGACATGTGCTTACAGATTTATCTCAACACGGGGCCAATGGTAACGGGGCCCAAATGTGAGATGGTCTGTCAAAGAGCAAGACTAGCCAATGGATCTTAAATACCTTAGGGTTAGATTCATTGAAGACCTCCAATAGCTAGTGTTAAAAGTACTTTGACCTTAGGTAAGCTAGGGATGTGCTTGAGGTGGGAACGTGGCCCAAGCTTGAGGTGCTTGTCGTGCTTGATGACTAAGGTGCTTGTTGTGCTTGATTACTAAGGTGCTTGACGTGCTTGCCAACTAGGGAGATTGAGGTGCTTGTGGGAGCACTATCCAAGCTTGAGGTGCTTTGTCATGCTTACTGACTAAGGTGCTTGAGGGTAAAGGGTTTCAAAAAGACAAATACCATCCCTACAGGAGAGGGGGCGAGCCCTCATTCTAGGGGATAGAGAGAGAACACACACACCCTCACACAAGGAAAGCTTGGTACCAAGAAGGCAAATAGGACACTTGTCAAGCTCCTCCTCATGTTACCCTCATGATGTTTCGAAAGCCTGTCGGTTGACCTCCCAAGGGGTCCAATGATAAATTAGTTGATTTAATTATTATTTTTTTGCATTTATCAAGTCCTCTCTCTCAAAGGGGAAAGGGGGACACTTGTCCCTAGACTACCCTTGTTTCTTGATATGCCTCTTGCATGTGATTGGCTAAGCGTGGAGGGGTCCAATGATCTTCAAGAATGAGCTACAAGGGGGGGTCTACCAAAGCAATCTAGGGGGTTGTTGAGGGGTATACTCACCCACACACACTCACACACGCTCTCACACGCTCTCACCCACACACACTCACACACGCTCTCATGGTGTGAAGTGCAAAGTGCAAGAGCTCCATCTCCTTCTCCAAGCTAGTAGAGAAGTTGAGAGCCTACACCAACACTCTTGGCTATGGAATGAAAATCCAACCAAGAGCCATGCTTCAATGCTTAAGCTTGCCATTTTCTCCATCTTCGTTATTATGCTATTATGTATGCTAGCAAGAAGAGTGATGATAATTGACGAACTACTTCTTTCTCCTATGGAATGTTTCTTCTTCCTCTTCCCTACCCTCATTCCTCGCTAGCTCTCTCCACCTTTGAAGGTGTTTGAGGCCTTGGGATAGTTAATGATTTTTGCAAAGTTTATGTTATGTTCGTGATGCATGAAGCTTTCCATCTTCATTGCATCACCTAGGTCACAATGAGGAATACAAAGATTGTATTGTACCAAGTCTCTCTTAATGGGAGAATTTATAATACAAATGCCTATTGGAGGGGGGACCGGCTCCACATAAATCCAGTCCTCAAATGTTGTCATGTTCTTTAAACCCTATCTCTCTTGCAAAAGTATTGTTCATGACAAGTTAACTAAGTACTATGTTTATGTTGCTACCGTCAATTAAGTTCACGCTCGATGCTCTCAAAGTAATCTCACAAAAGTGTTTTTTCTAAGTTTCCTAATTCCGCTACTCTCAAAGTACATAGGCCATTTCCATTACAAGGTGGTTCATTGCACTCTGTAAGGACAAGTTGATAAAATGCAAGGGCTACACACAATTTCTTTTCAAAGAAAAAATACCCATCATGAAAAGAGTATTGTGCACGAACAAAAGATGTATGGTTACAATAGTAAGCATTAATGTCAACGAAGTCAGAGTCTTGAGCATAAGTATCAACCATGTTTGAAAAAGTTTCAGCAGACAGACACAATAAAAATGTTATTAATTGATGGTATGTGACTAAGTAAATCTGCAACCTTATTTTCATGCTCTGGTTGATATTGAATGAGTGGATGAAAACTTTGAATGGATGATGTCCACTTAATGTGATGATCAGAGATCCTTGGTTGTGAAAGCAAAAGATGAATGCTTTGTTGATAAGTTTTAATCCGAATTTAGATCCCATCAAGTAATGTTTCTACACTTTCAAAGCATGCACAATAGCTAGTGATTCTTTGTCATAAGTGCTATAATAAAGCTCATTGGGTTTCAACTTTCTACTTTCATATGCAATGGGATGATTATCTTGCATTAATATAGCGCCAATACCAAGTCCATTAGCATCAATTGTAACAAAAAACAAGGGCAATTTGAAATCAAGATTTTGTAAGATAGGGACATGTGTGAGTGCATATTTGAGTGTCTCAAAAGATTTTTGATGTTGGCCATTCCAAGTGAAAGATGTGTTCTTTCTTCAAAAGGTTTGTGAGTGGTAAAGCCAAGTATGAAAAATTTTGAATGAATTTTCTATAATAACTACACAAACCAAGAAAAGAACAAATCTCATGAATAGATTAAGGTCTAGGCCATTCCTTAATGCATTTTGTCTTCTTAGGATCCACACGGATTCCTTTGCTACAGACAATGTGACCTAAATATTCAATCTCAGTTTTAAAAAAATAAGCTTGTCTTGGGATTCAAATAAAATCAATTTTCATGCAACAATTTAAAAACAAAATCTAGGTGTGTATAATGGTATTTTTCATTCTTACTGAAAACCAAAATATCATAAAAGAAAACCACAACACAATCTTGATGCTTCAAAAAGATGCGATTCATCATGCGTGAACACGTAGCAGGTGAATTTGTCAAACCAAAAGGCATTATAAGGAATTCATAATGACCAGATTGTGTTCAAAATACAGTTTTATGAACATCACTTTCCATCATAGTCACTTGATAATATCCAGATTTAAGACCTATTTTACTAAAAATGGATGCACCACTTAGTTTATCAAGTAAATCATCAACACAAGGAATAGGAAAATGATCTTGAGAGTGTGTTCTCTCTCATCCCCTACCTTTAGGGATCACCCCTTTCTTTGTAGGCATCATGTTTGACTTGAACACCTCAAGCACCTTAGTCACTAAGCACCTTGGTCATCAAGCATATTATATTTTATGACATTACCTCTCTCTCGAAATCATAGTCGTCCTTGACTATGAGGTAGAGAAGGTAAATCCCTAGTCATTAGTGTCATAAAATCTAATATCTAGCTTTAACCAAATGATTTTCTCATATTAAATCGATCATTTTATTATGGGAAGGTTAAAGAGGAAATAAGAGCTAGAACATGGATATGTGTTGTTAGACCTAACTCAACACGAGGCTAAAAACGAGATGGTAACATCTCAAGAGGGTCTCAAAAGGAGATGGTCCTTTGAAGAACGATGTGCAAATAATGGAGCTTAAAATACCTTAGAGTTAGCTTAATTAAAGTCCTCCAAAGGTTAGTGCTAGAAGTCCTTTGACCTTGGGGTAAGCTAGGCATGTGCTTGTGTTCTTGAGGTGCGTATCGTGCTTGAGCTGACTAAGGTGCTTGTCATGCTTGATGACCAATGTGCTTGAGGTGCTTGTCGTGCTTGCTGACTAAGGTGCTTGAGGTGCTTGTCATGCTTGAAGGCCAAGGTGCTTGTGGTGTGCAAGTCAAGCATGATCCCTACAAAGGAGGGAGCAATCCCTAGAGGTAGGGGCATGAGAGAGAGCGCGCGCGCGCACACACACACACACACACACACACACACACACACACACACACACACACACACTAAAGGCAAGCCCTCTCCATAAGAGGCATATAGGAAACATGTCAAGCCCCTCACAAGGTTGCCCTCATAGTGTGCCTAAAGTCTATTGGATGGACTTGAGAGCGGTCCAATAAGAATTAAGTTTAATTAAGTTTAATTAATTATTCAAGCCCTCTCTCTCAAAGAGGAAAGGAGGACACTTGTCCAAATGCTACCTCTATTGCTAGTTAAGACCTAAGTTTGTGATTGGCTAGGCTTGAGAAGAGCCAATGAAGTTCAAGCATGAGCTAGGGATAGGGGTCGACCAAAGCTAGGAGGGGGCTTGCTTGTGGCATAGACTTTCCCACACACACAGTCACACACACTCTCATTGTGTGATGAGCAAGAACTTGATCTTCTTCTTCAAGCTTGAGAAGTAGAGAGCCTACACCAACACCTCTTGGCTATGGAATGCAAATCCAACTAAGAGGCATGCTTCAAAGAAATGCTTTCCATCTTCTTCATCTTCATTACTAAGCTATGCTATGCTATACGAGTAATTATACGAGAGGAAACTATTTATTTCTCGTATGTTACATCTTCTTCCTCTTCCCTTCCCTCACTCCCTGCTAGCTCTGTCCACCTTTGACGCTGTTTGAGGTCTTGGGATTGAGGCCGGGAACAAGTTAATGTTTTTTGCAAGGCAATTACGGGCATAATCTTGGTGAATGAAGCTTACCATGTTCATTGCACCAACAAGGTCTCAAGGAACACAAAGCATGTATTGTACCAAGTCTCTCTTCATGGGAGAATCTATAATACAAAATAATTTTGGAGGGGACTGGCTCCAAGTAAATCCGGTTGTCAAATGTTGTCAATTTCTCTAATTCTCTCTCTCTTTTACATGTTTTGTTCATGCTAAGCTAACTAGCCAATATGGTTGTTTTTCTATCTCTAATCAAGTACTCTTCTTTTACAAGTTTTGTTCATGCCAAGCTAACTAGCTAATATGGTTGTTTTGATATCTCCAATCAAGTACTCTTCTTATGTTCATGATGAATTCTCTTAAAGAAATACTCACTACACCCATCTTAATTACGTTGCTTTCAATGCTATTAGTCCAATTCCGTTACATTAGTATGAGAGCTATTGGTTTCTATTTTCTTGCTTAAGAAGAGATGTCCTTAAGTTTTCCATAAAAGGTTGGACCTGTTCATTGCAAGAGGGTAAGTGGGACAGGGATTTGTTATCCCGGTTGAAAGAACTTAGCTTGAGGTACATCGTTGGAAAATATAGACTTAATTATAGAGTCTTTCAGGGCTTGCCTTTGGCTTAACCATTATTGAGCTACTAGAAAGAAACCATAATCAACTGAGCAATGTTAGACCCTCTCCACTACTCTTTGCATTCAACAATCTCTAAACCAAGGGTGTGGCTGCTTGAGAGATAATTTTCAAAAGTAAAGAAGAGTAGCAACTAAAGTTTTTAGTTTCCAAAGCACAAAGTAGCATATACATATGTTTAGTTAGCATGGCTGGCAATAATAAAGAGAGCAGAATGAATATTTATGACTTTGATTTTACACATGAAGGTGATACTCATGATGCCTCCATGTTTGTGAACTATCTTGTTACTATGTTGTGACAAGCTATGGGCAATCGTGCCTTGCAAGCCGAAGTTAACCAACAACTTCGCACTCATGGGATTCTCCAAACTCCCCAAGAGGAGAGAGAGAGAAAGAGCTTAGGAAGCCTCTTGTAGAGACTTACAAAAGAAGAATCTCTCCTGTAAGAGAAGAGGAAGAACCCTATGAAAGCGAAAGAAGTGAATCTCCTAATTCTTTGGAGGATGTGGCTCCATGAAGAAGGCGATCTCGACGATACCCAACTCCTCCCAAGAGGAAAAGATTGTTATATAGTCCTTCTCCTCCTCATTTTGAGAGGGAAGAGAGGAATCAAAAGAAGAAAAAGGTGAGAAAAAGGACACCCTCTTCTCCATCTTCATCATCTTCCTCCTCTTCTGATGAAAACATCGGTTTTTCTCCTAGAGAATACAAGAGGGGAGGACATCGCAAATCCTATGCTGCTTGGAAAAGGTCCTACAAGCTTAAGAAGTTCAAGGAGGGAGGAAAGAGCATCTCTTTTCTCACCTATGATGGCACCTTTGGTGCTACAGACAAAGTCTTGGCCTTTATCCAGCATTTCAATGTAGCCTTTGGAGATGAGGGCTTCGTAGAGTCCTCCAAGCTACTTCATGTAGCTATGCATTTTCAAAAGTCTGCCCGACAATGGTGGGCGCCGTCTACGAGGAAATTGCAAAGCTCCCAAGACATGGAAAACTCTATGAGTTTCCATCATGAAGAAATTTCTTGCAAGCGATGCCAAAGATAAAGTGCTCACTGAATGGAAAAATTTGAAGCTACTCCCCAACGAGTCTATCCACAAGTATGTGGACAAGTTTTGGGATTTACATCTTAAAGCTATAGTCTTTCAAAAGATAGACTTTGCCAAGCAAAAGCAACAATATTGTGTGGGACTGCCTGAAGAAATGGTCCATTATATCAAATCTCAAAGGCCTAGGACCATCACCAAAGTCATCCACCACACTATGGTTGCTTCGTGCATCAATTTCCAACAAGGGGCTAAAAGGAATGCTAAGCCCATGGACAACAAAGAACAAAATGAATCAAGAGGGAAGAGAACAATTCTCAAAACTCTTCCCAAGGTAACTCCAACAACAACAACAACAACAACAACAAGACCAAGGAGAAAGGATTTTACAAAGGTAAAAATAAACTCTCTCCTGAAGAGCTAGAGGCTTTTCGCAAGGATCATAAATGTTTCAAGTGTGGGGAGCAAGGACATGGTTATCATTCTTGCCCCAAAAGCAATGCATGCAATGAGACTCCTAGAGCTTCTATGGCTGAAACTCCAAAAGAGGATACTCATTACAAAGGATCATCCCTTACTTATGCTTGGGGAAAGGTAAGGGAGCATGATGCCTTCATCATTTTTGACCTTGGCTCTGCTCACAACTTCATATCAATGGGGTTGACACTAAGCTAGGCATACAAGCTTTTGAGATGGGAGATATTTGACTGCCAATGGAGCTTTCAAGGGACAACAAGCCTCCATTGTTCCCTTGATTTGGAAATCGAGGCTTCATGTCCAAAGCTATGTTGACAATGAGGACTTTTTCATCTCCCCTCTCCAACATGAGGATGTTATCCTAGGGGCACCATGGTTCAACCGCATGGCTTCCAATATGAAGTTCACTAAAAGGAGAATTTATTTCATCTACAGGAAAAAGAACATATATATAGATGCGAATAAGGCGGGTTGTACTATTTCTCTTGTAAATTCACCTGCTTTTGATAAATCAATGAAAAGCTCAGTTTTTGCGTATATGATTTTTGTCAGAGTCCATAAATGATCCCAATGTTTTACCAAATCAAAGTGGTAGGAATCAAGAAAACATAGAGTTGTCAAATTTTCTAAATAGATTCCAAGATGTTTTTATCAATGACATCCCTATGGAGTTACCTCCAAAACAAGGGGATGATGACCATACAATAGAGCTTCTACCTAGGAGCTCACCGCTTAATAAACTTGTTTATCGAGTTTCCCAAGCTCAACAAGAGGAGATTATAAGGCAAGTACATGAACAGAGGGATAAGGGGATAGTGAGGCCTAGTTTCTCTCCCTTTTGTTCACCCGTCCTATTAGTGCAAAAGAAAGACAGCACATACCTTATGTGTATTGACTGTAGAGCACTAAATCGAATTACTATTTCTCGTACCGCGGGTAGAAGATCTATTTGATAAGCTACAAGGCCCTACCTACTTCAGCAGGAATGACCTTAAAAGTGGCTATCATAAAAAAAGGATAGTGAATGAAGATATTGTAAAGGCCTCTTTCCGCACAACATTTGGTCTTTATGAATATTTTGTCATACCTTTTGGCTTGACAAATGCTCCAGCCACATTCAACCGCTTAATAAGGAACAATTTTAGGCCCTGCCGCAAGTTCACTAGAGTATTCTTGATGATATCATCATCTACTCCAATTCTCTCAAGGAGCATAAGCAACATCCCCAGGTAATCTTTCAAGCTTTGAGGGAGAATAAAACTTTCATCAATAAAAAAAGAGTGAATGTTTCTTTTAAGAGATTCAATACTTAGGTCACATTATCTCTCAAGATGGTATTCGTATGGATCCATCAAAGTCAGAGATAATCAAAGGATGGCCTAACCCAAGGAATCTACATGAGCTACAAAGATTTATTGCTATGTGTGCATACTATAGATGCTTCATAGAAAAATTATCACAAATAGCAGGACCATTACATGACTTAAAAAAGAAGAACGTTAAGTATTCATGGATTGCAAAAGAGAAAAATGCTTTTGAGAAGCTCAAAGAGAAGCTTACCTCTCAACTTATACTTACACTACTTGATCTCTCAAAACCATTTGAGGTCCAATGTGATGCTTGTGGATATTGCCTTGGAGCAGTTTTGCTTCAAGAAGGGCATGAAATAGCATACGAGAGTCGAAGACTGAATTCCAATGAGTGAGTGTTGGGCATATACAACAAGGAGTTACTAGCTGTTCTATATGCCCTTGACGCATGTAAGCATTATCTTTTGGGGACTCAATTCATCCTATGAACGGATCACTAAAGTTTAAAGTACTTCATGATGCAAACCAAGCTTTTCAACAAATAAATGAGGTGGGTAAATTTTCTTTCCCAATTTAATTATTATATTGTTCATATTACTGGCAAGCACAATCAAGTGGAAGATGAACTATCACGATGACCAAAGTAAATGCAGTGTCTATAACAACTCACAATGATCTATCTTCTATGATAGATGAGTATGCTACTGACTTTGATTTCAAGGATATAATGTCATCCATTTCCTTAGTGAAGAAAGAAGAACCATCCACCTTGCATGATGGTTATCTTCTTCATGGCACTAGGCTATGTGTTACTAACTCCCTTTGTGAGAAAGTAATATGAATCCCATGCTCCTCCCTATGCGGGGCATAGAGGGATTCAACCTACTCTTTGAGGAGTAGAGACGTATTTCTATTGGCCTACCATGAAAGTAGAGTATGTTTCAAAATGTGTGGCATGCCAAAAGACCAATTATGATAGTGGGAAGCAACGTGGATTACTTCAGCCATTGCCAATTCCAAATTAATAATGAGAGAGTATATCCATGGATTTTATCTTTGGATTACCCAAGTCTATCCATGAGAATACAAGAATGTGGACAATAGTCAACAGATTTAGTAAACAAGCACATTTCATACCTGTCAAAAAGACTATTAAGGAACATCAAATGGCCACCCTCTTCATATCACATATTTTAAAACACCATGGCTTGCCAACATCCATAGTGTCAGATAGAGATCCTCGAATGACCAGTAATTTCTTGAAGGGTCTCTTTGAGAATGTAGGTAGGGAAGCAACCTGGATTACTCTAGCCATTGCCAATTCCTAATTCACAATGAGAGAGTATATCCATGGATTTTATCTTTGGATTACCCAAGTCTATCCATGGGAATACGACAATGTGGACAATAGTTGAGAGATTTAGCAAACAAGTACATTTCATACCTGTCAAAAAGAATATTAAGGCACATCAAATGGCCACCCTCTTCATATCACATATTTTCAAACACCATGGCTTGCCAACATCCATAGAGATCCTCGAATGACCAGTAATTTATGGAAGGGTCTCTTTGAGAATCTAGGTACTAGGCTAAATTTCTCTTCGGCCTATCACCCACAAAACAAAATGAGATAGATAACCTTATGATTCTATATCTACTCAATACCTATGTCACGGAAGTAGATCAACGCTCACAATGGGAGAAGTTAAATTTCTCTTCGGCCTATCACCCACAAACCAAAGTGAGATAGCTAACCTTATGATTCTATATCCACTCAAGAGCTATGTCACGAAAGTACCCCTTGTAGAGTATGCATACAATAACATTGTCCATACTGATGGGAAGGTTAGGATGGATGGTGGTGTGTAGAGGCCATGGCAAGAGAGAAAGCAATCAACAGATATGAGAGAGAGAGAGAGAGATTTGACACGCTTTGTCATATTGCTTGAAAAAAGTTACATATATAGAGTAATTTAAGGTAAACCTTCCATGCAAGCTGAGGTTCTAATGCATGCCCTAAGAGGTAATTCCCATAGGCTTGACACACTGGACAAAATTTGGGCTTGCATACCCAACAATACTACTACAAGAAAGGCACCTTTTGAGATCATTGAGGGAAGACCGAAAAGTCCCTTGCTACTAAAGTACATGGGAAGATCTTCGCTACCAATGAGTATAGCCAAGACCTACAAGAATCTTTCCAAAAGATTAAGGAGGCTATATCCATCTCTCAACAAAGGCAAAAAGTTGCTGCTAACAAGCACAAAAGGGCCTTAACTTTCAGGGAAAATGATTGGGTCTTACTCAAGTTTCCCAAGACTCGATTGAGGCAAACGATGGGAAAAAATCCTATGGGCCACCAAAAGTATCATTCTAAGCTAGCAAAAAGATACTACGATCCTTTTCAAATCCTTAAACCAATCTAAAGTTTCCCAATCATTGGCTCATGCACAATTCTTTTCATGTGAGCCTACTTAAGCTTTACAAAGAAGAGCCACCAAGAGAACCAATAATTGAGGACTAGCCCGAGATCAAGGATCAAGAAGAGGTGTTCCAACTTAAATCCATCCTTTGACATGAAGACAAGGTACTAAGACATGGTAAGATTATCCGAAGGTATCTATTAAGCTCAAAAATTATCCTTATGAAGATGCTAGATGGATGCAAGGAACACAACTTAAGGATAGTATGAGCCTTGTCAATGCTTACAATGCTACACTAGAGTAAGGTGATGTAAATATTTTTTTAAATGAACAATGTTTTTGTCTTATAAGACTAGTACTCTTTTTATTGTGCACAAATTTTTTAAGTAGTATGCATGCTTAAAATCATATTTGTCATGACGACGTCTCTCAAACACCAAGTAAAATTTGTCACTCTACTTCCGAACTGTGATATGGACTAAAGAGTAGGCATCCTTGCGGCAACCGAGTCTCCCAAGCACCACATGGGTTAGGCATCCATTCTGGAATGATGTTGTAGGGTAAAAAGGAATCCTGTAAGCAATATAGACTAATGACTAAGACTTTATCTTCTCTACCTCATAGTCGAGGATGACTATGATTTCAAGGGAGAGGTAATGTCATAAAATCTAATATCTAGCTTTACCCAAATGACTTTCTCATATTAACCTGATCATTTAATATTGGAAGGTAAAAGGGGAAACAAGAGCTAGAACATGGATATGTGTTGTTAATCCTAACTCAACATGGGGCCAAAAAAGAGATGGTTACATCTCAACAAGGGCTCAAAAACAGACGGTCTATTGAAGAACAATGTGCAAATAATGGATCTTAAAAGACCTTAGGGTTAGCTTCATCAAAGTTCTCCAAAGGTTAGTGTTAAAAGTCCTTAGACCTTAGGGTAATCTAGGCATGTGGTGCTTGAGCTGACTAAGGTGCTTGAGGTGCTTGTTGTGCTTGAGCTGACTAAGGTGCTTTAGGTGCTTGTCGTGATTGATGACTAAGGTGCTTGAGGTGATTGTCATGCTTGATGACTAAGGTTCTTGAGGTGCTTGTCATGCTTGAAGGGCAAGGTGCTTGTGGTGTGCAAGTCAAGCATGATCCCTACAAAGGAGGGGGCAAGCCCTAGAGGTAGGGGCATGAGAGAGAGCACACACACACACACACTTACACACACACACACACACACACACACACACACACACACACACACACACACACACACACACTAAAGGCAAGCCCCCTTCACAAGTGGCATATAGGACACATGTAAAGCCCCTCGCAATGTTGCCCTCATAGTGTGCCTAAAGCCTATTGGATGGCCTTGAGAGAGGTCCAATAAGAATTAAGTTTATTAATTAATTATTCAAGCCCTCTCTCTCAAAGAGGAAAGGAGGACACACACTTGTCCAAATGCTACCTCTATTCTAGTAAAGACCTAAGCTTGTAATTGGCTAGACTTGCGAAGATCGATGAAGTTCAAGCATGAGCTAGGAAGAGGGGTCGACCAAAGCTAGGAGGGGGCTTGCTTGTGGCATAGAATCTCCCACACACACACTCACACACACACACTCTCATTGTGTGATGAGCAAGAACTTGATCTCCTTCTCCAAGCTTGAGAAGTAGAACATCTCTTGGCTATGAAATGCAAATCCAACCAAGAGTCATGCTTCAAAGCAATGCTTGCCATCTTTTTCATCTTCATTACTATGATATGCTATGCTATATGAGTAATGATATGAGAGGAAACTACTTCTTTCTCGTATGCTACTTCTTCTTTCTCTTCCCTTTCCGCACTCCCTGCCAACTCTCTCCATCTTTGAAGGTGTTTGAGGTCTTCGGATTTAGTCCGGGGGGACAAGTTAATGTTTTTGTAAGGCAATTACGGGAATAATGTTGGTGCATGAAGCTTACCATCTTCATTGCACCAACAAGGTCTCAAGGAACACAAAGCATGTATTGTACCAAGTCTCTCTTCATGGGAGAATATATAATACAAAAGACTTTTGGAGGGGGAATTGATTCCAAGTAAATCTGGTCCTCAACTGTTGTCAATCTCTCTCTCTCTCTCTCTCTCTCTCTCTCTCTCTCTCTCTCTCTCTCTCTCTCTCTCTCTCTCTCTCTCTCTCTCCATAGTCAAAGACTCAAATGTCATTTGCATTGATGATAGACACATGCGAGTATGAATGTAAAATCCCTAAAAAATATCTCTTAGTTCTTGGATATCTTTGTGGTCTTGCTAAACGCGACTATAACTAGAGCAGCTTCAAAACCAATAGCTCTTCCCTTCTTGCACCCTTCCTCTAACAAATAGCCTTTCCTTGGGCTCTCTGATATTCAAATTGATTTGAAAATGTATTCTTACGTGCCTTTTTAGCCTTTGACGTGTGGATAATCTCCACAAGGAAGTCAACGTAGAACACGCATGCATCTCAGCCACAATACCTTGGATGGAACCACACTTCATCCTTGGCTTATAGTAAATATTGGCTAGATTCCAAATTACAAAACCATCTTTGATGATCTTTGTGATGTCCTGCCATACGGAAAGTGAATTGGCCAAGGAAATCTCATTGACCTCATTGGGATTGGGCCATCACACATTTGAGAATGCTGGCTACCAGGCACTTCTGCAGCTTGAGAGAAACCATGGACTTCACGCGAGGTGACACTCACTATTCGCCCGTCTCTCTCTGTGTGTGTGTGTGTGTGAATGGACACATACTTAGGCCCTGGCTCTGATTCTATCGATAGAGAGTACGTGGAATGCAGCTTGACAATGGGGACCACTAGAATGGTATAACCTCTCTATCACACAAGTGTGGTAGATTCGTTATACCATTTCCCTCTTGAATGACAGGTCTTGAGTTCAACTCTCCTTGTCCGGATAGATCTTTAAGGTCACTCAGGATAGTTTCCTACTACGTTAAAATTCTTGTGTGTGTGGGTGTGTGGGTGTGCTAATAAAGAGGAAAATGGTATAATCTTTTTATCACCGAAGTGTGGTAGATTGGCTATGCCATTTCCCTCTTGAATAAGAGGTCTTGAGTTCAACTCTCCTCGTCGGATAGATCTTTAAGGTCTCTTGGGATAGTTTCCTATGAAGTTAAAATTCTCTCCTTCTTCTTCTTCTTCTTCTCCCCTCTCTCTCTCTCTCTCTCTCTCTCTCTCTCTCGGACTTCATGCCACTTCTCACTAATTATATAAGTATTTTTTATGGTCTGATTTAATGGGGTTTTTCCCCACTTATATCATTGTTACTGTTCCAGGGTTTATTTTTATGCAATGCAAAGCTCTCTCTCTCTATATACGTGACTTGCTGAGGTCAGCGGAATGCATGTGAGCTCAATGTCATGATGCTTGCTGGAACTCATGCACCAAGGAGGAGAGCAGCCGTAAGAGGATTCTCAAACCTGGCATCATTGTTATACAGCAGCTCCGGGAAGTTCCACAACATCAGCAGCAACACCATCATCAAATATCTATGCGAGAAAGGACACCTTGACGAAGCTTTGGAATCTCTCCTCTGCACACCTAGAAACCCCCCTCTTGGCGCATACCTTGCCCTCTTGAAGGCTTGCATTACCAGAAAATCCGTGCCCATCACCTTGCTTGTTTACACCCATCTCACCTTCTTGCAAGTTTCCAACTTTGCGCAGAGAGAGAGAGAGAGAGAGAGAGAGAGAGAGAGAGAGAGAGAGAGAGAGAGAGAGAGAGAGAGAGAGAGAGAGAGAGAGAGAGAGAGAGAGAGAGAGAGAGAGAGAGAGAGAGAGAGAGAGAGAGAGAGAGAGAGAGAGAGAGAGAGAAGCAACCTTCCATCTTTGCCCTATAGCATGGATTTGTAGCATGGCATTAGACAAGAAAAAACAGTGACGTGAAACTACCTGTAGCCATCCACGCCAGCGTGGATGGCTACAGGCAGTTCATTTTTGGGATAATTACCAAAATACCCCTTTAATTTGTGGAAATTCCTAATACATAGCTACTACTATTCGCTCGTCCTTTAAAAAATTCAATAGATGGGTATATTCCACGTTTTACCCCCCCCCCCCCCGCTCCGCCCCCCTCCTCTGCTCGATCTGAGCCCGCCTCCCTTCTTCCTCCGCCTTCTCCCTCCTCCCCTACCTCCCTTCCCCTCCTCTCCTCTTGGCGCACAATTTCTTCCCCACTCTGCTTCCAAGACACCTTGCCTATAGAGAGTGCTTTCGCTATGCACGCACATACAGAATTGAAGCGATGAGGGAGAATATGCATGCGAGAGAGAGAGAGAGAGAGAGAGAGAGAGAGAGAGAGAGAGAGAGAGAGAGAGAGAGAGAGAGAGAGAGAGAGAGAGAGAGAGAGAGAGAGAGAGAGAGAGAGAGAGAGAGAGAGAGAGACGGCCTTCACTACCACGATTGCATTGAGGGAAGGAAAGAGAGAATGGCCTTTGCAGGCTTTTGTGCATGTGAAAGATAGGGAATAACATGGTTTGCAAAAACTTTGTTGCGCATGCGACAAAGAGAGAACGAGAGAATTCACGTATGCAAGGAGTCGCCTCCCGAAATAGAAAGGGAGAGAGAGAGAGAGAGAGAGAGAGAGAGAGAGAGAGAGAGAGAGAGAGAGAGAGAGAGAGAGAGAGAGAGAGAGAGAGAGAGAGAGAGAGAAAGCGAGAGTAGGAGGGCTAGAGAGAGTCGCTACGACTAGAAAGAGGAAATCTGTAAAAGATTATGCATATTTAAAAAAAAAATTTGAACCACCTACTACCTTTCAAATTAAAAAAACTCCCAATGCCACAATGGTACATACTGGCTCCGCTGATATTATATTCATCGGATACTCATCAGATTCCAGTTCTGAGTTGAGATCTCTCTCAAGAGAGTAAAAGGCGGATGAGAAGTTCGTACGCGCGACATAATTATGGTACGACCTCACAATGTTCTCGTAGCCAACACAACATGCAATAGGTGTTGCGATGTTGAGCACAATTCCTTGCATATAAAAAATAGCCTAAACCTCCTGCGCTCCCATAGCTGCCAGTTCCCTACGTGACGGGATGCAGAGCAGCTACAGCATGTGGCTGGAGCATGAGCAGCCGAATTCGCCTCGCATCTCTCCCCTCGCTCAGACGTTTGTCTACAAACTTCGACACCTCCCATTCAGCTTCGAAATGGATCTCGCATGATTCTATCTTTTTTGCGATTTTCCCCAGCTGGGTTACCCCTACTTTGTGATAAATTCCCAAAATGCCTTTCAAATTTTCCAAAATTGCCAAAATACCCCTAGTTGTGAGAGTAAATTTGTTCGAAGATTCAAACATTAGTAGCTTTTCATAAGAAGATTGATTGTCTATCAATACAAGATACTTAAACTAGAATTTGAGCTAGTTATGTAGGTTTTCAAGATGAATTGCTTCATTATTTTTAGACATAATTGTCTTTTTTTGGGAGGTAATTTGTGGCAAATTACATGCTAAGCACTAAAAACGGATCTCCATTGTCAAAAAAGAATAAAGATTAGGAAATCGTGAACAATCCAACTAAAGTAGATACAAGGGTATTTTGGGAATTTTTTAAATTTGAGGTGTATTTTGGGACTTTCCACAAATTAGAGGGGTATTTTGGTGATTTTCCCTTCATTTTTTGAACGATCCTGCCAATGTTTGCAAGAGTGACGGGTAAAGATTTCCATTCCACACCCATGTGGATGGCTATAGGCAATTCCATTATGCACCAAATAATTTCCTTGTTACATGTGGCGCTCATACAAGGCAAATGAAACAACCCTGCTAGCTACTTGTAGAAACTCATAGGTAAAGATTTCCATTAGAAACTTGCATGTAGCCATTCGCACCGGTTTAGATGGCTACAGACACTTCCATTATGTACCAAATAACTTTCTTGTCACATGTGGGTACTCTTACAAGGCAAGTTGAACACCCTAGCTAACACACATAGACAGTGAGCCGAAGAAAATGAAGGTCTCATCTGACTATAAAGTGTTCATGATGCCTCCTCGTGATCTAAAGTTCAAGACATTTAAGTATCATTCTTGCCTCTAATAAAAGGAATGTCTTTTTCTTCTCGAGGAGGTTGCCCTGAACAAAAAACGTCTCTTGCAATGTAGCTTCTTGCCACAAGTTGTGCACAGACATAAAATTGGGCATGTCCAAGGAGCAAACATATGTGACACGACCCACAATCTTTCATTCACATGATTTGAATGATGATAGATGTCTTGTTTCTATTCTAATGTACTTGCTTACTAAGACTTTATTTGTACCCCACAATGTCAACTTAGTTGATGGCTAGAGACACAACCATTGTAAGCATCATTGCGAGCACTTACACTAATTAAATAGCAATAGAGGGATATTAATCAATTGACACACCAAAAGCTACAAATTAGACCTAATTTTAATGACTTAAGTTCACCTCCTATGGCATGCTTTTCTCATAAAGAATTTCATGTAGCCATCCATGTTGCCAAATCCTCTCCATCCAAAAACCAAAGCTAGTGCTTATGGATTTCCCCTTTTTTTCCACCTTTTATTGCATGTACCCATCCGTGTTGGCACTCATACCTACAAGTAATAGAAAGAGATGATTTTTTTTGGGTTATGCAATTCATATGTGCATGTAGGTTGTTGCCTAACAATATTCCGGGGTTAAGCTCTGAAAAAATTGTATTTTAATTGAATAGATCACTTTCATGTTGACTTAGATAAGTTGATGGTCAACTCAAATCCAATATGGATTGATGCTAAAACATCATTGGAGCTTAAGCTCATGTATAAACCTCCATTGCAAGACTTGGCCAAAAACATATTTTATAACTTGGATGCTAATAATAGGACTATTTCTTGGTGAACAACGATTACAAAAAGCTTCTCTAGTATTATGGATGAAAATTGGAGGGTGATTTCTATCATTATAATTGACCCAAAAAAGTGCCCAAAATTGCAATTCTTTTATTTTGCAATGCATGAACTTTTGAGTTGATATGTCACATTAGATTTTGATGGTTTTTTAAAAAGAATATAGCAATCAGTAACTATTTATATTGATATTGATGCTCTATGCTATAGCATAAGCACATAGGCTCTCATTTTCATGCATGTGCAAGATGAGCTTATAAATTTCTTGCATATAGGTGTCACAAATTATGAAGATTATGTGGGAAGCCTACTTGAGAAGGATCAAAAGCTAATAGCAAGAGTGGGCAAGGAATATTGTTGAGGCAGAGAGTCTTGGTATCCACTTACTTATCCTTAAAAGTAGAAATTCAAAATGAAGCGGTATCCACTCATCCAACTAGACGCATCTCTCTCTCTCTCACACACACACACACACACACACACACACGCACGCACGCACGCACGCACGCACGCACGCACGCACGCACACACACACACACACATTGCTCGCTCGATTTTCTCCTTGCTCGAAAACATTCGCTCGCCATACGGTAGGACTCACAAATTCTACTTGGTGTTTGGGAGACGTCGTCATCACAAACATGATTCTTAAGCATGCATACTACTTAAATTTGTGCACAATATAAAGAGAACTAGTCTTATAAGACAAGAATATTGTTTATTTAAAAGGCATTTATATTTACTCACTCTAATTAAGCATTGTAAGCATTGACAAGGTTCATATTATCCTTAAGCTGTGTTCCTTGCATCCATCTAGCATCTTCAACAAAATATTTTTTAAATTTAATAAGATACCATCGGATAATCTTACCATGTCTTAGCACATTGTCTTCATGTCGAAGGATGGATTTGGGTTGGAGCACCTCTTCTAAATATTCAATCTCCAACGGGTCCTCAATTATTGGTTCTCTTGGTGGCTCTCCTTTGTAAGGCTTAAGTAGGCTTACATGAAAAGCATTGTGTATGAGCCAATGATTGGGCAACTTTAATTGATAGGCCATCTCATTGATTGGTTTAAGGATTTGGAAAGGACCATAGTTTTTCTATGCAAAATAAACATTATACCTAGTCATCTTGGCATGAACAATACTTGCAAAAGACAGAGAGAATTAGAGATATTGACAACAATTGAAGACCATAATTACTTAGAGCTGGTCCCCCCCTCCAAAAGACTTTTGAATTATAGGTTTTTTCATAAAGAGAGACTTGGTACAATACATTCTTTGTGTTCCTTGAGACGTTGTTGATGCCATGAAGATGATAAGATTCATGCACCAATATTATGCTTGTAATTACCTTGCAATAAACACAAACTTGTCCTCGGCCTCAATCCCAAGACCTCAAACACCTTCAAAGGTGAAGAGAGCTAGCAAGGAGTGAGGGAAGGGAAGAGAAGAATATGTTCTAGCTCTTGTCCCTTTTATCTTCCCATATGAGAAAAACATTTGGTAAAGTTAGATATTAGATTTTATGTTCTAGCTCTTGTCCCTTTTATCTTCCCATATGAGAAAAACATTTGGTGAAGTTAGATATTAGATTTTATGATAAATTGCTTCTTTTGAATGGTTTCTTTTAGAATAAAACATAAGAAAAATTGATAAAATGTCCAAAAGTAGTAATAGTGATAACATTGAAACTAGCATGTTAAGCCCCAAAGCATATTCCATGCCATCTTTCAGCCCTATATACCTAAAGGGTCTAAATACTCTGCCAACCTTGGTGGGAGTTGTTTAAGGTAAGTTAAGGTGATGAGAAATGGCTCTGAATTTAGCACTACCTTATCCTCTGCTTCCTTCTTTGACTTCTTCTCGTCTTGTATGGTCTTCTGCTCATGAAATTTTCTCTCTCTTTTATTTTTCTTGTAGGAGGTGAGGAAGAAGAGCATGCATCATTAGCCATATTCCTATCTCTATTGCTTATTCTAAGTGTGGATGGATGATGGTGAGCTATTTATAGTTTCGTGAAGCAAGGGGATGACAAGAGTATGGTATGATAGCACTATAAGTTTTTGGGCATTAAAAAACCTTACAATATTGAAAGCATGACATTGGCACACCTTTTCACATCCAACAATAGAAAATCCTAGCTATAAAGATGAGCCATTTGCACCGAACTAGTAATTTTCATTGATATTAAATATTATGTACAAAGTGCTAGTTATTGGAAACCATGGGTACAAAAGAGAGGATAATATACAAAGGTGAAACACTTATCCATCAGCTCCTCATAGAGTAGAGAGATATACTACTGAACCAACCAATTGGGCAATGAATTAGTGATTTACAATGGAGCAAGGTGGTGCTTATATTCTCACCTTAGCAAATTCCCCTACCTAGAGTTTGACAAATAAATAAAATAAATACCTAAAGCCAAAATAAATCTTGGGATCACAATGGGCTAGCCATTCATTTAAGATGTCATTATTTTAACACCCTCTTTGCAGCTCATAGTGGACATATGTAGGAATACCAAGTTGATGAAGAAGCTACCATGGATACCTTAGTAGTACGTCTACTACAAGATAAACCTCGGTTATGCAACCACCAATATTTTTATCTCACAAGACCTTGGTGAGGAGCCTAAACCGGTTTTTATTGCTCATGACCTTGCGGAGATTGAAGAGGCCATACTTAAGGAGGTCCTCAAAGAATTAAGGGACATATTTTCTCGGAGATATCATGATATGAAGGGTGTTCCACCTTCTATGGTGCAGCATACAATTCCCATGATTAGCACTACTGAACCAGTCTAGCAATAAAACTACCCAATGAGTCCTCAGTATACAAGGATTGTTCAAGAAGAAATTGAAAAGCCTATGTCATAAAATCTAATATCCAATATCCAAATGATTTTCTCATATTAAAATGATCATTTAATGTGGGAGAATAAACAGGAACAAGGGTTAGAATATAGACATGTGCTTACAGATCTATCTCAACACGGGGCCAATGCTAAAGGGGTCCAAATGAGAGATGGTCTGTCAAAGAGCAAGGCTAACCAATGGAGCTTAAAGACCTTAGGGTTAGCTTCATTAAAGACCTCCAAATGTTAGTGTAAAAGTCCTTTGACCTTAGGTAAGCTAGGGCTGAGCTTGAGGTGGGAGCCCGGCCCAAGCTTAAGCTGCTTAAGGTGCTTGTCATGCTTGATGACTAAGGTGCTTGAGGTGCTTGTCATGCTTGATGACTAAGGTGCTTGATGTGCTTGCCGAATAGGGAGCTTGAGGTTCTTGTGGGAGCACTACCCAAGCTTAAGGTACTTTGTCATGCTTGCTGACTAAGGTGCTTTGGGGTAAGGTGTGCAAAAGTCAACAACTATCCCTATAAGGAGGAGGGGGGTGATCCCTACAAGCGGGGGGTAGAGAGAGAACACACACACCCTCATACAAGGTAAGCTTGGTTCAAAGAAAGTATATAGGACACTTGTCAAGTTTCTCTTCATGTTGGCCTCATCATGTGCCTAAAGCCTATTGGTTGGCCTCCCAAGGGGTTTAATGATAGATTAGTTAATTTAAGTAATTACTTTAGTATTTATCAAGTCCTCTCTGTCAAAGGGGAAAGGGGGACACTTGTCCCAAGACTACCCTTGTTGCTTGATATGCCCCTGCATGTGATTGGCTAGGCCTGGAGAGGTCCAATGATTTTCAATCATGAGCTACAAGGGGGGTCGACAAGCAAGCTAGGGGGTTGCTTGAGGGGTATACTCTCCCACACACACTCACACACATTCTCATTGTGTGAAGTGCAAAGTGCAAGAGCTCTATCTCCTTCTCCAAGTTAGTAAAGAAGTTGAGAGCCTACATCAACACTCTTGGCTATGGAATGCATATCCAACCAAGAGCTATGCTTCAATGCTTAAGCTTGCCATCTTCTCCATCTTCATTACTATGCTACTATGTATTGCTAGCAAGAAGAGTGATGATAAGTGAGGAACTACTTCTTTCCTCTATGGAATGTTTCTTCTTCCTCTTCCCTACCCTCATTCCCCGCTAGCTCTCTCCACCTTCGAAGGTGTTTGAGGCCTTGGGATAGTTAATGCATTCCACAAAGTTTATGTTATGCTCATGATGCATGAAGCTTTCCATCTTCATTGCACCACCTAGGTCACAAGGAACACAAAGATTTTATTGTACCAAGTCTCTATTGATGGGAGAAACTATAATCCAAATGCCTATTGGAGGGGGGACCGCTGGCTCCACATAAATCCGGTCCTCAATTGTTGTCACGTTCACTAAACTCTCTCTCTTGCAAAAGTATCGTTCATGCCAAGTTAACTAAATGCTATGTTTAAGTTGCTACCATCAAATTAATTTCACCCTCTATTCTTACAAAGTGATTTCACAAAAGTTACTTTCTCTAATTTCCGCTACTCTCAAAGTTAATAACCATCTCCATTACATTGGTATCAGAGCATTTGGTTTCTCTTTTCTTGCTTAAGAAGAGAGGTCCTCAAGTAGCCTATAAATGGTTGGTTTTGTTAATTATATTAGGGTAAGTGGGACTGGGATCTATTATCGATTTTGTTGAGCCCACTATGTGAGATATGGTGCACACATCAAGGGCTTTGGAATTAATAATGGGGTCTTTTTAGACTTGCCTACGGCTATACCATTATTGAACCATAGGAAGTTCGAAAGGAGCTAGCCCTCGGCAACTCTGCTATGTTAGACTTACTCCACTACTCTCTATAATTAACCACTTCGAGCCGTGGGTGTAAATACATAAGAGCCAATTTTCAAAGGCTAAGAGGAGTGGCAACTAAGGTTTTGAATTGCCAAAGCATACACTAAAGTACATACATACATTTTATTAACATGGCTAACAATAACCAAAAGAGTAGAATGAGCATTGATAGCTTTGATTTTGCACATGAAGGTGCTAATGATGATGCCCCCATGGTCGTGAATTATCTCGTTTCTAGGTTGCAGCAAGCTATGGGCAACCTTGCTTTGCAAGCCAAAGTTACTCAACAGCTTCGTGCCTATGGAATTTCCCCTCCACTCCAAGAGGAGAGAGAGTGTGGAGGCCTCCTGAAGAGACCCCCAAAAGAAGACTCTCTCCCATTCGAGAGGAGGAATCCAAAGAGCAAGAAATCAATGAAAGTTTAAGTTCCTCTAAAGATGTGGCTCCACGAAGATGGCGGTCTAGACGATCGCCCACTCCTCCCAGAGTATCTCTTTTCTCACCTATGATGGCACCTTTGGTGCTACCCTGACAAAGTATTGGCCTTCATCCAACAATTTGATGTGGCCTTTGTAGATGAGGGCTTCACAGAGTCCTCCAAGCTATGCCATGTAGCTATGCACTTCCAGAAATCGACTCGTCAATGGTGGGCTAGCCTTCGTGGCAACTAGAAGCCCCAATGAAATGGAAAACTCTACTAGTTTCCATCATGAAGCAATTCCTTGCAAGCAATGCAAAGGACAAAGTTCTCACCGAATGGCGCAGTTTGAAGCTTCTCTCTCATGAGTCTATCCACAAGTATGTAAACAAGTTTTGGGATTTACATCTCAAGGCTACTGTCTTCCAAAAAATAAGACTTTGCCGAGCAAAAGCAACAGTTTTGTGCGGGATTAACTGAAGAGGTGGCCGAGTATGTCAACTCTGAACGGCCAAGTTCTTTCACTTAAGTAATCCACCACGCCATGGTTGCTTCGCGCATCAATTTCCAACAAGGGGCTAGACAAAATGTCAAGCCCATGGAAAATAAAGACAGAAGTGATGCTAAGGGGAATTTACCAATGTCCAAAATTCTTTCCGTGGCAATTCCAACAACAACAACAATCGATCCAAGGAGAAGGGAGTTTACAAAGGTAAAAAAAAACTCTCTCTTGAAGAGCTTGGAGATTTTTGCAAGGACCATAAATGTTTTAAGTGTGAGGAGCAAGGACATGGTTATCATTCTTGCTCCAAGAAAAATGATCGCAAAGAGACTCCTAGAGCTTCCACCATCGAAGCTCCAAAAGAGGATGCTCATTGCAAAGGTGCACCTCAGGCTCCTATGCTTGGGGAAAGGTGAGGAAGCATGATGCCCTCATCTTGTTTGACCCTAGCTCTACTCACAACTTCATATCAATGGAGTTGGCCACCAAGTTGGGCATTCAAGCTTTCAAGAAGAGTTAGACTTGTCTAATTTTCTAAAAGGATTCCAAGATGTGTTCATCGATGATATCCCTATGGACTTACCTCCAAAACGAGGGGATGATGACCATCAAATTGAGCTCCTACCAGGAAGCTCACCACCTAACAAGCCTCCTTATTGAGTTTCTGAAGCTCAATAAGAGGAGATCATGAGGCAAGTACAAGAATTGGTAGACAAAGGGATGGTGAGGCCTAGCTCCTTTCCCTTTTGTTCTTCAGTTCTTTTAGTGCAAAAGAAAGATGGTACATATCGTATGTGTGTGGACTATCGAGCACTAAACCATATCACTATCAAAAACAGATTTCGGTGCCTCGGGTAGAAGATCTTTTTGATAAGCTACAAGACTTTACCTAATTCAGTAGGATTGACCTTAAAAGTGGCTATCATCAAGTAAGGATAGTGGATGAAGATATCCTAAAGACCACGTTTCATACAACTTTTGGCCTTTCTGAACATCTAGTCATGCCTTTTGGCTTGACTAATGCACCGGCTACGTTCAATTGATTAATGGAGAAAATCTTTAGACCCTACTTGAAATTCAATGGAGTGTTCTTTGATGATATAATCATCTACTCCAAGTCCTTGGAGGAACATAAGCAACATCTCCAAGTGATTTTTCAAGCATTGAGGGAGAACAAGCCTTTTCTCAACCAAAAGAAGAGCGATTTTTTCATTCAAGAGATTCAATACTTAGGTCATATTATCTCTCAAGATGGTATCTGAATGGATCCATCATAGTTGGAGGTTATAAAAGCATGGCCTAACCCAAGGAATCTACATGAGCTAAGAAGCATACTATAGATGCTTTATAACAAAATTATCTCAAACAGCAAGACCATTACATGACTTAACAAAGAAGACCATTAAGTATTCATGAACTAGTAAGGAGAAAAATTCTTAAAACATGCTCAAAGACAAGCTTACCTCCCAACCAGTCCTCATGCTTCTAGATCTCTCAAATCCATTTGAGGTCCAATGTGATGCTTATGGTGATTGCCTTGGAGCGGTCTTGTTTCAAGAAGGGCATGCCATAGCATATGAGAGCCGAAGGCTCAATACAAATGAACGTGTCCTAGGAATTTATGAGAAAGAGCTTTTAGTTGTTCTACATGCCCTAGACACATGGAAGCACTATTTATTAGGGACTTCATTTATTCGACGAACTTCATGATGCAAACTAAGCTTTTTGACAAACAAATGAGGTGGGAAATTTTTCTTTTGCAATTTAATTTTCATATTGCTCACATTGCTGGTAAGCACAATCAAGTGGCCGATGCGCTTTCACGACGACCAAAAGTTAATGCGGTGTCTATAGCAACTCACAATGATCTATCTTCTATGATAGATGAGTATGCTACTGACCCTGACTTTAGAGATAAAATGCCCTTGCTTTGGGAAAGAAAGAGGTACCAGTCACCTTGTAGGATGGTTATCTTCTCCACGGAAATAGGCTATGTGTTACCGACTCCCTTCGTAAGAAAGTCATGTATGAATCCCATGCTTCTGCCAATGTGGGGCATAGAGGCATTCAACCTACTCTCTAAGGAGTAGAAACGTACTTCTATTAGCCTACCATGAAAGTGGACATACAAGAGTATGTTTCAAAATGTGTAGTATGCCAAAAGACCAAGTATGATAGAGGGAAGCAACTTGGATTACTCCAACCATTTCCTATCCCAAATTTTCCATGTGAGAGTATATCCATGGATTTCATCTTTGGATTACACAAGTCTATCCATGGGAAAACGGGAATATGGACAATAGTCGACAGGTTTAGCAAGCAAGCACACTTCATTTTTGTCAAAAAGACTATTAAGGCACACCAAATGGCAACTCTCTTCATATCTCAGATTTTTAAACACCATGGATTACCAGCATCCATTGTGTCAGATAGAGATCCTAGAATGACGAGTAATATTTTGAAAGGTCTCTTTGAAAATCGAGGAAGATCGTCACTGCCGATGAGTATAGCCGTGACCTACAAGAATCTTTTCAAAAGATTAAGGAGGTTATATCCATCTCTTAACAAAGGCAAAAAGCTGTTGTTGACAAGCACATAAGGGCCTTAACGTTCAAAGAAAATGATTGGGTCTTACTTAAGTTTCCTAAGGCTCGATTGAGGCAAACGACGGACAAAAATCCTACGGGCCATCAAAAGAATATGCTAAATTAGCAAAAAGATACTATGGTCCTTTTCAAATTTGAAGCCAATCAATGAGATGGCTTATCAACTCCAACTTCTTCTCCTTCAGCAAAGTGGGTGAAGGCATAAATGATGTTGCATTGGCAGATGACGACGTAGTCGCAGAAGTGGAAGTGGCCATAGTCGTAAAGACGTGGTGGCCCCCTTCTGGGATTGTTGTTGGTTGTCCCTTCTGCTTCAAAGTCGACATGTTGCATGGTCAAAGAGTAGTCCTAGCGGTAGATTGATGAGATCGCAAGTCACCAATGAAGGTATCGTCTCCAATGCTATAGAAATTTCCCAACCATTGGCTCATACACAATGCTTTCAAGTGAGCCTACTGAAGCCGTACAAAGGAGAGCCACCAAGTGAACCAATTATTGAAGACCCTCCCAAAAATGAAGACCAAGAAGAGGTGAATTATCCTTTTGAAGATGCTAGATGGATGCAATGAATACAGCTTAAGGATAGTATGAACCTTGTCAATGCTTATAGTGCTACAATTGAGTCCATGGTGGATGACTAATCCATTTGGTGCTTGGGAAATATAGCTGTCGCAAGCATGTTTGCTCTTTAGTCAATTTCATTCTTCCAAGTAGAGTGACAAATTCTATTTGGTGTTTGAGAGACGTTGTCATCACAAACATGATTCTAAGCATGCATACTATTTAAATTTGTGCACAATAAAAAGAGAACTGGTCTTATAAAAAGAGAACTGGTCTTATAAGACAAAAATATTGGTCATTTAAAAGAAATTTGTACATTTGCTTACTCTAATGTAGCATTGTAAGCATTGACATCTTTCCAAGATGGATGACTAATCCATGGTGCTTGGGAGACAAAGCTACCGCAAGCATGTATGCTCTTTTAGTCCATTTCATTCTCCTAAGTAGAGTGAAAATCTCTACTTGGTGTTTGAAACACGTTGTCATCACAAACATGATTCTAAGCATGCATACTATTTAAATTTGTGCACAATACTAGTCTTATAAGACAAAAACATTGGTCATTTAAAAGAAATTTGTACATATGTTGATATCGTATGGTAAAAAGGGATCCTCTACCTGCTCAACAAGATTGACTAATGACTAAGGCTTTATCTCTTCTACCTCATAGTCGAGGACGACTACGATTTCAAGAGAGAGGTAATGTCATAAAATCTAATATCTAACCAACCCAATGATTTTATCATATTAAATTGATCATTTAATGTGGAAGAATAAACGAGAATAAGGGTTAGAATATAGACATGTGCTTACAGATCTATCTCAACACGGTGCCAATGGTAAAGGGGTCCAAATGAGAGATGGTTTGTTAAAGAGCAAGGCTAACTAATGGGGCTTAAAAGACCTTAGGGTTAGCTTCATGAAAGACCTCCAAACGTTAGTGTAAAATTCCTTTGACCTTAGATAAGCTAGGGCTGAGCTTGAGGTGGGAACCCGGCCCAAGCTTAAGGTGCTTGTCGTGCTGAATGACTAAGGTGCTTGAGGTGCTTGATGACTAAGGTGCTTGACCTGCTTGCCGACTAGGGAGCTTGAGGTGTTTGTGGGAACACTACCCAAGCTTGATGTGCTCTGTCATGTTTGATGACTAAGGTGCTTGGGGATAAGGTGTGCAAAAGTCAACAACTATCCCTATAAGGAGGAGGGGGGTGATCCCTACAATAGGGGGGTAGAGAGAGAACACACACATACTCACACAAGGTAAGCTTGGTTCAAAGAAAGTATATAGGATACTTGTCAAGTTCCAATGTTGCCCTCATGGTGTGCCTAAAGCCTATTGGTTGGCCTCCCAAGGGATCCAATGATAAATTAGTTAATTTAATTAATTGTTTTAGCATTTATCAAGTCCTCTCTCTCAAAGGGGAAAGGGGGACACTTGTCCCAAGACTACCCTTGTTGCTTGATATGCCCCTGCATGTGATTGGCTAGGCCTGGAGAGGTCAATGATCTTCAATCGTGAGCTACAAGGGGGGGGGGGGGGGGGGGGGGGACCAAAGCAAGCTAGGGGGTTTCTTGAGGGGTATACTCTACCACACACACTCACACACACTCTCATTGTGTGAAGTGCAAAGTGCAAGAGCTCTATCTCCTTCTCCAAGTTAGTAAAGAAGTTGAGAGTCTACATCAACACTTTTGGCTATGGAATGCATATCCAACCAAGAGCTATGCTTCAATGCTTAAGCCATCTTCTCCATCTTCATTACTATGCTATTATGTATTGCTATCAAGAAGAGTGATGATAAGTGAGGAACTACTTCTTTCTTCTATGGAATCTTTCTTCTTCCTCTTCCCTACCCTCATTCCCCGCTAGCTCTCTCCACCTTCGAAGGTGTTTGAGGCCTTGGGATAGTTAATGCATTCCACAAAGTTTATGTTATGCTTGTGATGCATCAAGCTTTCCATGTTCATTGCACCACCTAGGTTACAAGGAACACAAAGATTGTATTGTACCAAGTCACAAGGAACACAAAGATTATATTGTACCAAGTCTCTCTTGATGGGAGAAACTATAATACAAATGCCTATTGGAGGGGGGACCGGATCCACATAAATCCGGTCCTGAACTGTTGTCATGTTCTCTAATCTCTCTGCCTTGCAAAAGTATTGTTCATGCAAGTTTGTTAAGTATGGAGCCTGATTTACCCCTTGTAATTTTTTGTGTTAAAAACGCACATTTGTAAGGCCCCCATTATGAGGAGAAGCCATCGTGCGTGAAGAAAAATAACTCGTCGAAAACCAAAAATTTTCATGCCCAGTTTCGAGTGGGCACTTCAGAACAAATGGGTGTATAAGCTGAAGGAAGAAGAAGGTGGGAAGAAAAGGTACAAGTCTAGGCTTGTGGTAAAAGGGTTTTCTCAAAAGAAAGTTATTGACTTCAATGAAATGTTTTCTCCTGTTGTAAAAATGAACTCAATTAGGCTTGTCTTAAGCCTTGTGACTGCTTATGATCTAAATTTGAGCAAATGAATGTAAATACTGCATTCCCTCACGGTGACTTAGAGGAGGAAATTTACATGCTTCAACCAAAGGGGTATGAAGTAAAAGGTAATGAGAAAATGGTTTGCAGATTACAGAAGAGCTTGTACGGTTTAAAGCAAGCATAAAGAGAATGGTACTTGAAGTTCGATCGATGGATGTTGGGTCATGGATTCACAAGATGCAACTAGGATCACTGCATCTACACAAAGAATTTGGAAGATGGGAAGTTCATAATTCTAATGTTGTATGTTGATGAAATGCTGATTCCAAGTGCTAACATGTAGGACATCAAAGACCTAAAAGAGGAGCTGTCTAAATCTTTTTCAATGAAAGATTTAGGTGCTGCAAAGAGGATACTTGGTATGAAGATATCAAGGGACAAGACGAAGAAAACAATAAAGCTATCTCAAGAGGATTACATCAAGAAGGTACTAGAAAGGTTTGCAATGCAAAATGCAAAAATAGTTTCTACACCTTTGGCTGGTCACTTTAAACTAACCAATGATATGTGTCCAAAGACACAAGAGGAGATTGCCTATATGTCTAAAGTTCCATATGCTGCAGTGGTAGGTTCTCTTATGTATGCTATGGTCTGGACAAGGCCAGACATTGCACATGCAGTGGGAATTGTAAGTAGGTTCATGGACAACCCAGGTAAAGAGCACTGGCAAGCTGTGAAGTGGATACTTAAGTATCTAAAAGGGACAACAATAAATGCTTTGTATTCTAGAGGAACTGATATTTTTCTAGAAGGGTATGCTGATGCAGATATGGCAGGTGACAAAGATACTCAAAGGAGCACTACTGGCTATGTCTTCACGGTTGGAGACATAGCAGTAAGCTGTGGGCTTCAAAGCTGCAGAAAGTGGTCTCACTTTCTATGAGGAAAGCAGAGTATGTAGCAATGATGGAGACGAGCAAAGAAATTTTGTGGCTTCACAGATTCTTAGAAGAGCTTGGATTGAAACAAGACATTGTGTCTTGTACAGTGATAGCCAAAAAACTATTTATCTTGTGAAGAACTCAGCCTTTCATTCAAGGCAAAGCACATTGAGGTGAGATATCACTTCATACGCACTCTTTTTGAAGAGGGACAGCTAAAGCTAGGAAAGGTGCATACAAGTGAAAATCTTGCAGACATGTTTACAAAGGTGGTCAACAAGGAGAAGTTGAGCTTTTGATCATCTTCGATCGACATTCAAGGATAAGAAGCTAGGATGGAAAGCAGTTACAGGTTTGGTTTGGAGATCAGTATCCAAGTGGGAGATTGTTAAGTATGGAACTTGATTTACCCCTTGTAATTTTTTGTGTTAAAAACGCACATTTGTAAGGCCCCCATTATGAGGAGAAGCTATCCTGCGTGAAGAAAAATAACTCACCGAAAACCAAAATTTTCATGCCCAGTTTCGAGCCGGAATATTCCTTTTCGTGTCGTCAGAACATTATGACCAGATGGCGGTTGGAAAGTGGTGGCCGGTTAGCCGCTGGCCGTTAGTCAATGGCCGGTGTGGCCAGATGTCGAAAGTCAATGGCCGGTGGCCAAATTCAAAAGTGGACTTGTCTTCTCAAGGGCGGCCACATATGATGGGCAGATTGGAGGGTCCGATTTGGACCTATCTACACAAGGGTGGCTACACATGGCTGCCTCTCATGAGAGAGGATAGCCCTTTTGGCCTATAAAAGGAGGCCATTTATTTACACATTTCATAGTGTGAAAGTTGATGCAACAAGGTGGGTGTGAGGTGGTGAGAGTGAAGCAAGGCGGGAGCTCCAAAAGGGTATAATACCTTTGTAACCTACTTCTTGTTTTGAAGTACTAAAGCCATTGAGTGGCTGCTTTCCCGTGGACGTAGCCCACATTGGGTGAACAATGTATATCGTGTGTACTCTCTCTCTCTACTCTATAATCTCTTGTGTGTGAAAGTTCTATCTCCATTAAGTAATCTACTCAATTATCTACTTAGCTACGACATATTTTCGAACAACTGGTATCAGAGCAAGGTTTGCTTGTAGCTAAATTATCTCAAGGAAAAGATTCCTTGAATTGAGTGGGAGTAATGGCGGAGGAAGGGAAGCTCAAGATCGAGAAGTTCAATGGCAAAAACTACTAACATTGGAAGATGCAAATTGAAGACTATCTCTACCAGAAGGACCTCTATTTGCCACTAGGCGGTCTTGCAAAGAAGCCCGCAACGATGGTAGATGAAGCATGGATTGTCCTTGATCAAAAGGCACTGGGAACAATCCGGTTAAGCTTGGCGTCAACGGTGGCCTTCAACGTTTCAGAGATGAAGACCACGAAGGACTTGATGAAGTCACTTGCGACTTCTATGAGAAACCATCGGCATCCATTAAGGTATTTCTCATGAAGCACTTGTTCAAAATAAAGATGGCAGAGAATTGTTCAGTAGTTGCAGAACACCTAAATGACTTTAGCACAAACATAAGTCAGCTTCGATCGGTGAAAATCAATTTCGATGATGAAGTTCGAGCTCTCCTTATACTATCATCTCGGATAGTTGTGATAGCCTTGTGATGGTTGTAAGTAATTCTATTTCTGACACAAATACTCTTAAGTTTGATGATGTTGTGGGTGTTTAAGCGAGGAAATGCAAAGGAGAAGCACAGGAGAATCATCAAGTGCTGCACTGTCAGTGGAAACAAGATGAAGGCCTAAGGAGAGGTTCAAAAACCAAAAGGGTTGTGATTGCTCAAGACGGAGCAAGTCACGCACAAAGTCACTTCTTTGAATGTTGGAATTGCAGCAAGAAGGGCCACGTCAAGAAGGATTGTTGGTCCAAGAAGAAGAAGGAGTCGGAGTCTCAAGACAACAAGCCAACATCGAAGGTCAATGTGGTAGGTAAAGCAGAGCAAGATGCTCTAATTCTCTCATTAGACAATGTGTCTAATTCCTAGATAGTAGATTCCAGGGCTTCATTCCATGCGACACCACACAAGCAACATTTCCAAGATTACCCAAAAGGTAATTTTGGGTATGTATACTCGGGAGATGATGAAGCTTGTGAAATTGTTGGCAAAGGTACAATTTGTGTCAAAACTGCTAACGAAAATGAATGGAAGCTTAAAGATGTTAGGCATGTTCCTTCTCTTTGCAAAAAATTGATCTCTACAGGACAATTGGATGATGAAGGTCACAACATTGCATTTGGAAGAAAACGGTGGAAAATCTCAAAGGTATCTTTGGTGGTTGCCAAGGGAGAAAAGGTTGGTACACTTTACTTGTGTACTGTTAGCACACAACCTTCAACTTGTGCAACAACTACAGAAGTCAACAGTGCGGTGTGGCACTACTGGCTTGAGCATATGAGTGCCAAAGGAATGCAAATCCTTCAAACAAAGAAGCTAAGTGGACTTAGAGTTCTATGAAAATTGTATTTATGGTAAACAAAAGGGTAAAATTTCAAAAATTTGGAAATGAAAGAAAAAATAAAAACTTAGTTGGTTCATTCTGACGTTTGGGGTCCTGCAAGTACACCATCACTTGGTGGCTCATTGTACTATGTAACATTCATAGCCGATGCGACTAGGAAAACATGGGTTTATGTAATGAAGAATAAATTCGACGTGTTTTCCATATTTCAAAGGTGGAAAACCTTTGTGGAGAATGAAACAAGTACCAAGGTTAAATGCCTCAGATCCGACAATGGAGGTGAATATTGCAGCCAAGCTTTTGAAAGCTTTTGTGCTAGCAATGGTATTCGGAGGCAAAGAACAAACCCAAGGACACCTCAACAAAATGGCATTTCCAAAAGGATGAACAAAACAATCATGGAGCGAGCACGAAGCATGCGGCTACATGCATGCCTACTGCTTGAGCTTTGGGCGGAAGCTGTAAGTACGTTTGTGTACTTAATCAATCGGTCACCCTCCACGGCATTGGATGGGGGAGTTCCAGAAGAGGCATGGACAGGTAAACTGGTGAATTATGCATTTCTAAAAGTGTTTAGGTGTGAGGCTTTCATGCACATAGATAGAAGCCTAAGATCAAAGCTAGATGCAAAGTCCAAAAAGTGTTTCTTCATTGACTATGGAGAAGGTGACTTTGGGTATCGCCTATGGAATCCTGAAGATGGTAAAATCTTTAGAAGTAGGGATGTAATTTTTAACAAACAAAATATGTACAAAGATTACTTGGAAAGAAAACATACAAAAGAAATAGGTGATGAGTACATGGAGCTTAGGACGGTGAAGACTCAAGGACTGCAAACGGTGACAATGTGCAACAACGTCAACTAAATGAGGAGTCTCAACCTATTCCCCGAAGATCTACAAGAGCAAGTGGACCTCCAGAAAGGTTTGTTCCTTCCTTCAACCATCTCTTGATCTCAGATTCTGGAGAGCCAGAATCATACAAAGAAGCTATGCAACACGAATCCAAAGAAGAATGGATGAAGAGTATGCAAGTGGAGATGGACTCATTACATCACAACCAAACATGGGAGTTGGTTGAGTTGCCTAAAGGTAAGCGGGCACTTAAGAACAAATGGGTGTATAAGTTGAAGGAAGAAGAAGGTGGGAAGAAAAGGTACAAGTCTAGGCTTGTGGTAAAAGGGTTTTCTCAAAAGAAAGGTATTGACTTCAATGAAATGTTTTCTCCTGTTGTAAAAATGAACTCAATTAGGCTTGTCTTAAACCTTGTGACTGCTTATGATCTAAATTTGAGCAAATGAATGTAAATACTGCATTCCCTCACGGTCACTTAGAGGAGGAAATTTACATGCTTCAACCAAAGGGGTATGAAGTAAAAGGTAAGGAGAAAATGGTTTGCAGATTATAGAAGAGCTTGTATGGTTTAAAGCAAGCATAAAGACAATGGTACTTGAAGGTCGATCGATGGATGTTGGATCATGGATTCACAAGATGCAACTCGGATCACTGCATCTACACAAAGAATTTGGGAGATGGGAAGTTCGTCATCCTAATGTTGTATGTTGATGACATGCTGATTGCAAGTGCTAACATGCAGGATATCAAAGACCTAAAAGAGGAGCTGTCTAAATCTTTTTCAATGAAAGATTTAGGTGCTGCAAAGAGGATACTTGGTATGAAGATATCAAGGGACAGGATGAAGAAAACAATAAAGCTATCTCAAGAGGATTACATCAAGAAGGTACTAGAAAGGTTTGCAATGCAAAATGCAAAAACAGTTTCTACACCTTTGGTTGGTCACTTTAAACTAACCAAGGATATGTGTCCAAAGACACAAGAGGAGATTGCCTATATGTCTAAAGTTCCATATGCTGCAATGGTAGGTTCTCTTATGTATGCTATGGTCTGGACAAGGCCAGAAATTGCACATGCAGTGGGAATTGTAAGTAGGTTCATGGACAACCCAGGTAAAAAGCACTGGCAAGCTGTGAAGTGGATACTTAAGTATCTAAAAGGGACAACAACAAATGCTTTGTATTTTAGAGGAACTGATATTTTTCTAGAAGGGTATGCTGATGGAGATATGGCAGGTGACAAAGATACTCGAAGGAGCACTACTGGCTATGTCTTCACGGTTGGAGACACAGCAGTAAGCTGGGCTTCAGGGCTGTAGAAAGTGGTCTCACTTTCTACCAGGAAAGCAGAGTATGTAGCAATGACGGAGGCAAGCAAAGAAATTCTGTGGCTTCACAGATTCTTAGAAGAGCTTGGATTCAAACAAGACAATTGTGTCTTGTACATTGATAGACAAAGCACTATTTATCTTGCAAAGAACTCAGCCTTTCATTCAAGGACAAAGCACATTGAGGTGAGATATCACTTTATATGCACTCTTTTGGAAGAGGGACAGCTAAAGCTAGGAAAGGTGCATACAAGTGAAAATCTTGCAGACATGTTTACAAAGGTGGTCAACAAGGAGAAGTTGAGCTTTTGATCATCTTCAATCGACATTCAAGGATAAGATGCTAGGATGGAAAGCAGTCACAGGTTTGGTTTGGAGATCAGTCTCCAAGTGGGAGATTGTTACGTATGGAGCCTGATTTACCCCTTGTAATTTCCTGTGTTAAAAATGCACATTTGTAAGGCCCCCATTATGAGGAGAAGCCATCGTGCGTGAAGAAAAATAAATCGTCAAAAAATAAAATCACTTGCTCGAAACCAAAATTTTCACGCCCAGTCTCGACCCGGGATATTCCTTTTCGCTGAAATATTATGGCCGGACGGCGATCGGAAAGTAGTCGAAAAAAGTTCTATCGGTTGGTCGGTGGTCGGAAGTCAATGGCCGGTGGCTTGTCTTCTCAAGGGTGGCCACACATGGACGGATTGGAGGATTCAATTTAGACCTATCTACACAAGGGCGGCTACACATGGCTGCCTCTCATGAGAGAGGGCAACCCTTTTGACCTATAAAAGGAGGCCATTTCTACACACATTTCATAGTGCGAAATTGATGCAACAAGGTGGGTGTGAGGTGGTGAGAGTGAAGCAAGGCGGGAGCTCCAAAAGGGTATAATCTCTTTGTAACCTACTTCTTGTTTTGAAGTACTAAATCCATTGAGTGGCTGCTTTCCCGTGGACGTAGCCCACATTGGGTGACCCACGTATATCATGTGTACTCTCTCTCTCTCTCTCTACTCTATAATCTCTTGTGTGTGAAAATTATCTCTCTCGATTAAGTAATCTACTCGATTATCTACTTATCTATGACATATTTCCTAACAAAGTTAGCTAAATGCTATGTTTAGGTTGCTTCCATCAATTAAGTTCACCCTCTATGCTCACAAAGTAATTTCACAAAAGTACTTTCTTTAATTTCCGCTACTCTCAAAGTTAATAGGCCATTTCCATTACAACATATCAAATATGGATTCATAAACTTTATTGAGCACTCAAAATGGGTTTTCGAATGCTCAAGGATACCCAATGAATCTTAAGTATACAAAGATTATTCAAGAAGAGTTTGAAAAGCTTATCAAATGTGGATTCATATATTCTATTGAGCACTGAGATGGGTTTCTCTGATAGTCATTGTGCCAAAGAAGAATGGGAAACTAAGAGTGTGTGTGGACCTCAAAAATGTTAATGCAACCACTAGGAGAGATGATTATCCCTTGCCATATTCAAAAATTTTGCTTGAGAGAGTTAGAGGCAAGGAGGCTATTTAGATGGGTACTCTGATTACAATCAAATCACGACTGTGCTAAAGGACAAGGAGGCTTATAGCTTTTTAGATGGGTACTTTGGGTACTCTAGTTACAATCAAATCATGATTTCACTAGAGGACCAAGCTAAAACTACTTTTATAGCAGAATTTAGAGTGTTCACATTTTGTATTATGGCCTTTCGCTTAACAAATGCCTCTGTTACCGTCCAACGAGTAATAAACACTGCTTCAAGAGTATTTAAGAGAATTTTTTGAAGCTTTCTTAGACAACCTTTATGTATATCTTCCCAAGAATAAATAGACTACTTTTGTTTTTGAGGATGAAAATTCTTCTCCAAGAGGGGAGTAATGTTAGGACAAGACTAGGGAGCATGCATATTCAAAGGGTTTCCTAAAAAAGGGCAAGGGGGCATATATACAAAGATGGTAGGGTAGGGATGAGCATGTGGTAGTCCTTGAGGTCTTTCAAAATGGACATCTATTCCATTCGAAGTAGTAAGTCTTTGGGTCAGAGAGTAAATTAAGTGACTTGGCATTCAGCTCAAGACAATCCATCTGCGATGAAGTTTGTGGAGCCTTTTCAATAAGTGAGGGTGAAGTGATATTTTTGTAACGCGAGAACCCACTGTAAAAGGTGAATAGAAGGGAGCTATTTTTGAATGAGCGGATTAGAGGCTGATGGTTAGTCTCCACCTAAATATTCCCACCATGCAAGTAGGGGTAATATTTTGCAAAAGCCCAAACAATTGCAAGCAACTCCTTTTATGTGGTAGATTAATTCGGTTTAGCAAGAATTAACAAGCAGATAATGAAAAAAATTTGGACATATCGATAAGTGCCATCTTGTTGGAGGAGAACTACTCCAAGGACTTGTTTTGAAGTGTCAGTTTGCAATCTAAAAGGCTGCTAAAAATTAGGATGAGCCAAAAGTGTAGCCTCTTAAATAACTTCTTTAACCTTAGTTAAGGTATGATGGCAAGCTGAATTCCAAGTATACTTTGTATCTTTCTTCAAGAGTTGGCACAGTGAGGATAGGTTATGGAAACTAGATTAGGAACAAATGTCACAGAAAAATTGTCCATACATAGAATACTTTGAAGAATTTTGACATTGGATGGGGGGGAAGTGAAGTACTTTGACTTGCCTAATTGATCAAGTAGGGCAGTTATTTGGGGTAAAGGATACAATTCATGGATGGTGACCTCGTTGAGCGGACTAAAGTCTATGTAAAAATGGTAGCTTGCATCATCCAAGGTGAGGTTTTGATACCCAATCATTGTAGGAAGGCTCAATGGACATGTCATGCATAACTTCATGTCTTCTTTAATTCTAAAGAGGTGACCTACATTTGAATGGATTTTGTACAATATGTGCACCTTCAATTTGAATAGATTGACAAATAGGGTGATGTGGTTGTGTGAGCTTAAAATATTGTAAGGAATTTTGTGAGTTTTTGCGAATGTCATGCAAGTAGTGTTCTTTTTCTACAACCACACATTGTGGGGGAATAAAATTGGGCCCTTGACAAGAACTTATGAAAAGGAATTGGTAATGTGTGTGGTAAGAGCGTCAAAACTGCAAGCATGCTCTATGCGTGACAAACCAATCATGCCCAATAGTTTTAATGGGAAAACTTGGGATGGAAATATGTAAAAAGCATGATTAAAATTTCTTGTATGCAACATAAAAGCTACAATATGCTAGTGTGTTAGAGGGACACAATTGGTTATTATTTGCAAAAAGAATAGAAATTGGTGAGGCTTTGCTTGGGAAGATCTAATTATTTTAACTAATAGAAGAAATGGAACTTCCTAAATCGAGTAGTATAGTTGGCTTGAACGCACCATGCGTCTGAAAGATGAGGTGGCTTGACAATTTGGGGGATGTCCTTCCACCAACCACCCGCTCAAAGGTTTTCTGGCAAGGCACCAAGTGTTGCGACATCATTGATCTAAATTTGTGCATTCTAATTTCGCCATGTTGATTGAAGTTGCCTTCTAACATGCCCGTAATTATTACAATAACATAATTTGGTGCCCATGTGAATATCTAGTCGTGAGTTACATGCATGCATTGATTTGAGAGTTTTGAACATCTATGTCCATACGTGTGGGAAAAGAGTCTGTGCTTTGAGTAGGTAATGGGGGTTGTAAAATAAAGAATGTTTGTTGATCAGGCTGGATTGTACCTTCATTACATTGTGCAATCTAAATGGTGGTGTGGAATGTCATGGGCCCTTAATCATGTACCCTTTGGGACATATCATATCAGAGATGAGGTCATAGGAAGAAAAGCTTCATTTCATCGGGCATGGTGCGGTCAACATGTAGGAGGAGTTGGTTCATCTTGACAACAAATTTGTGCAATGAGCACTTATTGTTGTTGTTTTAGTTTTTGTAGTTGTTGTAAAGCTGTCTGCATGACATTTTGAAGAGCAACGTTTTGTGTTAATTGGGTCCTCAATGCTACCCAGTTCCCTTTGGTTGAATCATCATGTCGGACAAACCATGTTGGAGCTACCCCCTCAAATAGTGTGCAGTATTCTCTAGTTTTTGTGTGTCTGGCCACTCATGGTAATTAGCCATGTTATCATAATGGTCAAGCCAAGTGAGTACATCCTCACTTGGAAGACCAAAGCAAGATTTAGGCCGAATATTTCTGTATGTGTTGTGTTTGTGTGCAAAATGCATGGAGAGGTAATTAATTAAGGTGTGATTAATGCAATTGACTTGGACTAAAATGTTTGACACTGTGTGAAACATCTACTCCAGGGAGTTTGGTGTGTGAATCAAGGATTCATCTATGAATCCTCCTATTGAGGTGAAGCAAGCATGCGATTGGGAGAGAGACGATGGAGAATGATGTGTGAGAGCATGGATGAAACCTAGAGAATGTGTTGTGATAAGTGTGAGAAGAGGAATGGGTTGTCACCTGCACCAATGTGGAATGCATTGAGCTGATCGCCCAACATTACACGTTGAGCACTCGCATATGTTTAGTTTTGGGGTAGACAGAGGTAAAGCTGCACTGTGACTGTCTGCCTTGATAGTCCACGAGACTAAAGAACACGGGGTCTTCAATGAAGACCTCGTCATGGGATCTACGGTGGGCAAAAGCATGCAAAAATCTCGAGGACGACAGACGTTTAGCAAAAAGCCATGGATCAACGCCCCGTCCGGATTCGAACCCCTCATCCAAGCTCTCGTAGCCCAAAGAGCTAACCACGCAAGCGCGTGTATTTGGCCCCAAAAGAATGCTATAAAGTAAACTCGTGTAGGAAAAAGTAAACTAAGACAAAAAAGGTAAACTTGAACACGTCCATTTAAAATCGGACGATCAGTCTACCTCGCATCTTGTGCGTGTAGCTCCTTGCCGTGGATGCCACGGCAGGGTCTTCATTGAAGACCTCGTGTTCTTTAGTTTGGAGGTTGGACGTCCACGTCTCTATTTGACACCCCTTTTTTTGGAGGGGATCTACGATCCCAGATCATCGTTGATCGTGGGTAGTGAATTCATTTGGAGGAAATAATAGGGATTGGGTGGGATTCGACCTCACAACCTCCCTGTCCCGAGATCAATGCATTACCACTACTCTATCGCACACGTTTTGATAAGCATATAGAACGGTAGCATTATATTGCGTAGGTCGCCGCGATCTTAGTTGACATTGAATTTACTTTGAGTTAACAAAACGAGTTCACATTGAGTTTACACCACAATAATATAGTACACAGTTTGTAGAGTTCACATCTAGATGTGCCCGAGTTTACATCTAGTTTAAACATGTAGTTTACATCAAGTTCACATGCTAGCTCTCACTAGTTTAAAACCCCCAAATAACTAGATGCTCTAATGATATTCTCTCCCCTTCCTAAAAATTCACGTCACCTCCTTCACACCTCTCACGATTCTCGCTGCTCATGACCTTGCCAAACCACAGATGCCGCGCACAAAGACAACACAGCCCCTTGCCACTGCCCCCACCTCCTGAATCCTAAGCCTCCTCCCAACCACAACTAGAAACGCAACCACTTGACGACTCTATGTCTACAACGCGGAGGGGGGGGGGGAGAGAGAGAGAGAGAGAGAGAGAGAGAGAGAGAGAGAGAGAGAGACCCAAGCCTTGCAGTGCGCATCCAACAACCCTTTGCAATGCGTCCTCTCCTGCGTTCCTTGCATCCAAGTACACGCTGTGCTTCGAAGGCATAAGAGAGAGAAAGGGGTCGGTTCGAACACTCAGGAAGCTTGGAGAGAGAGTTGGTGGGCGGTTTCCAGTCCTCTCGTTAGAAACTTCTAACGAGGAAGAATAAATTCCACCTGCCACGTGTCACAAAGTCCCCCCCTTTGCTCAGACAGCATCAATGCAAGATTCCCAATTTTCAACGATTTTTCAAGTAGGTCCTCCCAATTTTGAGTCAATTTGTTTAGCAAGAATATTAAGAGATGCTCTCATCTCTCCAAATTGAAAACACAGGGAGCCAACACGTGGATGAGAGAGAGAGAGAGAGAGAGAGAGAGAGAGAGAGAGAGAGAGAGAGAGAGAGAGAGAGAGAGAGAGAGAGAGAGAGAGAGAGAGAGAGAGATAGTTTTGGTCGAACGAGGCCGATTTTCCTGCTATGAGGACACTGCCACAGTCAGGATGTGCTGCACAACTGCGGGACAGACCTTGGTAGCGTAGCTCGAGCTGGTATGGCTAAGGGAGTGAGGAGGCGGTGGGGCCACAACGTGCAGCAAGATGGTCATCGCAGACAAGCAAAATCATCGCAGGCCTGAGCGCCATGGGAGAGAAGCATGTGAACGGGCAGAGAAAGCCAGTTGGAGGTGAGCAACGCTGGAGACGTTCCTGTGCGCGGGGGAGGGGGCTGCCCTCACTCGCGATGGAGCTGTTCTCCATGACTGCGCAGGGATGGCTTGGCGAAGCATGGGGCCACAGAAGGCAGCGATGGCGAACCAGCCAGGGGAAGAGAGAGGAGAGATGGAAGAGAGAGAGGAGAGAGAGAGACTATTTACCTCTTTTTGTTTCGTGGAGGATCTGGCGAGATTCTGGGTTAATCAGATCAAAGACCCAAATATGTGACCAGACATAACTAGAGTGCTTCGTTAGCTGTGTTCGTATCGAATTAAGATTAAGTAAAATATCAAAAACTATATATGCCATTTTAGCACTTCAAAATGAAGGAGGGAGGGGGAGAGAGAGAGAGAGAGAGAGAGAGAGAGAGAGAGAGAGAGAGAGAGAGAGAGAGAGAGAGAGAGAGAGAGAGAGAGAGAGAGAGAGAGAGAGTTCATCAAAGGGTGTTTGATTTTTTTATCCGAGAGGAAATGAAGCACAGAGAGAGATTTTATCAAAGCGTGTTAGATTTGTTTACCTGAGAGTGTTTGGGATACTAATTGTCGTGGTTCAGAGGCGTTCTTTGAAAAAATGGGATACCGATCGTAGTGCTTCAAAAGGGTACCTCGCAGAAAACCACAAGGAGGGTTAGGATTTTGTCAAGCTCAACGTTCGTGACCATACAAAATGTCAATGTTATTAATTGTTTGTTGTTACATTTTCATGTTTCAAAAAAAGAAAACATGCAAGTCTCCTTACAAGGGGAAGTTTGCACAATCCTCCCCAATTTTTATAATACAAGGGAACGTGCCATTCCCACGGCAGCGTGCAATTTTTAGTGCATTCATTAATTGCGTTCTCAGTGTCAAAAATCAAAAAATGATAATGCTTACTCACGGCGGGATTGAATGTCTCGTTGATGCACTTCCTTGCATCAATGATGTTGGGCATCCTGCGTAGAGACACATGCCTTCAAGTTGCATGCATGATTGCATCTGGAGAGAGCTCCTCGCTTTGCATCTGTTGAAAGAGAATTAGAGCTTTTTGGCCTTGCCCCCGTGGGACAAATCTTACATCCACACTTCAGATCACAAGAAGCACGATAATTTTTTGCAACAGCCCGTGACTAGTAATCTCATCATTAATTCTCTCACCCATGTCCGACAACGACCACACCTCCAATGTGTAAGCGTAAGTAATTGCATTGGGACAATCGGAAAGAGGCCTTCGCTATCCCATGAGAACAACAAAGTACTTCCTTGAAACAGCAAAGTTGGGCTTATCTGTAATAGTGATGATTGTTCGGACATGAGAACTTCTCATGCTTTTGTGAGTCTGCTTGATGTGTTTCACGAGTATTGCTTCTTCTCTAGATTTGTTGGTGGATTTGTTGCCTTTCTGTGGACATTGTAAGGGCACCACATTTGCCGTACATATGAAGAGAATCCCTGCTAAGAACAACCTGTTTCTAAATAGCTTGTGACTGACTAGCACTCTCATCATAAATTCTCTCACCCATGGCAGCATATTACGAAGTCTTTCAAGATGCTAGCATAGGTGCTTGCTTCCATAGATGATTGCATTGGAGAAAGGCCTTCTGCTTGCATATGCTTGGAACAGGCTTGACAAGCTTCCTTGCCAACATCTTGCGTCGATTCGAAGTGATTACCCATGGTTTTTCTGTGAAGGTACCAAGAAAGAAAAAAGGAAGCCGATCTCCTGTTTTCATTGAAAGGCTGTAATTCTGACGATTTCTCAGTTTGCAATGAGAAAGACGTCAGAGGGCTAAAACAGAAGTTTAGAGCAGGAATAGCTAAATAGCTGCACGTCTTGACAAGTCGACTGATGAAGGCCCTAAAAAAAGTGAGCAAGCAATTGCCGTTGGATGGTCGATGCCACGTGGATGAGTGATTCTTGCTTTGCATCTGATGGAAACAACCTAGGGCTTTCTGGCCCTGCTCTTGTTGCACACATCTCGAATCAGTGCATTCCCAGAGACGACATTCCAGATAGGAAGCTCCTCAAGCACATTTTGTGCTTTCTCAAGGGTACCACATTTAACATACATATCGACCAAGACAATACTGCGAAGCACGACATCTTTCTTCAATAGCCACTGACTCACAATATACTTCTGAGTTTTTGTGCCCATATCAGTATCTTGTGTAGAGCCACATGCCTTCAAGATACGTGCAAAGGTAATTGCATCGGAGAGAGACCCTCACTTTGCATACTTATTGACCAAGACAGTGACAAGCACGACATCTTTCTTCAATAGCCTTCGCCTCACAATATACTTCTGAGTTTTTGTGCCCATATCAGCATCTTGCGTAGAGCCACATGCCTTCAAGATGCATGCATAGGTGATTGCATCGAAACAGAGGCCCTCGCTTCGCATTTGTTGCATTGCGAACAGAACACTTGCTAGGGAGCATAATAGATTTGAAAGTCGTCAATGCCTGTGATCGATGTGTGATTAAAAAATCTTGCAACATGTGATCCTTGTGCAGGTGATTGCAACTATGCCTGTGTAGGTGATTGCATATGGAGAGACATTCCGGACAGGAAACTCCTCCAACACTTTTTGCGCTTTCTCAAGCACACCACATTTAGCATACATATCGACGAAGAGAGTGCAAAGCACGACATCTTTTTTCTTGCATAGAGCCACATGCCTTCAAGATGCATGCATAGGTAATTGCATCTAAACAGAGGCCCTCGCTTCGCATCTACTGACATTGCAAATAGAACACCTGATAGGGAGCATGATAGATTTGAAAGTCGTCAACGCTTGTGATCGACGTGTGATTAAAAAAACTTGCGACATGTGATGCTTGTGTAGGTGATTGCATCTATGCCTGCATAGGTGATTGCATCATGAGAGAGGCCCTCACTTCGCATCTGGATTTTGACTGCAACGATTAAAAAAGAGCGACAGAGCCACATGCATTCCAGATGCCTACGCGTAGGTGATTGTAGCTGGAGAGAGGCCCTCACTTTGCATCTGGATTTTGACTTCGAGGCAATATCAGCCCACAACTTCCTTGCCACAGCCATGAGGGGCATATCTTGCAATTAATGTGCCCCACGAGATGGCAGCCGAGTCCTATGTAGTGCCACATGCCTTCAAGATGCAAGCAGATGTGATTCCATGCCCTCGCTTTCATCTGCTAAAAACAGCCCAAAAATTATTGGCCCTTCGCTTGTTGGGGATGTCCCACGATCAATGCGTTCCAAGAGACAACATTTCGGACACGAATCTCGTCAGAATCTTGGCACTGAGGGTCCAGGAAGGTCTGGATTGTTTTCAACATTCCCTGACTAACAATATCATCGTGAATTTTGTTTCCCATATCAGTATCTTGCGTAGTGCCACCTACCTTCAAGACAAAAGCATACTCAAGCACTTTTTGGTGCTTTCTTAAGTACACCACATCTCGCATACATGATCTTTGCTCCTATGTAGTGCCACATGCTTTCAAGATGCAAGCATAAGTGATTACATGTCCTTGCTTTGCATCCTGAAAATAGCCAGCAAGAGCTTCCTTGCAGAGATTAGCAGAGATGACATTCCGGACATCAAGGCATTGCCACATGCCTTCAAGACAAAAACATAGGTGACTACATCTAGAGAGATGACCTCGCTTTGCATCTATTGGAAACAGCCCAGCGCAGGGCTCCGTGGCCCTGCCACATTTGGCATAGATGTCGACCAAGGCAGTGCCAAGCATTACATTTCGTAAAAGGGAACCACAATATTGATCAATCCACCGCCAAGCATGACATCGTACTCCCAACAGCCCCCGACTAGCAATCACATCGTGGATTCTGATACCCTTGAGATAGGCATATTGGGCATATCTTGCAACCAACATGTTGCAGGCCGTGATGACATTCTGGAGAGAAAGCCCATCACGAACTTTTCATGCTTTTGTGACAGTACCACATTTGGCATACATGTCAACCAAAGAATTGCCAAGCATGACATCCTTCACCAAGCGTCCTGGATCAGGTATCTTCTCGTTAATACGCTCATCCATGTCAACGGCTCGTGGAAGGCCACTGGCCTTCAAGGTGCAAGCATTTGCATTCATATTGAATTTGAAGAGATGCATCTATAAAAACGGCATAGAGCTTTCTGGCCCTGCTCCTATCGCGTGTATCCCACAATCAATGCATTCCAAGACTTGACATTTTGGATTGGAAGCGCCTCAAGCACTTGGTGTGCTTTCTTAGTGCATCACATTTTGCATATATATCGACCAAGGCAGTGCCAAGCACGACATCTTTTTTCAACATCAGCATCTTTGTGAATTTTTGTGCCCACATCAGCATCTTGGCGTAGATCCACATGCCATCAAGATGCATGCGTAGGTGATTGCCACAACTGGAGAGATACACTTGCTTTGCATCTGCTAAAAACAGCCTAGAGCTTTTTGGTCCCGCTCTTGTTAATCATGTCCCGCAATCAGTGTACTCCAAGAGACGACATTTTGGACAGAAACTTCCTCAAGAACTTTTTGTGCTTTCTCAACCGCATCACATTTGGCATACATATCGACCAAGACAGTGGCAATCATGACATCTTTTTTCAACATCAGCATCTTTGTGAATTTTTGTGTCCATATCAGCATCTTGTGTAGAGCCACATGCCTTCAAGATGCATGTGTAGGTGATTGCAACTGGAGAGACACCCTCGTTTTGCATTTGTTGAAAACAAACTAGAGCTTTTTGGCCCTGTGCCTATGTAGCATATCTTGCAATCAATGCATTCCAAGAGTCCACACTCTGGATAAGAAGCTCCTAGAGCACTTGCGTAGAGCCACATGCCTTCAAGATGTAAGCATAGCCTTCAAGACCAAAGTATAGGTGACTAATCTTGCTTTGCATCCACTGAAAACGGCCTGGAGCTTTCTGGCGTTGCTGTTGTTGTGCACATCCCGCAATCAGTGTATTCCAAGGAGGCGGCATTCTGGATAGGAAGCTCCTCAAGCACTTTCTGTTCTTTCTCAATCGCACCACATCTGGCATACATATTGACCGAGACAGTTCCAAGCACGACATCTTTTTTCAACATCAGAATCTTTGTGAATTTTTGCGCCCATATCAGCATCTTGCATAGAGCCACATGCCTTCAAGATGCACGGCATTGTGGCAAGGGAGGTAATTTGTTATTACAGAAGGCTCTTGATGTGTATATCATGCAATCAATGCGCTCCAATATTTTGGACAAGGAGCTTTTTGTGCTTTCATGAGGACATCGAGCAAAGCACTACCAAGCACTTTCCAATAGCCCTTGACTAGTACTCTTATCTTGAATTCTCTCACCCATGTCAACGTCTTGCATAAGACCACACACCTTTAGGGTGCAAGCATAAGTGATTGCATTTGAACAATTGGAAAGAGGCCTCCATTTCTCATGCGGTGAGAACAACATAGTGCTTTCTTGCAACAATCATATTGGGCTTATCTGTAATAGTGAAGACAGTTCGGACATGAAGCCGATCAAGAACTCCTTATGCTTTCGTGAGTATACCTTGGCTGGGGTGCTCATGAGCTTGACAAGCTTGAAAGTTTGTGACGTGTCCAAGATGTGTGCTTGAGGAATTGAGGCTGCAAGAGGATTTAGAAGTAGATTGTTGTTCAATGCTGCATACCAGCACTTGTACTCTCATTGGTTTGCTTTGCTTGGAAGATCAGAGTACATGTATGCCAAATGTGGTAGGCTAGGAAAACCTGGGCTGTTCTCAGGAGATGTAAAGCGAGGAATCGCTCCAGATGGAATCGCTCATGCTTTCATCTTTAAGGCATGTTGCACTACGCAAGAAGCTGATAGGGGCAAAAAAATCCACGAGAACATTGTTAGTTAGGCCTGCTGACAAAAGGAGTTGTGCATTCATCGGCCTTTGCCGCCTGCATCGTAAACAGCCCAATAGCATCAGCTAAAAAATGTGTTGAACGATCCGTGCTCATCACGTCGGCAAGCATCCGAAGTACCCTTCAGCTTGATGACCTCCAGCTTGATGATCTGCAGAATATAACCAGGGTTTGAAAGGTGTTCTCAGGAGATGCAAAGCGAGGAATCGCTTCAGATGGAATCGCCCATGCTTTCATCTTTAAGGCATGTTGCTCTACACAAGAAGCTGATAGGGGCAAAAAAACTCACAAGGGTATTGTTAGTTAGGGACTGCTGACAAAAGGAGTTGTGCATTCATCGGCCTCTGTCGTCTGCATCACCAACAGCCTAATAGCATCAGCTAAAAAATGTGTTGAACGGTTTGTGCTCATCACGTCGGCAAGCATCCGAAGTACCCTCTAGCTTGATGATCTGCAGAATATAACTAGGGTTTGAAAGGTCTCCAGTTTTGGTTTCTGGTTCTTCCTGGTTTGCTGCTGCAAGGGCGAATTACACGAAAAAGACTTAATCTCGCCTGCTCACAGCCCTCCGTCCCTGCTGCATCACGTTTCCCCGCGCGTCTGAGTCTCTCGCTCTTAAATTGCTCGATCATTTGCTTTTCAACGAACGACCCAGATTTTGATTATCGGATGGTTGAGCTTGATGCCAGGTGGACGAACGTGGAGCTGAAATTTTGCCTTCTACGCTAACGAAGTAACAAGCGATGCCGATTTTCATTTTCAACCCTAGATCCCCTCTAAAAATTGAGGGTGTGAGCTTTGCCACGTCGATGCAGTGTTCTATGTGATCATTTAACGGTGTCGCTTCGCAAAAGCTCTCTCTCGCGCACAGAGCCACCCTCCAGAGCCTCAGAGCCACAGACGCGCATAGCATAGCGTCTAAAATCGGGCGGAAGTTTTTTGTCGGAGGCAACTGGAAATGCGTACTCTCTCTCTCTCTCTCTCTCTCTCTCTCTCTCTCTCTCTCTCTGTGCGCAACGTGGGTGTGCAGAGAGAGATGGAGCTGATGCTCACATAATAATCAATCATGATCGTCATCAATGCATAGTCGCAAATCAGATGTAGGTGTATATGTATGCCCAGAGCCCTACTTCCTACAAGGTGTGTCCCTGATCATTGCAACACACACACACACACACACACACACACACACACACACACACACACACACACACACACACACACACACAGAGAGAGAGAGAGAGAGAGAGAGAGAGAGAGAGAGAGAGAGAGAGAGAGAGAGAGAGAGAGAGAGAGAGAGAGAGAATCTCAACATAAAGAGTACAGTCTGGCTCTGCATGGTATTCACAATTTGTTGTTGTTGTTACCAATTGCGCAGAATGGGACGGTGGATGAGGTGAAGAAGATTGTGAATCTTTTGAATGGTGCCGCAGACATACCACCCAAAGACAAAGTCGGTATGTATGCCGCTAGCTGAAACATGCAGTTTTATGACTTATTGTGTGCATATATACACTCATATGCTGTGTGGCTGGTGATTGAGAAATTGTGCTCACATGGGCATACTTTCATGTCTGTCAACTACTAACATGTTTGCTTTCACTTTCAGATGTGGTCATCAGCCCCCCTTTCGTCTTCTTGTCGCAAGTAAAGAGCTCATTGCGACCCGATCTCTCTGTTGCGGCGCAAAACGCTTGGGTTCAAAAGGGCGGCGCATTCACAGGGGAGATCAGGTGCATGCATTTTCTTTCAAACCACGGCCCGCAGCTTACCTTAGTGCTCTGTATGTGGGTGTATGTGCATGTCTAATGATTGTATAAGTTGTCGATTTCCCTGTATACAGCGCTGAAATGCTAGTTAATTTAGGCATCCCTTGGGTTATATTGGGACACTCTGAGAGGCGGCTTTTGCTGAAAGAATCCAATGAGGTAAGGTCTATGCTCATGCTTCTCCTGCTGTGGGTAGGCTGTTTGAGCTCCGGATTGTCTGCGTCTTCATATCTGGGGCTTTCCCATAATTTTAAGTCCCAGGATGAGCCTTTTGCATCCTTAGCAGGGGAAGCAATCACTGATGAGTTTTGAGGGATCTTTGTTGTCTGAAGGGGAATCTTCAGACAGACATTGCGGCGAGTTGTGTCTTACAGCGTACATGTCTCGTCAGACTTTAGATACGAAATTAATTAATTGATGCATCCTCAACTGGGGAAGCAATCAGCGATGAGCTTTGAGGAATCTTTGTAGAATCTTTTGTTAGAAGGGGAATCTTCGAACAGACATTGCCATGAGTTGTGTCTTAAGGCATATACGAACCGTCAGATTTTAGATTGTAAATTAATTAGTTGCCCATTAGACACACAGTTTCTCATGTGATTGTCCACGTGCAGTTTGTCGCCGACAAAGTGGCGTATGCCCTCAGTCAAGGTATAAAAGTGATTGCTTGTATAGGGGAAACCCTTGAGCAACGGGAGTCTGGACAGGCTTTGAAAATCATCGCTGAGCAGGCTAAAGCTATTGCAGGTTAAATTGCACATTTCAACCAAAATTAATCTCTATGTATGTACCGTTGGGATTATATCAAACCCTTTGTCAAAATGGTTTGGCAACTGCAGCAAAAGTGAGTGATTGGAACAATGTTGTTCTTGCTTATGAGCCGGTGTGGGCCATTGGCACGGGTAAAGTTGCCACTCCGGCTCAAGCTCAGGAGGTAAACTTGTCCGACACTAGTCTCTTAAAGTGAAAGCATTTCTACAGTTATTGCTACTTATGAATCTGTGAAAGTCTGTGAACCATCATTGGCTCCTACATATGTATCCATAAAGTTTTCAAGCTCCATCTTTGACTTAATGCCAGGTGCATGCTGACCTTAGGAAGTGGCTGAAGACAAACGTTAGCCCAAAGGTGGCGGAGTCAGCGAGGATTATCTATGGAGGTGTGCTTTGTTAATTGTTTGTGGAAGGCTTAGGCTTTTCTATGTCTTTTGTCCTTATTCTGTATGTACACAATTGCTTTAACAGGCTCTGTAAGTGGTGCGAATTGTGTCGAACTTGCCGGCCAACCTGATGTTGATGGCTTTCTAGTCGGGGGTGCTTCTTTGAAGGTAAATTTTCTTTTGTGTCGTTCTTGTTGGAATGATCGGTGCAAGAAGACTATGCATCTCATTGTTGTTCGGCTACTCGCTGTCCCGATGACTCTTTTTTTTCTGGTTTGGGGTGCAGCCTGAGTTTACAGACATCATTAAAGCTGGTCTTGTGAAGAAGTAGAAGGTCAGGATGTGTGTGGATATAGAACATAGATGCTGTTACACCTAACCCATAGGCTATGAATGTTCTTGACAATTAAGCAATGAGCATAGTCACAATGAGACATTGATTCAGGGTCTATCAGATTGGAAACTCCGTTTCCTTCATTCTGTTTCTTAACGATTTTTTAAAGGTTGCGAAGTATAACTAGAAAAATCTGCTCCTAATCTGTTCCGTTGCAAAGAGCGAGCTGTTTCCTGCCTTGAAGGCTTGATGGTCTCTATTCCGTTTCCCATTCCATTGACTAGGGTTCTCGTCTTTCACACCGATTACAAATTATTGTAATGTTCTTACCTTGCTTTGAGTTGCACTTGATGTTAGGTTTATGATTTTATAATTTTGCGGCTTGCAGATTGCATGAAGAAAATTACATTAATGAATTGTTGTAGCCATGGCAATAATGGTGCTGCCTGCTTGCTTGCATTATTTTCTGATACGATCTTAATGTTGGTGTTTAAAAATGCTCAGTAAACAAACTTGGGTTTAAATGACGGAGAGGAGCTTTTTTTAATGGAACTTCGTATAATGTCGACTTTATATATATAGCACAAACACTTAAAAACTCCTTATTGTTTTGACGCTAGCATTTGATTGGGAGAGATGCACACTCTTCAGTGGCGTCAAGATTCTAGGTATGGTAAAATATTCATGCCAATATCTTTGGTTTGTCTATTAACTGAACTGAGTGTTTTGACAGCAGCCATTTTCTCATCACTTGCATGCAAAACCGGTTCCTTAAAATACTCTCAGCAGTCCTCACATTTCTTGGCAAGATCTTCTACCTGTTCAGATATATTTGGAATAACCAATTGCACAAATAACTATCATTAGCTCCTCTACAACTCTGTCTCTGCATCTCTATCTCATATTATGTAAGGTATTCCATTGGAAAACATTCAAACATATTGTATGCGGCGTGCTCAACATTTAACTCTATTGTTGTCACAGCATCCTCCAGTTCCTTTTGCTTTGATAGATGTATATTTTCATTGATTGACAAAGCATCAATCATTAGCCTCACAAGATCTAGTGATTTTTTAATCTGTTCAAAGTAGTACGTCTTGTTAATATATTCCTTTTTTTTTTTGGTGTAAAATTTGTTGCATCCGTGTTTGCGATTCCATCTGCAGTCACCTTAATTGATTTTGTGTTGTGTTTCACTAATTTTGTCGGGGTGCACGGTTCTCTAGGCGTGATTGGGAACGCTTAGGGCCTTTGGTTGGGGAGAGGCTGACAAAATCTAGTCTCCATTTTTCAAACATACCAGGTGGAAGCACCGCTTTATGCCTCATCGTGTCCTTCTCCGTTGGGTGCCTTGTCCTTCGACAAGGATTACGTATTCACACATGTTTGTATCTCTGAACAAAGTCGGCCACCAAATTTTAGCATAAACACCTCACGTGTGGGAGTAGACAATGCCTAAGGGTATCATTGGCACATTCTTGGTACAAATGTCCAACAATGAGCTTAAAGTCCGACTTTGGAGTGCCAGTATTTTCGTTTTGGCGTCGTTTAATATAACATCTCTCTCTCTCTCTCTCTCTCTCTCTCTCTCTCTCTCTCTCTTTCTTTGTGTAGTTTTACCAGTGCTAGCAATAAGAAGCACCTCTGTCGAGAATTGTCAAGTGATCGTGCAAAGCTAGCATTCAAAGGTTTCTTTTTCGCACTTGAAGCGACGGGTGCCGATTGTGAGTACACTCTACAAGCAAAAAGGACATTATGATGGTAGGGAGTGTTGAGGTGTGTGCTGTAGTCGCACTACCAACTAGTGGAAACCCCTCTACTTTGGAAGCTTACTTTGACCCAATCACTCATGTCACTAGATACTCTCAACTCCTATAGAAGAAGCCATATCTACACACTTTCGGAATGAGATGGTCCCCTAATGATAGCCCCCTCAAAATGAAGTAGCGGTTCCTATTTATAGGTATCAGATTTGGGTTTTGATTGATTGTACAATATGACAACTATCGCAATAATTACAACTGGTAAATACTAGACTTGACCATGTACAAGTGCTTGTCTAAGGCCCGTTTCCACCGTCTACATTCCTCCTCCCTTTTCTTTCAATTTTGGTGTATTTCCAAAATTTCAAACGTCTAACCGATGTTAGCGCTTTTGCTTTCATTTATCTGAAGTCTTCTTGAGCATTGTCTTCTTAATCGCCTAAGATGGAACTTGAAGTGTTCCAGCTTGACCACACTTTGGAGCACAACTTGACCACACTTTGGGGCACTAGAGGTGGCGTTCTCTTTCTGGATAAGTCTATAGATGGCCTCCTGCTCCAATTGTTATTTGCACTCATTCATCATCATCTCCATTTCATAGGGTGTTAGCACGGTCTAGATTTTTGTGATTGCATCTTATAGAATCTTCTTGCAAGTTTGGCTCTGGTGAGCTTCTAACAGATTGATATGGTGAATGAGCTCAACTCAGATATATGTGGTGCTGCTCTTGCATGCTGGACACATTAGACTTTGTTTTCAGCCATGTCGATACCATTTGTGAACACGATATGTCCCAAAAGCTGTCCCCTCTAGACCATCAATAACAATTTGAAAGAATTTAGATAAATTTGTTTTTCTCTACATCTCTCAAACACCACTTTCAAGAAAAGGAGATGTATATCTTTAGATGAAAACACAGTAAAGTCATTCACAAATGTTGCAAAGGACCTTGTGCAGAAACTCACTAAAAATTTCTATCATTCATCGTTGAAAGGTTGTTGGAGCATGGCATAACCCAAATGGCATTAGTATGTACATGAATGCTCCCCATTCAACAAGATGAATGCCGTTTTGGCTCCGTTCTCTGGTGCTATCCTCAATTGATTGTAGCCACTATTTCCAGCCATGAAATTGTATATCTCGTTGCAATCAATCTTGTTCAGCATCATATCAGTAAATGGAGGCGGAAATGGGTCCTCGATGGTATGAATGTTACCATATACATGTGGTAGTGATGTGTGTGAACACACTAGGACCATCGGGGCATTTTTTTCCTCTTTAGGAGGTTTTTTCTCCCCGAGCATTGTATATACGCCCATCACTCTAGGGCTATCTATCTTTCCATTGCATACTAAGTAACACACTCTCTATTGTGTCCCTTGAGCTTCCTTCGTCTTCTCCAAGCTGTGTGCGTTTCTCTGCAACCCTAATTCCAACAATTGGTATTAGAGCAGGTTGCGTCCTCCCTGGCTTAAGTTGCCAATTGCTCAAGCACATGCCTGCTCACTTGCTTCGATTTCCGTGAGCTTTGGCAAGTGTCTCGTAGGTCGACATTTCGGGCTCATTTCGGCCTCCGTTTCCACTACAGGCAGTACTGCACAAGCTATTTCGTCATTTTGTGCAGAATTTTTGTCAGTGCCGTTTTCTGCATAACAGGTGCCTCATAGTCTTCTACCGTTTGTGATATAGCCCGTGTTGTTCCCGCTCCGTTTTCTCCTATTTTCGGACAGTTTTCACATCAGGTGCATCATTTACCATGCAGGTCTTGCTGCAAGGATTACTGCTATTAGAGTTGTTTTGCCTACGGCAGAACAAGCTCGTTGGGATGTAAAGGATGCGTAGGCTCATGCATTGATTGCGTTGTCTGTGAAGCGCACCATTGTTCCTCACATTCGTTTGGCAAAATCTGCAAAACAGGCTTGGGATATTCTAGCAGGTCTTTATGCAAGCCGCAACGAGGCTGAAATTTCTTTGCTGCGTAAAGAACTGGAGTCGAATATTATGCATGAAGAGATGATATAGACACTTTCCTTGCTGGCGTCAAGGATATCAATGAGCAACTTATTTCTGCAGGTGAAGTCATTTTTACCAAACTTTTGCTAGTACTTGGAGACTGATGACCCAAGGAAATCCTGAAGTTGTCAAGTTTGATGCATTATGCACATTATTGTTGCAAGAGTCACTTTTCAGGAAAAACAGAAGTAGGCAGCGTGCAGTTGAACATGCTTTTATTGCATCTGAAAGAAAGGGTGGTAAAAACAATGCGGCCACTTCTTACGGTTCTGCCGCGAGTGGCAAAACTTTTGTTCCTAATGCTTCTGCTGGCAGCAATTTGTCTGGAAATTCCGGTGATAAAGGCAAAAGGAAGATGCGTTGCTATTATTGTAAAGCTAATGATCACTTGATCAAGTCGTTCCTAAGTTGAAGGCCAAAGAGGCTAAGAAGAAAGAGGGTGGTTCTACTGCAAATGCTAGTTCCACTACAAATGTAGCCATTGTTGAGTCTTCTGTGAAAGGAGACTGTGTTGCTGATGTTCATGCAGAATGGGCTTTTAGCGCAGAGTGCACTTACTATCCTGCTATCCATAATGCATGCTTGTCAGTTGCTGCAAATTCACATGTGGTATTTCGACAGTGGTGCTACAAAGCATATTACCTCACATTGTGAATTGTTTACCTCTTTTGAGTCTGTCCCTCAAGGGAATTCAGTCACTTGTGCCAACAATGCCTCTTATCCGGTTCAGGGAGTTGGAAAGATTGTGGTTACTGTTGCAAATGGTAGTTCCTTCACACTTGTTGATGCACTTTATGTACCTGGGATCAAGAAGAATCTCTTGTCTATATCCGCACTTGCTAGACTTGGACTTGTAGTCAAATATGTGGATGACAGATGTACAGCTCATGATTTCAGTCTTGGTGATGAAATTGTTGCATGTGGCCTTTTGTGCCGTGGGCTGTATAAGCTCACTTTGTATGGCAAGTGTGGACAAAATTTTGCAAATGCTGTTGCAGATTCAAGGGCTATTCAAATGCAAAACTTTGGCATGCACGTTTTGGTCATCTGAATTTTGCCAGTTTGCTGCGTTTGCAGAAATCTGATATGGTTGCTTCTTTGCCGCCTCTTGAAGCACGTGTCAAACATGTTCGTAAAGGCTATATTTTGGGTAAGATGCAGCGTGCTAGTTTCCAAAGGACGGTTCAGTTCGGACCACATGCAGGTTGCAGCTTGTGCATAGTGATGGGCCCATGCAAACTCTGTCCTTGGGCAATTACCTTTACTTCGTGACTTTCATTGACGATTACTCCAGGCATGCATGGGTATTTCCGCTTAAAGCGAAGTCCGAAGTTTTTATGTGCTTCAAACTGGCTATGGCTGAAAATGTCTCGAAATGTACTATGGGCACCCTCCGTTCCGATCGAGGGGGGGAGTATATGTCTCATGAATTTAATGCATTTCTGGCTAGTTGTGGGATAAAACACCAATATACAGTGCCTTATACACCTCAGCAAAATGGTGTTGCTGAGAGGAAAACAGGTCACTGACAGAAATGGTACGATTTATGGTCAAAAGTCAAGCCTTGCCGCATTCTTTTTGGCTTGAGGCTATCATGTGTGCCACTTATGTACTTAACATATGAAGCAGGCTATTACTCCATATGAAGCATGGCATGATAGAAAGCCTTCTATTGAGCACATGCGTGTTTTTGACTGTTTGGCATATGCTTTGGTGCCACAAACACAACGCAGAAAATTGGATGATAAAGCTGTCAAATGTATTTTTGTTGGTTATAGTGCTGAAAGCAAAGGTTATAGGTTATATCATCCACAAACAAAGCGTATTTTGGTTTCACGGGATGTAGTGTTTGTGGAAGATTCTGTTCAGCCCTTGCTGTCATGTACTAGAGACAGTAATGTAAGATCACATGACCTATATGACACTTAGTTGCCTCTTTTCAGTGGTGGAAATATGAATGTAATTTCCAATGAGGCAAATGTACAGCCTATGGGGGTTTCTGAAAATGTTACAGATCAGCCTATTACTGATGCAGATGTACATGATGTACTTGATGAGAAAAGGGCCGAAAATGAGCAGGTTAGAGGTATGCCAAAATGGCTGGTGCACACTTTGCGTGACAGTAAATTGGATGCACCTTTGTCTAGTCATACTCGTTCAGGCTCTCGCCATGCATCTTATGCATCAGATTGTTATGCTTTGGCTGTGTCTAGCTTACATGACGTCGAGGAGCCTCTGCCTTTTGATCAAGCACAGAATTCAAAAAATTGGATGGCTGCCATGCAATCAGAATATGATGCACTTATAAAAAATGACACATGGACTTTATGTGATTTGCCTCCTTGCAAAAAGGCCATTGGTACGAAGTGGGTTTACAAGTTGAAACGCAAGCCAGCTGGTGAGATTGATTGCCATAAGGCTCGACTTGTTGCAAAGGGTTATACACAGCAAAAGGGCATAGATTATGAAGAGACTTTTGCTCCCACGTGTCGTATGATTACTGTGCGTTTTCTATGTGCATTGGCAACTCATTTTGGTTGGGATGTATATCAATCAGACATTGTTACTGCTTTCTTGAATGGTGACATATTTGAGGAAGTTTATGTAACGCAGCCTCGCGGTTTTGTCATAAAAGGACAAGAGGACAAAGTGTGCAGATGTAAGAAGGCTTTGTATGGGTTGAAGCAATCTCCTCGTGCTTGGTATGAGAAAGCTGACACTCATTTGGTTAAACGAGGCTTTCGTAACAGTCCAACAAAAAGCACATTGTATGTAAAGCGTGAGGGTGATGCACTTCTCATTGTGGTTCTTTATGTCGATGATTTGTTGATCACTGGACCAAATGAGAGACATATTGCTGAATTTAAGGCTGATTTGAATGCTACTTTCAAGATGAAAGATTTGGGGCTATTGCATCATTACTTGGGTATACAGTTTAAGCAGTGTGACGATGGTATTGCATTGTGTCAGAAAAGTTACATAGAGACATTGCTATGTAAGTTTGGACTTGAGGATTGCAAACCTATTGTCACTCCCATGGAAACAGGTTTGAAGTTGAGTCTACATGATGCTGGGGATCCTGCTGATGTCACTCTTTACCAAACGGTTGTTGGCTGCCTCATTTATGTATGCAACACGAGGCCAGATATTCAGTTTGCAGTCTCACAGGTTATCAGATTTATGCATAGCGCAGGGTCTAAGCATTGGCAGGCTGTCAAACGGATTTTTCGTTACCTTAGTGGCACTTTATATCTTGGCTTGTTTTATCCCAAGGGGGGATCATTGCCACCAGACTTACATGCTTTTTTGGACTCAGATTGGGCTGGTTGTTTTGACACGCGAGTGTCCACAAGTGTTTTTTGTTTCATGCTTGGTAGTTCATGTATATCATGGTTGAGCAAGAAGCACCCTACTGTGGCCACTTCGAGTTGTGAGGCTGAGTACAGGGCAGTCTTCACAGCTATGGTTGAGTGTGTATGGCTCAAACGCCTTATGGCTGATTTGGGTGTTGGACAGGACACTGCCAACACTATCTAGACTGACAGCCAGAGCGCATTGGCAGTTGCGAGGAACCTAGTTTTTCATGCTCGCACAAAGCACATTGAGGTGCATTACCACTATGTCAGGGAGAGGCTCCCAGCAGGAGAGATCAGCTTGGCTTATGTGCCAACACAGGACAACCTTGCAGATCTTTTCACAAAGGCATTGTCTCTGAGAAGCTTGAAGCTTTCCGCAAAGCTTTGGGCTTACTCCCCTTTGTGGACTAATCATGTCCTCAGGGCATGGCACTTCCCTTTACTCATGTGCCAGCTCTCGTTCACCACATTACTCCAGGGGGGATTTGTTACCATATACATGTGGTAGTGATGTGTGTGAACACATCACTAGGACCGCCGGGGCATTTTTTCCCTGTTTAGGAGGTTTTTTCCCCTGACCATTGTATATACGCCCATCACTCTAGGGCTATCTATCTTTCCATTGCATACTAAGTAATACACTCTCTATTGTGTGCCTTGAGCTTCCTTCGTCTTCTCCAAGCTGTGTGCGTTTCTCAGCAACCCTAATACTGACAATGAGCACGGTATGAGCATTGTTTGGCCATTTTAACATATGGATGTCTACCTAGCCGAACACCACATTTTAAATAATTTGTACTCTGTTATTTTCTGAGCTAGTGTAGCTATGCCATGTGTAAATCTTGATTCCAGAGTGACATATCTATTCTCTGAGTTGTAAGTGTAGCTATGCCATGCGTAAATCTTGAGTCCAGAGTGACATCTATTCTCCGAGTTGTAAGTCTTTCATGATACTTGTAAAGGCCCATGTGAGCCATCCATTGGCCATTTAGAAATCCCTAGGTATAAAAGACAATAACCTTAGTAAGAAAAGGAGGCTTATTTTTTGGAGAAAGGAGAAATCCTGTGTACGTACGTTCAAGCGGCCAAGAAACTCCAACTTTAATCAACTTTGCTCATGATTGGGTAATCGGATTTTAATTTCGAAACTGGTATTGTGTTCCTCTTCTCTTGCTCTTTTGTTCAAGTGTAAGTATTTCAAGTTTTGTTAAGGTTTGTGATTACGCATCTTCGAACCTAATCTTCAGTTTTGAGTGCTTATATCACAATTTTGTGATATAAGCAAATTTCTAGTCATAGAGTAAAGGTTTGCTTGTTGAGTTGATATGTTAGCTTGCTAGGTTCACTTCTTGAGGACTGACAACCTCAAAGAGTCTTCGTGCACCATCTAAATCACTTCTCTGAGTATTGATATCATTATGTTAGTACAAAATAGCTATGCTACAGACGTCCGTCGTGACGACCTGCTAGCATTGGTGATAGGAGCGAGCAACATCTATGGGGGGTGGAGCCGAGAGCAAGCCATGAAAAGGAATGTAGAAGAGGACGAGCAGAGAGTATACGAGAGAGAGAGATCGACTCAAAAAACGCTATATCATTTGATTAATTCAAAGCCTTTACATATAGAAACTCCTTGCCATGCAAACTGAAACATGCTAACTACCATGCAACTGCATGCTACAAAAGATCTTTCCCACGGGTAGAGGGCTTGAAAACCCAACAATCCCCCCCTCAAGCCCGAACTGGACAAGCAACTCATGATACCTCGAGTTTTTGGTATACTCGTCAACCGTGAGTTTTAGGTTTTCTCACAACAAGGGATTTTTGGTTTATCCATAACCTGGTGCTAGATCAGTAACCCCCCCTTGAACAGATAGGGTGTAGGTCAAAACATTAGCTACTAAAAGTGGAGTTTTTGGTTCACTGCCAAACCTTGGGTTTAAGGTGTACCTAGTAACCTCATGAGAAGCGGACAAAATGGTACTTGAGAACAAAAATGATAAATTGGGAGGTCTTACCACTCATGGGTGGTAGTGTCTATAGCCCGTACAATTTATTTTGACTAAACAACATGAAAAGAGTTGATCTAATAAATTTCCTCATCAACAGAATATATTGGAGATTCAGTGTCTCCCTCAACCACATGAATTTGAGTTTTACCCTTTTGAAAGCACTTATTTGACGGATGATTTGTTTTACCACAGTGAACACAAGGATTCTTCTTGAAACAGTCTTTCGTCCGATGATTATTGCGTCCACAAATGGCACAAGTTCTGGTTCCATTGAATGGTCGAGATGAAGCTGCTGTAGCACCACATTTAGTGACTGCATATGCACTGGAAGTATCAGAAGAATTGGTGGGTGACACGGCATTCGAGACTGTATATGCCCTGAGAATAATAATAGAATTGGTACTAGGTACCCTGCGTTCTTCTTCCTGCAATGAATTGATGATACCATCCAAGGAAGGCAACGAATCTTTCTCTTTTAAAACAGTAACAATCTGATGAAATTTGTCAGTCAAACTTTTTAACAAAATGGCTATGAGATCTTCTTCTGGTACTGAAGCTTCGACATAAACAAGTTGAGTTCTAATACTCTTCAGTCTATTGGCTAAAGTTGCAATATTTTCATCTTCACGCATGCGGATGGAATATAATTCCATTTTTAAACTCATTTTTGAATGCTTAGCTTTGGCACCGAAAAGATTCTCTAACTCTATCCAGGCAGCACTTGAAGAATCGACATCGTCCAAATAATGAATAAAATCATCTTCTAAGGAGGTTAGGATAATACCAAAAGCTTGTTCGTCTTTCCTCTGTAGCTCAGTAGATAGTGCCCTTGTAACTGCAGCAGATGTGCCGGATTCGTCGGCTGCGAGAGGCTTGACCACATTCCAAAGATTTTTCCGCATCAGATAACCTTTGACTTTAATTTTCCAGGTATGGAAACCAGATCCATCAAATTTGTCGACTTTTGATGCCATATTTGAAAGACAATTGAATTTGATTTGTTATCGAAAATGCCGAAACTGAAATTGGTAGCTATTGAACTATTGCAAAACTAAAATTGACAGCTTTCGAACTTGAAGCCGATCACCAAAATGCACACAAAAGACTTGATGATTTGCCAAGGGTGTGAATGCCCACTTATGTAAGCCCTAGGACCAAATTAAATGGTCACTATAATGTAAATGTATTTTGTTATAATCTTCAAATAAAAAGAAAGCCGATTTTCTACAGCAGAACAACAGCGCGATTGCGAATTTCTTCAAAGCGGATGCTGCAGGCAGTTTTTGCACGCATGAGTGTGACAAAAACTCATCACAAGGCCAGGGCGACCTCGATGATGCCGGGCTTGTCCCGTTTTGTGCAGGTTGACTGTGATTCCTTCCTGCTGTTAAGCGGATGTACCCGCGAGCTTATCGAGGTTTGCTTGTCGAGCGCCGAGGGCAAGGCTCTGATATCAGTTGATAGGAGCGAGCAGCAGCTATGGGGAGTGGATCCGAGAGCAAGCCATGAAAAGGAATGTAGAAGAGGACGAGCAGAGAGTATACAAGAGAGAGATATCGACTCAAAAAACACTATATCATTTGATTAATTCAAAGCCTTTACATATAGAAACTCCTGCCATGCAAACTGAAACATGCTAACTACCATGCAACTGCATGCTACAAAAGATCTTTCCCACGGGTAGAGGGCTTGAAAACCCAACAATCCCCCCCTCAAGCCCGAACTGGACAAGCAACTCATGATACCTCGAGTTTTTGGTATACTTGTCAACCAGATTTGAGACCAATTGACTGATACTCCTTTCAAACAACTGATACCAAAGTTTGGGATCAAATTGAGCTCAAAAACACACTCAAAAGAAGGAAAGTGGGGAAAAAACACTCAAAGTTAGTCTATCTTATTGGAATTTGGAAAAAATCAACTTTTTGTGATCCAAATCCAAAAAGATTTGGGGAATAGACTCAAAACATGGATCATGATCCATGTATTGCATCATAGATTTTGACTGAGATTTGAGCAGTGGGTAGCTAAGATTTAGATAAATACACTTCCAAAATAAAAAAAGATGAAAAAAGTGGTCAAAAGAGCAAAAAAGAGAAGATTGTCAACAGTTGAAAGCAGACTCAAGATTTCACATTTGGCTGGCAAAAACTGATCCAAATTCAAAAAGATTTTGGGGATAGCTACAAACATCATAATCTATCGATTGGCCAAATCCAAAGTCCAGAATTGATGGAACATGGATCATGATCCATGTACCCCATCTGAGAAATTTGGTAGAGACTTTTTCAGATTATAACAGAGACCATTAGAAACAATACTTCCCAAAGAAAGATTGCAAAAAGAGTTGAAAAAAGTGACCAAAAGGGCCTAAAGAGAAAATAGCCAAAAATTGCTAAAATAGACCAAGGATTTTACTTTTGCCACTTTTTCTTATCCAAATTCAAAAAGATTTGAGGATAGCATAGAAATACCCTCATCGATAAGTGGTTCAAATTTGGGGTCAAAAGCTCTCCAAACATGGATTGCAATCCATTTACCTTTCGTAAATTTTTGAGCCAAACTAGCCACTTTGTTCTACATGCTATTTCTAGCCTAATCCCAAAGTTTTATCTCATTTGAACATCATAACTCGTCATAGAATTAGAGAAATAGTTGCAAGTCTCAACTATGCTTGTCAAAAGCAACTCTTATCCTCAAGGAAAACAACAAAGCTTCATTAAACAATGGAAAGTCGAAGAATGACATACAAAAACAACTAAACAACAATGACAAATTCAGTAGGAGAGCTATCAACAACAGTCGTCACGAGCTCACATAGTGCTTCAAAGTTGGTAAAATATAGAAAAAGACTTGCATTACAGTGGAACCTGTTTCAAACCTGAAGACAACACTAATGACTAGATTACACATGGTTGTGTGAAGGGATGAAACGTTCTAGGAAGGGGGAAGTATTGACACTGCATTTTTAATATATTTGTTATTTTTCCAAGCTAGTGTAGCTATGCCATGTGTAAATCCCAATTCCAGAGTGACAAATCTATTCTTTGAGTTGTAACTCTTTCATGATATTTGTAAAGGTCCATGTGAGCCAGCCATTGGCCATTTAGAAATCCTAGCTATAAAAGACAATAACCTTACTCTCTGTGTTTGTACGCTCAAGTAGCCAAGCAGATCCAGCTTGTAATCGACTTTTCTCATGATTGGATAATCCGATTTCAATTCCGAAACTTGCATTGTGTTTATGTTCTCTTGATCTTTTGTTCAAGTGTAAGCATTTCAAGTTTTTTCAAGATTTGTGACTACGTGTTTGTGAGCCTAATCTTCAATTTTGAGTGCTTAATCACTAATTTTTGATGTTTTGACCATAGGAGAGTGTTATTAGACCTTAGGGCGACATATCTGGATTGTTTTGTTGCAATTTTGTTTGATATGGACCATGATGGATTGGGATTTTGGTACGTTGTATGATGACCATCAGACTTTGTACACATGTGCCCTTAGATCTAATATAGATAGATTTCCTATCGGAGAGTAAGGGTTTGCTTGTTGAGTTGATATGCTAGTTTGCTAGGTTCACTTCTTGAGGACTGTCAACCTTAAAGACTCTCTGTGGCCCATGCGAGTCACTTCCCTGAGTATTGACATTATTATGTTAGTGCCAGATAGCTATGCTTACAGACGTCCATCGCGGAGACCCGCTAATAAGCATTCAACTTTTGATAATCGACACAAACCCTCAGCTTCCCATTCTTCTTTGGGATAATAACTATAAAAAACAACCAGTCATTGCTCATTACTTCAGTGATGAATCCTGCTTTTAGTAAAATTTCAATCTCTTCCTTTACTTTCTTGGCATAATTTGGGTTCATTTTGTACTCGGGGGGTTCACCATTCAATAACCCTCTATATAACGTGCATTCGTGGGGTATTTAAGAAACCCCTCTTTTAACATGTCTGAATGAATAAAATGATCCCTTATTTCCTACATAGTTCTTGTGGTCTCATTGCCTTCTTCCAGCTTGTGGTGTTGATTGTTTTTACATGGATTCACCTATTGGGTCCCTAAATATTTAATTTTTGGCATGCATAGTCATGAATAGATCCTGCACTTTTGAGCCAAGGCCGACTCAATATCATGATGTAGGCTCCTTGTAGATCCAACAATCAAAAGCTACATAGTCAAGAATAGCTCCTGCAATTTGGAGCCAAGGCTGACCCACTAGCATGTTGTAAGCTCCTTGTACATCCAACACCAGAAAGATGGTTTTAAATTCCTCCTTTTCCACTCTGATTTGTAAGTTCTCAACTAAACCATTGGCCTGGATCACTCTCTCTGATCTTCCATCTTGATTCTGAATGGATCTCGTTTCATCTCCTGAATCCCCAGCTTCTGTTTGACATGCTCTTTGAGGATGTTAACTCCAGTCCCACCATCCAATATCACTTGTAACAGTGGCTCCCACTGCTTCTTTAGCTTGTAATCAATCTGGCTGATTTGACACTTCATCATTCTTAATTTCAAAGAAATCCACCATAGCTTTGTATGCCTTTTTCCTCTGCTTTTTGATAAACTTTGCAACCTCTGGTAAGGTGCGTATGATGTCATCCAATCCTTTAGTAACATTTTAAATCATTTCACAAACTTTACATAGATTTCATCTTTTGCGTTCTTAGAGATGCTGTCTAAATTAGAGGCCCCTCCCTCCGGGTAACTATCTTCGTAGTGCCATGTCTCTGCTAGCCCTCTACGCTCCTGACTAATGGATCCTATGGTGAGGAATCAGATTGTTGCTACTAATTTTTTTTTGTTTGTAGATTTGTTTTATCAGCCTCGATCAAGTCTGCCCTGACTTGCTGAACCTCTTCTTCTAGGGACTCCTTTGAAACTTGCACTAGTTCTTCATATTTCTTGGCCTCCGAGCACTCATGCTACTCTAGCATCTTCTTAGCTAGATTCTCCATGATCTTGGCTACCAAAGCCCTTTGCTCTTGCCATGCATCTACCCTCTTAGTCTTTCCCTTGTCCTTCTAGATGGCCCTTTGATTTTTCCATCTCTAAGCCTCTTTAGTTTGCGTCATTTCTTTAACCGGTTCATATGGTAATGGTAACTCTTCAATAACGACTCACTTTTGGTGTGATCAGACAAACAAGAACTGGGTCTGTTGCCTTCCCTTTAGACACTTTAGGTTTCACATTTTCAGGACATTGAGATACAAAGTGTCCATATTTTTTGCACGTGTTGCAATTGAAATTTCTCTTTTCAAAATCAGCTCTACCTTGCTCCCTACTAGCAGCACTCTGATACCTGCCTCTCCCCGTACCATTGCTAGTAGTAGCTTCATTCTTCCTAGCCCTTGACATCCCATCTTGATTTGCTACTTTTGGGTTTTTCAATGCAATCATGGCGACATTCTTGCCTTTCTTGAAATGATGCATTTGAATCTTAAAATTGTTCCATAAATGGCTAAATGCTTTGCAATATATGCACTGACAACATTTGTCTAACTTGTGTTCTTTTGACTTGTATTTTGTACACCAGGTATGGACCTTGCCCAATGTTGGTCTCATCTTGGACATTTCACAAAACTGCTTTGACATTGCTTCTATTTTCTTTGTCTTGGATCCCTTCTTCTTAGTCTATGCTCGATCCTCTGATTCACTCTCAGATGAACTTGAACTGGAATTGGAATTGAAACTTGACTCCTCCGTTGAGGACTCAATGTAACTCAAATCTCTTCTTCTTTTGTGTCCTTTTTCCTTCTTGGCCTATTGCTCCAACTTCAAAGCTCTTTGTACCAGATCATTGAACTTCTTTGTTGGTGATGGTACCTCTTGCTCCCAAAGCTTCTTAGTTTTAAACCCACTAACAAACTAGGCATGCATCCTCTTTTTTGAAGGTAGTTATTTCAGCTTTTGGTGAGCTCTTTGACCTTTCTATATAGCTCCTTACTGAAACCTTGCCTTGTGTTTCCTATCCAATTCATAGAGAATGTCCTCATCCCCACAAGTGTCACTATACTCTAGAAGAAATGGCTTCTTCACTTTGTTGTATGTGAAAAGTTTGCATGCCGGATAATGGTAATAGCATCTCCTAGCAGCATCCTTTAAGGTGTGTTGAAAGTATTCCCCCCATTTATCTTCATCAATGTCCTTCAGCTCAGCATATTGCTCAAAAGCCTATATGTGTACGTTGATATCATTTCTCTTTCCACCTTTGAACATAAGAAATGCAATCTTTAGACAATTTGATTGCTCCTCCCCATGTATGGACATGTGGTGATCAAAACCTCGTTCCATGTGCCTAGGTTTCTCCTTATGATTAGATTCTCTTCCCCGTGTCTATGTTTACTATAGTGGTTAGTATCAACATCCCATCGATCATTATATTCATCATCCATCTCAATTACAGTGTCCGTGTCATTCCTCTTATTTGACTTATGCTGTGTCATGTTTTTGCTTTTCCTGCTACCATCACTGGCATCAGTTTGAACCTTCACTTTGCCCTTCTTCTCTGATTTGTGAGACCCATGTGGACAAGAGATTCTTTCATCCCTCTTTGAGTGCCTCCTCCTTGATTGACCAAAGTGCTAAGAGCCCCCAAGCCCCTCAGTACCTTTGTGTTCAGGGTTGGCATATGTCTCCTCGTTCTGCGAGTCAGTTCTATCATCAGAGCCCTACTCCGCTTCTTCATCCATCATGCTGATATGGTCTTGTTCCTCACTAAATACTTTGGTAGGTCTCCTCCCTCTTGTTGATTGTCTAGGTAGAATTTCAAATATTCAGGTAGCTCCAAATTCCAACTAGGAGATAGGTTCCCATCAAGAGCTTAAGCTCACCATCACGATCGCCAAAATGGAATGATCTGGTCACTTTCGAGAGCTATTCCAAGTTAATGATTTAGAGTTCGATGTCAGATCAGATAGAGAATTGGATTCAAACTCATACAAGCATAGGAAATTAGATATGAACTGAACAAAAAGTATAAAGTCAAATACTGGGTGCAAAGTAGTAAAGCTAATATATTTAGATAATGAAGGAAAGTACAGTTATGGGAGCCAAGTGTGGATTATTACAATAGAGCTAGATGACAGTAAGAGCAACAACTTAATGATTGCAAAGAATAAGGATAGATCTCATAATGACAGTCTCCCAAAATGAAGTAAATAGGACCCGAACTAGGTCCTGATTGACTGTACGCTATGACAATTATTGCGGTAGTTGAACCTGGAAAATAGTAGATGTGACTATGTATAAGAACTTGTCTAAGGCCCATTCATGTAAAGCCCCTTGGGGAACTGCCTGAGAATGATCCTCCCAGCCACCCATTAAATAGCCCCTTGGGCCTCATTCCCTATCCACACTAGCAGTCGGCCCCTTGGGCCTGGTCCTTGACCACTGGGCATTGCCCTTGGCATGAAATTACTCCCCCCTTGGAGAAGTGTTTTCGTCCTCGAAAACAAGAGTGATGATGCACTAATACTTTCCACAGGGGCATCTTGCAGGGATGCAGCTGTTTGCTTGACCAGAACACGGTTTAGTAGGAGGTTCAATGAAACCAAGAGTATCATCTTGATTTTCCATATTGTTGTACTGTTGCAACCGTCTTGGTGTAACCGTCACATCAATAATATAGCGTGTAAACTCCATGTAGAACTCACTTGAGTAGATAAATGAGTAATCACAACTAAGATGTACCCAAAGAGTACCTTTTTTCACTTTCCTTGAAAGTAACTCGCTGACGTTACTCATCGGCCAAGTTTAAGTCCTTGACTTGTTCTCAAATTTCATTAGTAAACAACCCCACCATTGTTAGTGTTCATGATTGAGAATCTGACTTATACATGAAAAGATTACGCCTAGTCGTTAACATGCTTTAACTTATGGTAAGCAAACTTTAAGTAGAGCAATAAATGCTTTTTAATTGGATTGCTTGGTGCTAATATACGCACTTTGCATATCTTTTAGCACAAGATTACACTTTGTAATCTGCCTATCCCCTTGGATAACTGATAGTACTGAGGTGTGTTTCCCCCATGGTTTACAGACAGCCATCCCAGATGACTAGTAAACAGGAATCACAATATTGTACAATATTGCTGAGGAATCAACAATGTCCTGAATAAACATCATGGTTAACTTGAAGAATCCACAAGCACCCAAAATGAGCCATGACCTCTATTGGTGATTGGTAGACCCAAAAGTAATCTCATAGAGATATTGCACATAGAGTGCAAAATGCTTCATAAGCAACAACTTGATGAATATGCATGCTGTTCCAAATCAGTCTTTGCTGAACACTAGGGCCCATAACACCTAGTGTGCATGCATTTAGCAAAAAACAGATCCGAATTCGTATATCCATGATTATCCTTGCCAATACTTTTGGCGAATGTAATGCTCTTAACACACATTAAAGAGGAATGTAAATAGTCTTGAAAAGAAACTAAATAAGTCATGCTGCATTTGCAGGCCTTGCTGAAACGTTTGAACCATAATAGAAGGTGACACAATAATCTCTTCTAGGGACAAACAATGAAACTTTTCATTAACAACTCATAGCCTTTCTATATGTATAAAAAACCATTTGTAATGTTGTTTAGCAATACTTGTACCTTAACAAGTTAGTCTAAGTATGCGACAATTTCTGGCCACCGAAATTGCTCCTGATACATCGTGCTGAAAATGGTCTAGAAAACAGATTTGACCAGCACCTAGGGACTTTGTCATGACACATAATTGAAATAGTGGCGCCAGTGTCAATCCCAGAGACTCATATTCTCCACATGTGGAATATGTCCCATGTAAGGATATCTAAAAAAACATCCTTGAAGTACAAGATGTACGTGTGCGTGGAGATAACTGCAAACACTCTACGACGACGGGAGTGAGAGGGACCCTCATTAGCCTTGCTCCACACTGGCTAAACCAAACTCCGTGAGTTCCTAGACCATGTTGTATCCCATGTGGCAACATGTACCAAATAAACCCTACAAGTGGGTCTATAACTGCATAATGCAAAAAAATATTTTGGACACAACGGCCCAAAATTCTTGGCTCTGACATGACCTTGTCTTTTCTCGAAAGAGCAAACATAGTGTATGCATCCTACGTAGGAAAGCAAACCCAAAGAAACAAAACCAAAAAAAATGCATACAAGTAGGTAAACATAGTGTTCACTTATTCGGAGTGAAGAGCACCTGCCCCATTGTCCTGCGTGCAAAGGCCCAGGAACACTAAGTGAAATGCAAGTACTATTGCACAAGTAACCTGGGGGGTTGCGTTTGCAATCCAAACCCCGTGGTTAAACTTGTGGGAAAACTGCTCTACTAGCAGAGCCGGCCCTTGGCCTATGGCCGTGACCCCCCTTGGGTTGGCCCGTGGGAGTACATTCCGTTGAAAGTTGAAACTTTTTCACGATCCCGTGGTAGGCTGTGAACTGCTTTCCTTGAAAATGCAAGGATGAAAGGTCCAACAATTGACCATCAACCCTACTAAGAGAGTTAGTAATCACGAGCTGGGTCTTATCCCAAAACTGTACTCATATAGGCACTCTTAGTACTAATAGGAGCTCCACTAAAATTGGAGGTGTATGCATAACTAGAGATTTTTCACACCCAAAAATCAATAATTTGAGGTGTTTGGGAGCAGTGGTGCGGTTTAAAATGTTGGCTTCATCCATACACCTTGGTAGAGATAAGCCCTTACGAGTTTAAAACGGCCAAAAACTCAACTTGACTGTCACACGGAAAGTGTGTAGTACGAAAATAATGTCCCAAAAATCACTAATGGCAAGACTCTTGCTTGTTCATTATAATCGATAGTCACTCAATGAAATAGAATTTGTCGATCTTGAAAGCTCTTAACCTTTCCAAAATAGGTAGCAATAGATGGCTGTTAGCCCTTCCTGTTACCGTATTAACATAAAAGAATTTCAAAAAAATCATGCCTAGTTTCACCTTTCCCGCATAGAAAGTGGGGAGACAGAGAGAGAGAGAGAGAGAGAGAGAGAGAGAGAGAGAGAGAGAGAGAGAGAGAGAGAGAGAGAGAGAGAGAGAGAGAGAGAGAGAGAGAGAGAGAGAGAGAGAGAGAGAGAGAGAGAGAGAGAGAGAGTGATGGGCCAAGGAAAAACCCCTTATGTGAATGTGTTGTATGCCAGACCATGTCTGTGTTTTATCCTATAAGCGTACAACTACACACCCTTGGAGAGAGAGGTTTAGCTTATCCTATAAGCATACAACTGTGTACTTGTACCATTTTCTCGTAGAAATAGGTACCATAAGTCACATCGTGTCCCATGGACCGTGTATGGGACCGTGACTGTATTAGGGTAACTTGAAATGCGGCACTTTGCTTGTGAATAACATAAAAAATGTTTGAAGATATCAACGACTTACCTTGTCCTTGACATAGATTTTAGTGTTATAGCTGAAGCAGAATAAGAATGATATGGGGTTATACCAATCTCGTTGGCATGCCATGCATGCGGAGGTGTAAGCCCTGGGCGACATTGATGGGCTCGACCAATTGACCTGATACCTAAAATGCCTTGCTCGATAGTGCAAGGCACTATCGAGCAAGGGTACATCTCAATTTGCCGTTGTCTTAAGTAAATTGTTAAAGCACGTTGCAGTACAATAGGCAATCATTGCCAATGTAAAAGAAAAATAAATATTGTTTATGTTGGTTGCCTAGCTGTGGCAAGTGTATGGAGTTTGGCAAAACTCTTTGCAATTTGGCTCATAGCCATATCTGGTACAAAAAAGATGTCGTTACATGCACCATATACAATGTCTTTTCATGCGAAAACCTGTTATTTAACATATTATAAACCTCTGGAAACCATGTTCCAAAATGTCATAAAAGAAGTCGTGCTTCACGTTAATGCTCATGTAGTGCTGGTGCTCATATATGTACACATGTGTCCAAGTAGAGAGGAATCGACCGTGTCAAATTTGCTTAAAGAAGAGAGCATTATGTATTATATCGTGATGGAATATGCTATACTAAGCAAGGTAGTGTATCATATAAAACCAACCAAAAGGGTTATCTGAAAGAGGAGATAACCACTAAAGAGCATGCAAGAAATTTATTGAGTACTTAGCTGTAAAATCCATAAAAAAGTCCTAAGAATCCAGTACACCTGGGGACAATGTTTCCGTTATGCTGTCCCATACAATTGAAACATAACTTTTGCAATTTGGCTTTCTGAAAGTCTAATGGGGAAAGTCTCCTCTTTGACACCTTGACAGAGATTGGTTTGACGACTGCCCCACAGGGTGTAGATACGATAGCCTGTGGGATGCACGAGACGACCAGCTCTGTAAGGTGATCCACCTGTGTAGCAAGCAATTGGATGCGGACCGCCAATTTGTGAAACCGTTCTTCAAATATTTGAAATTCATGTTGTGTAACGTGAATTACTCTTTGTCATCGAGAAGATTGCTAGTATCCTCCAAAATTTCAAGTACACTTTTAGGAGGAATAGATGCCTGAGAAGGAAGTTCAAAGTCAAAAAGATGATTGTTGGCAAGTTCCGTATCCAGAAAATCAAACGAGGTATCCATGACAATGTTGCTTGGTACCGTGAAGCACTGCAAATTAGCCTTGCTAAGTGCGTGGCTTGACAAATAGTAATTAGCCGTGCCAAGCACGTGGCTTGACAAATAGGAATTTGAAGAGGCCGGAAACTGCCACGGCCGCAATCAATTAACCATGCCAATTGATTTGGTACATCAGAGGCAAAAAGGTGGAGAATCTTGTTACCTAGCCACAAGTAAAACAGTCGGAGGAAAAACTTATCTGCTAATGTCGATTGCTTTAATGCAACGATTGTATGGACAATGTATCCAATTGTCAAAATTCTGAAATGTTCAAAATTTATGCAGGGAATTGGTGGTTGTTGAAGATCGTTGAAGAAGGCTGAAGAAGGCCTGGCCCTTTGCCGATGGTGGTCGAGTACGCCCTCGAAGCAACGAAAAACTGCAACCACCGTGGATACTTAACCAAAAGAATTTAAATTGAGTTTGCCCTAAGGCTTTGGGCGGCCAAGTATGTAAGGCCAAGAAATTCCAAGATCTGGCGATGGGAGGCAGAGGCGTCGATTGACAGGAAAAGAGAGAGAGCGCACGGTCTGAAGCTCTGTGGCTGCAAACTGACGTGACGAACTTTGTCCTCTGTCCCCTTGCGCACCTTCTGAGCCCGAGCGCGAGCAGTTCTGCAAAAATCTCCCCGCCCCTCCCTCCTTGTTAGGGTCAGATCCCGCAAGCCCAAATGCCTTCCACTCTCCCTGCTAAGTAGCCATGCCCGCTTGCGAGATTTTTTCAGCCTCCCTTGCTTGCATGAACATGCAAAAAAGGTGCAGATGAGGACCATGCTCTTCCCTAAAAAAACCTGAGGCTCTTGATACCAATGTAAAGCCCCTTGGGGAACTGCCTGAGGATGATCCTCCCAACCACCCATTAAATAGCCCCTTGGGCCTCATTCCCTATTCACACTAGCAGCTGGCCCTTGGGCCTGGTCCTTGACCACCGGGCATTGCCCTGACAATTCCCATCGTTGACAACTTTGTATCCCAAAGCATAACCCCATCATTTGGGTCAACTTTGTGCTCATCATTTGCATTTAGTTTGTTATGAATCTACTGTATGTTTTGTGACTTCCATTGGTGTTAATCTCTCTCCCTAATATTTTGTCATTAATTCACTAACCTCACCCTTCATGGTTCACTTATGTTTGTGCCATAGCCAATTCCTTTCATGTGGTATCAAAGCCAATGCTTCACACCTAGCCTATTAATCCCTTCATTTGATCATCATCTGTACCTTGATTGATTGCATTTAATCTCTTGCATTAGCATCTAAGATTATTAATAAATTCACTCCCTAATTGCCACCACTTGGGCATGAGCATGCTCCACTATCCTTTGGTAATTTGATGAGGAGAAGGTTGCATTTAGTGTCAATTTTTGTGTGTTATTGCCCCACCATTCAATCTATCTCCTTGTTGAAAATCGTGTGGGGATAGTGCTTGACAAGAGCAGTCTACATATCTCTAAAGCTCCCTAGTCTCGCATCCCTATATTATCTAATCAATTTACCATTTATACGTGTGTAAGGAACTCTATCAAGAGCAAGGACCTTGTCATGTGTCGTATGTGAGACACGAAGGCTGCACACAACATTGCTGCATGCAAACTCGATAGATGCAGAAAGTGTGTCACTCATCTTACTCTGTTGCCGTCGAGTGATCCTTACGCTATAGTGAAGAGTCTGAGCTTGTTATTGCTGCTCGAACACCTTGTTGCCACTGTCTATCATCCACACCCTCTCTCTCATGCTCTCTCTCTCTCTCTCTCTCTCTCACACACACACACACACACACACACACACACACACACACATACTGACAAGCACTACATTTATACTTTGATAATGAAGAAAACCTAGGTAACAAGGCTTTTATGTGGGTCATTTTGTTCACATAAGGGCGTACACACCTGAATAGTTAATTTCTTATCTAAATAAGTATGCGGTATGTCTATCATCGATGATCACCCAATCACAAAGCATGCGCCTATGAGACCAACGAGCCCGGCCCATGACTCAATATAAAATAAACAATAATAATGTTATCCTAAGTTAACATGCCCCCCTTCTTGATGTAAATTTCATCCTTGGAATTTATGAATGTGAAGCAAGAAATCAATCCACCTGATCTATATGGATCTTGTTGTATTTAAATAGATTGATGAGAGTAGTGGCTCATGGACGTGCTCACAAACAAGCAGTTAAATACTCCAAGACGATGCACTCATCCTCTGCAAGAGAAAAACCCTCCAATTGTATATTATCACTGCAAAATCAATGTGAGAGTATGCTAGTAACATCTAGAAAGTTATTGAAGTATGCAAATGTAGGAACAAACATATAATGGCAAGCATGAGATGCATGACATTATGAAGGTTTCATTATCAAGTAGAGAGTAGAAATCAAGTATCAATTAGGGATTCACATTAATTAATGAGGTAGAGTGCTAGCATTATTATCTTGTCTCACAGTCAAAATGTACATTAAAGGTTAAAGTTCAATCTATACCTACATATTGAGTTTACAAAATTGTGTATAAAGAGTAGGTACCCTATTGGTACTTGTTGGTTTCCAAAGACTAGCAATCTATGCATTTATGGAAGTGATATGGTGAGCATAATGCAATGCATATTCAAGCAAATACTTTTGGAAATTTCCACGTGTGTTCTCTCTTTTGTTTTTCTAATAGAGAGTGCATGTTTGCCTAGCACCATAGGCATGCTCTCATTCCACTCGAGTGCTTGATTTACTTTGATTAGAGAGAATCCTTAAGGCATTTCTATTCACACACATGAAGTGAAGTGATGACCCTTGAAATCCTGCTACAAATCCTTTAGCATTAAGTTGGGACCCATTTTTATTTTTAGACTACTAATCAACTTGTACCTCCAAATTCTGCTAAGGTTTCTACTATTAATAATAGATTTCATGCACAAGACTAGCTGGTCAAAGATCAAAAGTTAGCCTAAAATGATGCCATTTTCCTAAAGTTAAACTCTAACTAATTAAGTTATGTGAGTTACTAATGGTCCTCAATTTATACTCATTCACTTAGTAAAGCATGCAAACATGATGACATGATCTCATTCATACCATGCTAGCAACATAGACACATGAATGATTTGTCAATAAAATTAAACAAGAAAGCAAGGCATAGAGGAATTGCACATGTTCCTATACTTGGGCTATCCTTGGGTGGATGGAAATAGCCACATGACAATGGATGACCAAGCCAGTCTCCATGCTCTCATATAGTTCACAGAGATAACCAAACAAAACTATACCTTGAGGAGGCACATCAATGTGAAAAGAAGTCATTTATTCACTAAAAGCAAAGATAGAAGCAAAATAGAGAACACTAATCTATATATCACTTACCACACTAACAATGATCAAGGTAAGAGAATGTTGTATAGTTTGGTTGTGGTCTTAAGGCTAAAGTTCTATCCTCATCGTCAAGAAAAATAAGTCATCCCTGACCATGAGTTTTTGTTTGTACCATCTGATAAATCTTCCTCATCATCCCATACAAATAGGTTTTCTAGGAATTTCATTAGGCATGGATACTCATCTTGTTTAAAAGGATAAGATTGTGCAATCAGGGAGGTTCTCTACTAGGTAGGGATCTCTCATGGTCAGTAGGCATATCATCCATTTTAACTCCTCAAAATTTTCTTCACACACTAGTTTAGCTACCAACTCCCATTCAAAAGATGTAGATCATGTGGAAAACTTGAGAAAAGTAAAGATGATACCTCTCACTAAAAGTAGAAGTGGATAACTCTAGCAAACTAGCCATATATGTATACATAAATAGATTTTGGTTAGGTTGAAAATAACATAAAGGTTGTTTCATTGTGCCTGATGTGACATTGTGAGTTTTGGTCTATGGGTTGGATCTTATATGCTTCACTCTCTTGCTAGATGGATCTTGCTCCTTTAATTTTTGTTTTTGATTTGATTTAAGGCTATATATATGTATATACATTCCCTAAGATTTGCAAGTTAAGAGGTCAAGGAGGAAAGTAAAGAGGGAATTGAGCGAATGTTTGATGTGAGTAAGTACTCCCCTCTTCCTTGGGTAGATGATACCTTTTGGAAAGATGTCTTCACTTTTTGAAACCAATTGTTCTAGGTTGTAATAGGTGAGGACTTTGGCCGATAGTTTCCCTCCACCCTAGGTGATTCATCGAGTTGCAAGAGTAGCAAGGTACTCTTTCATGAACTAACTCATGATGCTTCTTGAAGCGATAAATTTATAATGGAAGGTGTAGATTCATTTGTGTTTTTGTAGATATTGATAGTGGCAGGTGGAGGTTGTGTAGAAGCTTTTACATCTATGGATGAATTACATGAGGAGCTAGAAGCTTCATGTGACTCCCCCCTTCCTAAGCTAGGTGGTATAGATCGTTCTCACTTTGAAACCCAAACTAGATTCAAAATATGTGTAGAGTACTCCACCATATTTCCCTTCCCCCGGTCCTCAATTGGCTTTGGAGTTATATGATATGGCTTAAATGGTTCTATAGGCGACATGAAAAAGCACAATTTATGTTTTGGTACCCAAATTTAGGATTTCCTGTAAGGCTTCTTTTTTGAATGAGATTGAAGAGTAAAAGGGGCCATTAACAAAGCCTTTGGGACCCATTAATATGTACCCCCTATCATGTCATGCTGAGTCGTAAAGCTTCCATGAAAGAGCACAATTTATGTTTTGGTATCCAAATTTAGGATTTCTTGTAAGGCTTCTTTCTTGAATGAGATTGAAGAGTAAAAGGGGCCATTAACAAAGCCTTTGGGACCCATTGATATGTACCCCCTATCATGTCATGCTGAGTCATAAAGCTTCTATGAAAAAGTACTATATAGTGCATTATTGGATACATGAGCTCAACGAAATTTGTTATCCTATGGTGTGTGGTGTCAATTGGGGAAACTACCTTTATCCAAGAGTACCATCCAAGTCAAGGGTATCAAAATATTGCACACTCTTGTCATTTATGGGATGAAAATGGGACCATGGCTCAAAGCTTTTTGGTCATACCTATTGGTGTTATGGAGAGCAACATAAACCTAGGGTGTAAGTGGATGTCCACAACTAAGTGCAATATCGATTGGGGGACCATGAGTATCACAATGAATAAAATAGCTCTCAATCCTACCACTCAAGAAATGGCCCCTCAACAATCACCTCCTAAGGGAATAAAGAAGTTAGAACATCCTTGTCTATGGCACAACCCTCTAATTTAAGCTTCAACTTCCATGTGTAAAACAAGTAGTGTGTCTCTCTTCTTCTAACCTCTCAAGGATACATAAATCTTTGACTAATGGGCTACCATCCCAACCTTCTTGAGAAACTACTCAAAGATTGGGAATGACAAGCTCCCATGACATAACTACTTCTTGGCTATATCTTGAACGATGTGCAATTAATAGCCACCTTATAAGAAATACAATAAGCCCATAAAGCTGGTGTAAGCTTCAAATCACATTACATACAATGAGCCTCTACCATCTCAATCAAAATCGAAACTAAAGACTTGTTGGTACTTTTGGCTTATCCATTTGCTTGTGGTAGATTATAAGGTGTAGACTCGCGTAACTCAATGTGAGTTCTCTTATCACCTCATTTATAAAATATATACCATTGTCACTCACAATGCGTAATAATGTTCTCAAAGAGAAACTTAGCTGTTATCCTTGCGTCAACCTTGTGTGTGTAGCGCTAGCTTTAGCCCACTTTATCACATAATTAGTGGCAACAATGATACACCGAGATTGAGTGTTATAAGCACCCACCTTCATTAGGAAGATAATGGGGTCTAGGAGGGCCTCTTTATTTGCCATCAGATTAAGGTGATTAATATTTGGACAAATACATACATGCCATGTGTGCAAGAATGGTGAGTGTGTAAGAGAGGTGTAAGAGTGGTCAAAGGATGCACTTTTTCTCCCCAAAAAGAGGGAGGATAAATTTATGATTTTCGGCCTTCCATAACTCCTACATATGGTCTTCAATTTGAGTGGAAATTATAGATTTAGAATCTACACACCGAGCTTTTTCCATAGATATGTTACATGATATACTTTTGTCCGCTAGATTTTAAATTTCATTTTGGGGGGCAAAATTAAATTCAAATAAACTAGCCATTTTATGTATTTGAATTCACCTTTGATTGCTTTCTTAATACTAAAAGTTTGACTTCCTTAAACTGCCAAATAAAGAGGCCCTCCTAGACTCCATTCTCTTCCTAATGAAGTCAAGGGTATCAAAATATTGCACACTCTCGTCATTTACGGGATGAAAATGGGACCATGGCTTAAATCTTTTTGGTCATACCTATTGGTGTTATGGAGAGCAACATAAACCTAGGGTGTAAGTGGATGTATGCAACTAAGTGCAATATTGATTGGGGGACCATGAGTATCAAAATGAAAACAAATAGCTCTCAATCCTACCACTCAAGAAATGGCCCCTCAACAATTACCTCCTAAGGGAATAAAGAAGTTAGAACATCCTTGTCTATGGCACAACCCTCTAATTTAAGCTTCAAATTCCATGGGTAAAACAAATAGTGTGTCCCTCTTCTTCTAACCTCTCAAGGATATATAAATGTTTGGCTAATGGGTTACCATCCCAACCTTCTTGAGAAACTACTCAAAGATTGGGAATGACAAGCTTGCATGACATAACTACTTCTTGGCTATATCTTGAGCGGTGTGCAATTAATAACCACCTTATAAGAAATACAATAAGTGCATAATGCTGGTGTAAGCTTCAAATCACATAACATATGATGAGCCTCTACCATCTCAATCAAAATAGAAACTAGAGACTTGTTGGTACTTTTGGGTTGGCCATTTGCTTGTGGTAGATTATAAGGTGTAGACTTGTTGCGTAAATGTGAGTTCTCTTATCACCTCATTTATAGAATACATACCATTGTTACTCACAATTTCAAAGGGACATCCAAATTGTGTAATAATGTTCTCAAAGAGAAACTTAGCTGTTATCCTTGCATCAATCTTGTGTGTGTAGCGGTAGCTTTAGCCCAGTGTATCACATAATTAGTGGCAACAATGATACACCGAGATTGAGTGTTACAAGCATTTCACCTTCAAGTCAAGGGTATCAAAATATTGCACACTCTTGTCATTTATGGGATGAAAATGGGACCATGGCTCAAACCGTTTTGGTCATACCTATTGGTGCTATGGAGAGCAACATAAACCTAGGGTGTAAGTGGATGTCCGCAACTAAGTGCAATATCGTTTGGGGGACCAGGAGTATCACAATGAAAAAACATAGCTCTCAATCCTACCACTCAAGAAATGGCCCCTCAATAATCACCTCCTAAGGGAATAAAGAAGTTAGAACATCCTTGTCTATGGCACAACCCTCTAATTTAAGATTCAACTTCCATGGGTAAAACAAATAGTGTGTCTCTCTTCTTCTACCCTCTCAAGGATATATAAACGTTTGGCTAATGGGCTACCATCCCAACCTTCTTGAGAAACTACTCAAAGATTGGGAATGACAACCTCCCATGACATAACCACTTCTTGGCTATATCTTGAACGATGTGCAATTAATAGCCACCTTATAAGAAATACAATAAGCCCAAAAAGCTGGTGTAAGCTTCAAATCACATTACGTACGATGAGCCTCTACCATCTCAATCCAAATAGAAACTAGAGACTTGTTGGTACTTTTGGCTTGGCCATTTGCTTATGGTAGATTATAAGGTATAGACTTGTCGCGTAAATGTGAGTTCTCTTATCACCTCCTTTATAGAAGATATACATTGTCAATCACAATTTCAAAGGGACATCCAAATTGTGTAATAATGTTCTCAAAGAGAAACTTAGCTGTTATCCTTGCTTCAACCTTGTGTGTGTAGCGGTAGCTTTAGCCCACTTTATCACATAATTAGTGGCAACAATGATACACCGAGATTTGAGTGTTACAAGCATTCCACCTTCCGTAGTGCAACATACAGTTGTTACCATTTACATCGGTAGTGATGTATGTGAACACACTAGGACCGTCAGGGGCATTTTTTTCCTCTTTAGGAGGTCTTTTCCCTCGTGCATTGTATATACGCCCATCACTCTAGGAATATCTATCTTTCCATTGCACACTAAGTAACACACTCTCTATTGTGTGCCTTGAGCTTCGTTCGTCATCTCCAAGCTGTGTGCGTATCCTTGAAACCCTAATTCCAACAATTGGTATCAGAGCAGGAGGTTGAGTCCTCCCGAGCTTAGTCACCAGCAACTCCAGCACATGCCTGCTCTTTTTCTCTGATTTCAATGAGCTTTGGCAAGCGTTCGCAGGTCGATAAAAATTTAGGGCTCATTTTGGCTTCCCTTTCCACTACAAGCAGTACTGCACATGCTATTTTGTCATTTTGTACATAATTTTTGTTAGTGCTATTTTTTGCATAACAGGTGCCTTACAATCTTCTATCATTTATGCTATATAGCATGTGATGTTCTCGCTTTGTTTATCATTTTTTCGGGCAGTTTTCACATCAGGTGCAACATTTACCATGGCTGACAACAACACAGATGTGTTCAAGATGTTTGTTGCCGAGGAAAGATTGGATGGGGACAATTACCCTATGTGGGCTTACATGATGTAACATGTTCTTGTGTCAAAGGGCATCTAAAATATTGTGCAAGGAATTGATGTACGTCCTGGTTCTGAGGATGCAGGCGATGTTGAGGATGTTGCAGGTCTTGTTACAAGAATTGTTGCTATTAGAGTTTTGTTTTGCCTACGGCAGAACAATCTCATTAGGATGTAAAGGATGAGCAGGCTCATGCATTGATTGTGTTGTCTGTGCAGCGCACCATTGTTCCTCACATTTGTTCAACAAAATCTGCAAAACAGGCTTGGGATATTTTGGCTAGTCTTTATGCAAGCCGCAATGCGGCTAAAATTGCTTTGCTGCATAAAGAGCTGGAGTCGAAGATTATGCATGAGGAAGATATGGACAATTTCCTTGCTAGTGTCAAGGATATCAATGAGTTACTTATTTCTGTAGGTGAAGTCATTTCAGACAGTTCCCTTGTGCAGACTGTTCTTGATGCCTTACCAGATTCTTACCAAACTTTTGCTAGTACTTGGAGACTTATGACCCAAGGAAATCCTGAAGTTGTCAAGTTTGATGCATTATGCACATTGCTGTTGCAAGAGTCACTTCCAAAAAAAACAAGACTAGGCAGCGTGTAGTTGAACAAGCTTTTATTGCTTATCAAAGAAAGGGTGCTAACAACAATGGAGCCACTTCTTATCGTTCTGCTGCAAGTGGAAAAAATTCTGTTCCTAATGCTTGTGATGGCAGAAATTCGTTTGGAAATTCTGGTGATAAGGGCAAAAAGAAGTTACGTTGCCATTATTGTAAAGCTAATGATCACTTGACCAAGCAGTGTCCTAAGTTGAAGGCCAAAGAGGCTAAGAAGAAAGAGGGTGGTTCCACTGTAAATGCTGGTTCCACTACAAATGCAACCATTGTTGAGTCTTCTGTGAAAGGAGAATGTGATGCTGATGTTGATGTAGAATGGGCTTTTAGTGCAGAGTGCACTTACAATCCTGTTGTCCATGATGCATGCATGCCAGTTCTGCAAATTCACATGTGTGGTATTTTGATAGTGGTGCTACAAAGCACATTACCTCAGATCGTGAATTGTTCACCTCTCTTGAGTCTGTCCCTCATGGGAATTCAGTCACTTGTGCGAACAATGACTCTTATCCGCTTCACGGAGTCGAAAAGATTGTGCTTACTGCTGCAAATGGACATTCTTTCACACTTGTTGATGCACTTTATGTACCTGGGATCAAGAAGAATCTTTTGTCTGTATCTGCACTTTCTAGACTTGGACTTGTAGTCAAATTTGTGGATGACAGATGTATAGTTCACGATCTCAGTTTTGGTGATGAAATTGTTGCATCTGGGCTTTTGTGTCGTGGGATGTATAAGCTCACTTTGTATGACAAGTGTGGACAAAATTTTGCAAATGCAGTTGCAGATTCAAGGGCTATTCTAGATGCAAAACATTGGCATGCACGTTTTGGTCATCTAAATTTTGCCAGTTTGATGCGTTTGCAAAAATTTGATATGGTTGCTTCTTTGCCGCCTCTTGAAGCACCCGTCAAACATGTTTGTGAAGGCTGTATTTTGGGTAAGATGCAAAGTTTGAAGTTTCCAAAGAATGGTTCAGTTAGGGCCACATGCAGGTTGTAGCTTGTGCATAGTGATGTTTGTGGGCCCATGCAAACTCCGTCCTTGGGCAATTACCTTTACTTTGTGACTTTCATTGATGATTAGTCCAGTCATGCATGGCTTTTTTGCTTAAAGGGAAGTACAAAGTTTTTATGTGCTTCAAACAATTTTTGGTTATCACTGAAAATGTCTCAAAACGTACTATGGGCACCCTCCGTTTTGATCGAGGGCGGGAGTATATGTCTCATGAATTTAATACATTTCTAGCTAGTTGTGGGATAAAACACCAATGTATATTGCCTTATACACCTCAGCAAAATGGTGTTGTTGAGAGAAAAAATAGGTCACTTACGAAAATGGCACGATGTATGGTCAAAAGTCAAGCTTTGCCGCATTCTTTTTGGCTTGAGGCCATCATGTGTGCCACTTATGTACTAAACAGGTGTCCTACAAAAGCTTTGCAGGCTATTACTCCATATGAAGCATGGCATGTAGAAAGCCTTCTATTGAGCACATGTGTGTTTTTGGCTGTTTGGCATAGGCTTTTGTGCCACAAACACAGTGTAGAAAATTGGATGATAAGGCTGTCAAATGTATTTTTGTTGGTTATAGGCTGAAAGCAGAGGTTACAGGTTGTATCATCCACAAACAAAGAGTATTTTGGTTTCACGAGTTGTAGTGTTTGTGGAAGATTCTATTCAGCCCTTGCTGTCATGTACTAGAGACAATAATGTAAGCTCACATGACATTTATGACACTTTGTTGCCTCTTTTTAGTGGTGGAAGTTCGAATGTAAATTTTAATGAGGAAAATGTACAGCCTATGGGGGTTTTAGAAAATGTTACAGATCAGCCTATTACTGATGCAATGTACATGATGTACTTGATGAGGAAAGGGTTTAAAATGAGCAGGCTAGAGGTATGCCAAAATGGCTGGTGCATACATTGCGTGACAGTAAATTGGATGCACCTTTGTCTAGTCGTACTCATTCAGGCTCTTGCCATGCATCTTATGCATCAGGTTGTTATGCTTTAGCTATGTCTAGCTTACATGATGTTGAGGAAACTTTGTCTTTTGATGAAGCATAGAATTCAAAAAATTGAATGGCTGCCATGCAATCAGAATATGATGCACTTATAGAAAATGACACATGGACTTTATGTGATTTTCCTCCTGGCAAGAAGGCCATTGGTATGAAGTGGGTTAAAAAGTTGAAACGCAAGCTCGATGGTGAGATCGATTGCCATAAGGTTCGACTTGTTGCAAAGGGTTATGCACAACAAAAAGGCATAGATTATGAAGAGAATTTTGCTCCCACTTATTGTCTGACTACTGCGTGTTTTCTATGTGCATTGGCAACTAATTTTGGTTGGGATGGACATCAATCAGACATTGTTACTGCTTTCTTGAATGGTGACATATTTGAGGAAGTTTATGTAAGTCAACCTCGCATTTTGGTTGGGATGCACATCAATCAGACATTGTTACCGCTTTCTAGAATGGTGACATATTTGAGGAAGTTTATGTAACGGAACCTCGCAGTTTTGTCAAGAAAGGACAAGAGGACCAAGTGTGCAGATGTAAGAAGGGCAAGTTTGTATGGGTTGAAGCAATCTCATGCTTGGTATGAGAAAGCTGGCACTCATTTGGTCAAACAAGGCTTTGGTAACAATCCAACAGACATTGTATGTAAAACATGAGGGTGATGTACTTCTCATTGTGGTTCTTTATGTTGATGATTTGCTGATCATTGGACCAAATGAGAGACATAATGCTGAATTTAAGGCTGATTTGAATGCTACTTTCAAGATGAAAGATTTGGGACTGTTGCATCTTTACTTGGGTATACAGTTTAAGTAGTGTGATGGTGGTATTGCCTTGTGTCAAAAAAGTTACATAGAGACATTACTATGTAAGTTTGGACTTGAGGATTGCAAACCTATTGCCACTCCCATGGAAACACGTTTGAAGTTGAGTCTACATGATGCTGGCGATCCTGCTGATGTCACTCTTTACCAGATTACTGTTGGTTGCCTCATTTATGTATGCAACACGAGGCCGGATATTCAGTTTGCGGTCTCACAAGTCAGTCTAAGCATTGGCAGGCTGTCAAGAATATTTTTCTCTTCCTTAATGGCACTATAGATCTTGGCTTGTTTTATCCCAAGGGGGAATCATTGCCGCCAGACTTACATGCTTTTTCAGACTCAGATTGGGCTGGTTGTTTTGACACAAGAGTATCCACAAGTGGTTTTTGTTTCATGCTTGGCAGTTCATGTATATCATGGTTGAGCAAGAAGAAACCTACTGTGGCCACTTTTGGTTGTGAGGCTAAGTACATGGCAGTCTTCATAGCTACAGTTGAGTGTGTATGGCTCATATGCTTTATGGCTGATTTGGGTGTTGGACAGGACACTGCCAACACTATTTGCACTAACAACAATCAGAGCGCATTGGCATTTGCGAGGAACCCAGTTTTTCATGCTCACACAAAGCACATTGAGGTGCATTACCACTATGTCAGGGAGAGGCTCTGAACATGAGAGATTAGCTTGGCTTATGTGCCAACACAGGAAAACCTTGCAGATCTTTTCACAAAGGCATTGTCTCGTAAGAAGCTTGAAGATTTCCACAAAGCTTTGGGCTTACTCCCCGGCTTATGTGCCAACACAAGACAACCTTGCAGATCTTTTCACAAAGGCATTGTCTCGTGAGAAGCTTGAAGATTTCCACAAAGCTTTGGGCTTACTCCCCTTTGTGGACTGATCATGTCCTCAGGGCATGGCACTTCCCTTTACTCATGTGCCAGCTCTCGTTCACTGCATCACTCCAGGGGGGATTTGTTACCATATACATGTGGTAGTGATGTGTGTGAACACACTAGGACAGCCGAGGCATTTTTTCCCTCTTTAGGAGGTTTTTTTCCCGTGCATTGTATATACGCCCATCACTCTAGGGCTATCTATCTTTCCATTGCACACTAAGTAACACACTCTCTATTGTGTGCCTTGAGCTTCCTTTGTCTTCTCCAAATTGTGCGCATTTCCACCCTAATTCCAACAACAATTTGAATGATTAGCACTGCTAAACCAGTCTAACAAACACCTTACCCAATGAATCCTAAGTATGCAAAGATTATTAAGGAAGAATTCAAAAAGCTTATCAAATGTGGATACATATACCCTATTGAGCACTCAAAATGGGTGTCTCCACTAGTCATTGTGCCAAAAAAGAATGGGAAACTCAGAGTGTGCGTGGATCTCAAGAAGATTAAGGCTGCCACTAGAAGAGACCATTACCCCTTGCCATATTTGGAACATGTTCTTGAGAGAGTCGTAGGAAAAGAAGCTTATAGCTTTTTGGATGGATACTCTAGCTACAATCAAATCACGATTGCACTAGAGGACCAAGATAAAACCGCTTTTATAACTGAATTTGGAGTGTTCGCATTTTGTGTTATGGCTTTTGACTTAACTAATGCCCTTACTACATTCCAAAGATTAATAAACACTACTTTTAGGGAATATTTAAGGGACTTTTGCAAAGCTTTTACAGATGATCTTTGTGTTTATTCTTCGCGGAAAGAACATCTATCATGAGTTTGGCTCATTGCTATATTCTGGATGCACTGCGTCGGAGCTTGCAGAATGATCCATCTTCTTCTTTGATGCAGAATATGTAGTCCCAACATAAGGAACGACTACAGGACCTTAAAAACACTTAGCCCACCAACTTTGATGGACGATGATTGGCCAACCCCTGACAGTACCTCTATTGTATTAACCAGGCGGTGGATTGAAAATCAAACCTTCAATGCAATGAACTGCACGTATGGGTCACATCGAGTAACACTAACATGTTTTATGCCTCTACATCTTTTTGTTTTTTTGTTCAAGGTAGACAATGCTCATCGCACACCTACCATGTGGATTGCTAAGGGTGGAACAACAATGAATTCCTTCCTTCCATCTGCTTGGGACTCCTATTTCGATCACAAAATAGACCAAAAACTTGATAAAAACTGAAATCTATACTGATTGTCAGGAAATTGAGTTTGACTTGCTAAATCTTACTCAAATTTGGTGAAAGTTGACTCAGACGCTTGGTTTAAAGTGTTTAACATGTGTGTATGCTCAAATGATCAAAATTATGCTAAAATTTACCAGAAGTAAATAATCGTGATTATTTACTTTTGTCCAATTTTCTAAATTTTTTGACCAACCAGCATGCCACTTGAGCACTCAAGAACTTCATGCTATACTGTATAGCAAGAGGAATATGACCCTAGAAGAGTGTGTATCAGATGCTATTGACTTGGGAGACAATTGTGATATTTTCAATGGAGAAGATGTCCCTAAGGATACTCAGAGAAAACAACATCCACAAAACCAACACAAGTGGGAACACTGCTACAGCACCACTTACAACCATAGAAGACATGCTCAAAAGGATGAACAAAATGATGAAAATATGCAAAAAGCACCTATGAGAGAACCAAGACAAGGGATACCTCAACAGGGACAACCAATTAGGCCCCAAAAATGGTGTGCTATTGAGGGTAAGTGGACCAACCATGAGACCAATGAGTGCTATTATAGACAAAAGTACGATGGAATTGTTCAATATGTGCCTATGAGGCCACAAGGACAACCCATGTACAAATATCAGCCTAATATGGCCCCAGCACAAAGACCACCGATGGGCATGGAAAGACAACAACCAGTGTTGGGTCAACAACCTCCATATCTTGGACATAATGTAGTGCCTGTAAAGTACATGCATTCAGAAGGATTCATAGACTAACAAGCACCAGTGCTTGTTACACCTTATGTTGAGCCTAGCCCATCTACACAAATGGTAGAAGGGGAGTGGTATAATTCACATCCACCTTCAATGTAAGAACCTGTGACTTATGCTACAATAGAGATTACACAATGTACTATGTAGCTAATCAAGGTGTTAGACCTCCAATGATAAGACCCATGATTAAGCCAAGGATTCGAAACTTACATAATTAAGGTGCAGATGATCACTGGAAAAATGAATGCCCAAAACCTGACAATAACATTAAACCAGTTGAAGCTTTTTGTACACAATGTTGTAAAAAAGGTTGACACTTCCCTGAAGATTGTCCAAAAAATCCTTTAAACAAAGGAAAAGCAGTGGTGAATGTAGTCCAAGTGATACCTAGCAGCTCTTCAAAAAGTGAACCTATTGTTTCAAGATGAACATATGAACGAAATGATGATTCTTGGAATCTCATGGATGGGGACATACAAGGCAATGAAGGGGATGTGGGTGGGGAGACTCAAAGAGTGAGCAGCCCCCTATACACTTATGCTATGTATAAGGTATACAAGTCAGTGGGCGCCCAGACTCTGGGCGGTCGGGCAAGGCACACGCGCCTATACCCCAACAACCTCCCACTTAAAGGCGACTGTGCCTTTAAGCAAGGGAACCTAGTCTAAAGACTACAAAAGGTGAGAGAAAACCGCTCTCAACCGATGCCCACTAGCTGGCTGTGATCGTGTGCATCCGACTGTCCTGCTCTCGTGTAAGTCCATACACCACCAGACATACCGCACACGTACTGCAAGTATGTACGCAATACCTGAATATCTCCCTCGTGCACTATGCCATCATCAGTCAACAAACAACTGACAACCCCAACTGCAAATGCTCCCACTGCAGCTGCGATATCCGGTCTCAAGATCAACATCTCATACATGAGACCACCGAATGCCAATGCAATGCTAGCGGGCCCTGCTAGCTCTACGGAGCATGCATCAACATATATATATCCCTGGCAATAGGCATCTCTGACTGACAAGGAGTGTCAGCCACATGCATCTCCTGACTGTCCGCAAAAGACGCATCAACCTGTCGTGCAACCTCAGAGCAAACCAGCTGCTCTAGGTGTCTGCTGGAAGACATATCCTGCACAACTATATCCCCATGCTCACTGTCGAGCATAGAAAGAAATGACTGCATAATCGCTGACATCTCAGTCTCCTCTGCAATCATCCACTTCAAACATGACCACTCAATCTGCTGTGACTCACTAGAGCTCTCATGCTCTAACTCCGTATGCATAGACTCTTGCACAACATCCTCCTGTCGTGACTCACTAGAGCAAGACCGCTCTACCTGTCTATCCTGTATAGAAGTATCTCGCACAACTGACTCTCTGCTTTGCTCAGTCACTAGCAAAGCATGCATGTCTGACTCTGTCACCTCTCTGTGTGACTGCTCAAGTCGTGCCCCAACTGTGTGCACAACGAGCTCACTACTCTGCACTCCATGCAAAGTACCCTGCAACCCATGAGCAAAAGAGACTCGCTTGCTCTCTCGCTCTCTACCTGGCTGCATGATCACAGAGACAACACCATCTCTCACGTGATCCACATGCAATGGGTAACCTGTACCACTCCTGGCACCTCTCGCAATCACTAGCGAACCCAAATGCATCACAAAATCTCGCTCTCATAGCAAAATCTGACATCCACAATCTCTAAGCTGACCAATCGAGATCAAACTCACTGTCAAATTTGGTACATAGCGCACATGTCGTAACAAGTAAGATGCACCACTCGGTAATGACAGTCTCACATCTCCTGCACCTACTATCGCATGCACCGATCCATCGGTCAAACGTACACTGCCAAGCATTCCGCTAGAATAGCTACAAAACCATGCACGATGCGGCGTGACATGAAACATAGCATCTGCGTCTAGCAACCACTGCGAAGGGAGTGCACTATCCACATGTATAGCATCTCGTGCATAGCTCGAGGTAAAAGTGACATCCCCGTCACTAGTATACTCCGACACTACATGTGCCTCAACTGTCAAAGCAACTGAGTCCATGGCATCACTACATACATCTTTGAGACTTCCATGTCTCCTATGATGTCGCATACGACGAAAACAATGCCGTCTAACGTGTCCAGAATGACCACAATACCAACATGTCACCTGTCGGCGTGCTCGTGAATGTACATGTCTCACACGAGTCCGTGATGACTCAGATCTATCATACATATCATGTAATCTGCGCCAAAGTGCTCTCGAAGTAGTCTCATACATAACAAGAGCATATACAGATTCTGCAAGGTGCAAAGAGAGTGTAGATAGTGCCATCTCCTCTAGCTTCTGCCACTGATCGTCAGACATGTTTGAAGGTCTACCTGCATCACCACTCAATGGTCGATGCAACCCTCGCTGTGTCAATGCATCAAGCATACACTCTCTCCATGCCGCAAAGTCTGACCCATCAAACACGCGCATCTGTGAGAGGTCACAATCTGATCGATCACCTGTCTCTGCCATGAGCACAAGTAGCAAGCTAGATAGCAAAACCACCTCACCAACAACACCTGGAAACTGTCTACAAATATGGCCAGAAACACAATGTAAAACCTGTGAGACACACTCCAAAATAGAGCTCTCGCAATGTCAATACAAGCCTCGCATGCTCTAGTATCACACTGAAATCTGTGAGCTAATCACCAAGCCCACACTGTGCGATATCGATGCATACACACGCACAAATCTCCCACCTGCAGAGAACACCGCACGCAAATGCTGAGTGCAACCCGCAATCTCTACCTAGGTTGCATAAATGATACGCATAAAACTCTTGGGAAAATTATCATAGCAAATGAGCTCTGATGGAGAAATTGAAGATATACTGATGATCAAAAGAACAAGATGGACAGGTACAAAAATTTTCAATCAAAACGACAAATGAAAGCGGAAGGCCTAAATTAGGCCACTAGGGTCTATTTTTGCAAATTCTTGCAGGATGAGCTAACGGTGTCCAAACTAGGAAATTTTTGAGTCTAACGTAGATTTCACGGCCTAGTAGGACTAACACGGGAATCAAGGAAAAAATAGTTTGGAAAGTCCGAGTATAGATAGATATCCAAGGTAGCCCAAAATCACCTCATTTCCACTAGTCACTCTTGGAGAAGAGAGCTCTCTACCTTCTTCGAGCACGATTTTTCGGAGTCCACAGTCGCCCATTTTCAGTGCGGTCTTCCACGAGACATGAGGGGTAAGTTCTAAACTCATCAAAGAACGTTTTTATATAGTCAGGTAGCAAGTCTAGACCCAAGAAAAAACCCTAGAATCCCAGCTGTGTACGAATTCCTACGACACAAAAACGACCCTAGCGGCCTGTCAGCTCAACCGAATTGGACGAGACTTGAACTGTAGCATGACTCTAGATAGTATAACACTTCCATATCATTAGAGGAGCATTTGGCATGGGCCGAGGGGGTCTTAAGTAAATAATCTAGGTTTTGGTCTCATGCCAGAATTGTATTCTGACTCCACGGGTAGCTTATAGACAAGGTCTATACACAATGTACCTAGATGGTTTCAAGGTAACAATCAAGGCAAGCTCTCAAACAGGAGGAAATAGCTCAAAGAATACAAAGTATCAAATTTGATATATGAAGTCAAACTGATTCCGAATGAGGCCAAACTGGATGAGCAGCATCATGACTATGTAGCAAACAAGTCCATGGCTTCAAAAGTGACCAAACAACTCTACACACCAAGTAGTAACAAAAACCGGTGATTTTAGAGTCGACAAGAGTATGTAGTGATGCCGACATGACCAAACCTTACCAAACTCATTTTAGGACTTGTTTTAGATGTAATAAAGATGTGTAGGTCATAAAATTATCTTTTCAAGCAAAAAATACAGCTGTAGTTAATAATCGTGACTATTTACTTTTGTGCACAATTGGCTTGAAAATCATAATGTCTCTTCACCTATCACTTGTACACATCTATCTCATTCCACATGTCACTTATGAGCCCAAAAGATCAAGTAAATCTCAGATTTTGTTAAAAAACGCACTAAAGGCTCTTCTAGCCAAATTTTGAGTTAACTGTCACATTTTTTGAATCAAATCATCCCATATCTCACATAGAGGCTCTACAGCATGTGTAGAGCTTTGTCCCATGTGTTTGCAATAAGATAAGAGTGAGGTTAGGAAACCCATACACATTATTCACTTTTGTGTGACCATAAATGTAAGACTTTCAAATAATAGTGCCACTAATACTTTAGTAACTAGTGGTACTTGGCTCTTACTCATGAAGAGGTATCCAAGTTTTTGAGAATCTCATTTAAGCTTTTGTTGTTGGTCTTATCTAATATAGTACTTAGGGTCCATTTCATGCATGGGTAAAAGGTTTTTGATTCCATATTTCAAATTATATAGTTAAGGGCATTCACCATGCTTTGTATTAAGCATGTGGCATTGTACATGTGGGCACAAGGAAGTTGGTAGTGCTTATAATTTCAGCTATGAAGAAAAAGACCTATGCACATGGAAAGATCCACCATGGTTTGTATCTCTAGGTGGGAACACAATTGTGTTTGGGTGCTAGATCAAATTCATGGTATGATTGAATCTCAACCTTTCTCCTCGGTTCCTCCTTTGGCACGATTGGTGAGAAAATACTTTGATTTTCTTCATAGGTTTTGCACTGCAAGTAATTGATGCCTTGTGATGTTGATTCTACTCCACCTAGTTACAAACTTGTGTTTGCTATAATGATAATTCCATTCTTGAAAGTAGCACAAGATTCATATTATCAAACACACTAGCCGTCTAGGAAACAAGACAAGAATTGCAACCAATTTCCTTGTACCAATACGTAATCATATATATTGGCACATTAGCTTTGGAGTATCCATATACTGCATATAAATACAAATTCACATTATCAAACATAAATACAAGATTCACATTATCAAACATACTTGATGTCCAAGAAATAAGACAACAATTGCAACCAATTTCCTTGTACCAAAATGTAATCATGTCTATTGGTACACTATCTTTGTCTTATCTTTATGTCCCAAAATGCTTCATTGTTGACTACAGGGACCTTCCTCAATGCTATGTGCGAGCCACGTGGGCTGCAAGCACACAACCTATGAACATACAAGTTCTACAACAACAGACAACATGTCACTCACATCCTGCATTGCTATCATTGAGGGAATCTTGCGTGCACCAAGAGGAGGAAGTTGTTGCTGTTGCCTGTCCTCCTCGTTGCGGTAGTACTCATCGTAGCTCAATCGCCTATGCCCTCTCTCTCTCTCTCTCTCTCTCTCTCTCTCTCTCTCTCTCTCTCTCTCTCACTCACACACACACACACACACACACACACACACACACACACACACACACACACACACACACACACACACACACACACACACACACACACACACACACACACACACACACACACACACACACACACACACACACACACACGCACGCACAATCAAACTGCCTAGATTGAAATATATGACCATGTTCTTTGCAATATTACAACTCCTAACCTGCACTCGATCCTTGCAAAATCATTAAGAGAATAACACAGTGACTGCATTCTCATAGGAATACGGTAAATAAAAAATTATATGTAGTGAGTAAGTATAAAGAGTAATTGGTGATAAAATTTTGTTTAAGCATTAAACTGTAATGGAATGGCCTATAAACTTTGAGAGTAGCGGAATTAGGAAACTTAGAGAAAGTACTTTTGTGAAATTACTTTGAGAGCATAGAGGGTGAACTTAATTGATGGTAGCAACATAAACATAGTACTTAATCAACTTGGCATGAACAATACTTTTGCAAGAGAGAGAGTTTAGAGAGCATGACAACAATTGAGGACCAGATTTATGTGGAGCCAGTCCCCCCTCCAATAGGCATTTGTACTATAGATTCTCCCATCAAGAGAGACTTGGTACAATACACTCTTTGTGTTACTTGTGACCTAGGTGATGCAATGAAGATGGAAAGCTTCATGCATCACGAGCATAACATAAACTTTGTAGAAAGCATTAACTATCCCAAGCCTCAGTCCCAAGGCCTCAAACACCTTCGAAGGTGGAGAGAGCTAGTGGGGAATGAGGGTAAGGAAGAGGAAAAAGAAAAATTTCATACGAGAAAGAATTAGTTCCTCACTTATCATCACTCCTTTTGCTAGCATACATAGTAGGATAGTAATGAATATGGAGAAGATGTAAAGCTTAAGCATTGAAGCATAGCTCTTGGTTGGATTTGCATTCCATAGCCAAGAGTGTTGGTGTAGCTCTCAACTTCTCTACTAGTTTGGAGAAGGAGATGGAGTTATTGCACTTTGCACTTCACACAATGAGAGTGTGTGTGGGAGAGTATACCCCCCAAGCATGCCCCTAGTTTCCTTGGTCAACCCCCCCTTGTAGCTCATGCTTGAAGCTCATTGGGCCCCTGCAAGAGTGACCAATCACATGCAATATGCATTACAAGCAACAAGGGTAGTCTTGGGACAAGTGTCCCCCTTTCCCCTTTGAGAGAGAGAGAGAGAGGACTTGATAAATGCGAAAAAATTTAATTAAATCCACTAGATTATCATTTGACCCCTTGGAAGGCCAACCAATAGGCTTTGGACACACCATGAGAGCAAGATGAGGAGGAGCTTGACAAGTGTCCTATTTGCTTTCTTTGTACCAAGCTTGCCTTGTGTGAGGGTGTGTGAGTTCTCTCTCTAGCCCCCCCTTGTAGGGACCGTCCCCTCCTTGTAGGGATCCCTTTTGACTTTTACCTTTGTGAACTCCCTTCTCCTTGGACCGATTGTTGTTGTTGGAATTTCCTTGGGAAGAATTTTGGGCATTGGTTTTTCCCCACTACCACATGTATATGATGGTAACAAACATCCATTGTCATTGTACTTCGAAGGCATCCTTATGTAGACACAAACTACACAATAGTCACCACCAAACATCCACCTTCCAGAGGCACACCAATGGGAAAAAATAACTTTGCTAATCACTAAAATAGAAACACTCTTATCGTACTAATCCTACCTACCCTCCATCAAGTGATGAGGATCAAAGGTGTTTGATGACATAGGTTTCTGTTTCAGTGTACAAGATGTGAAATTTGTAGATCTGGGTCAATGATTTTGATTAGTATTGTGCACACTCGTTTGCTAATTGCTCTTGCTCTTTACTTTTAAAAAAAAAACTAGGGTGGTTAGTTACTATATATCTAGGAATATACAATCCCTAAAATCAATGCTCAAGGGTCAGGGAAAGAAGGGTAAGAGGGAAATAATTCAATAGGCTGACGTGAATGAAGACTGCCCCCTTCCTTGGATAGATCATACTTTAAAAGGATGTCATCACCTTTTGGAACCAGTTATTCCAATTGGTAATAGGTGAGGATTTTAGCCAATAGTTCTCTATTACCTTGGGTGACTCATCGAGTTGCAAGGGTGGTAAGGTACTCTCCCATGAACGAATTTGAAGTAGTGCATCAGGTAATAATTGAACAATGGGAGGTGTCGAATCTTTTGTAGCTTCATGGAGGCTGCCTATGATAGGTGGAGGTTGTGTAGAAGCTTTTACCTCTATGGATGCATTACATGAGGAGCTAGAAGCTTCATTGAACTCCCTCTTTCTTGAGCTAAGCCGAATAGATTGGTTTTGCCTTGGAATCCAAACTAGCTCTGGAATAGACGTGTAGCATTCTGTGATCTTTCCCTTCCCACGGTCTTCCATCAGCTTTGGAATCACAAGGTTTGACTCACATGGTTTTGTAGTGGATAGGGAAGGACACGATTTACGATTAGGTACCCAAATTCGATCATTTCCATCATAGTATCCTTGGGCTTCTAATAGTTGTTTGGGAATCCAACATGATTTGGATTTCACCATCTTAACCTAAGTGGACACCTTCCTTCGAGGTTTCCTTTGTGAATTAACTTGAACCATAGGGGGGTCCGATAGCAATACCTTAGGGACCCATTGATATGTACCCTTGGTCAGATCACATGGAGCCTTTGAAGTAGCACTGTTTCTCATAGACATGGAAGGTGAAGCTTTAGAGGTTTGTGCTACTGGTAAGGATGTTGTGACTTTATGGATTGGCAATATTTTGTTGTGTTTTTTGTTATGAAGAGGTGCCATTTCAGGTGTTATTCCTTGAGCCGTAGGGCCATGAGTTGGTTTCTGTGTTGTGATACTCCCGGTCTCCCAATCGATATTACATTTGACTGCAGACATCCATTTGCACCCCAGGTTTATATTACCCTCCATAGTACCAACATGCATGACCAAAAAGCTTTGAACCACGGTTCCATTGTCATACATAACAGGAATGTGTAGGATTCCAAAAACAATAGTTTTCTTCTTATTGACACCCTTGACTTGGATGGTGCTTTTCCTAGCTGACACCAAACTCCATATGATAGCATATTATACTTAGGACCTGTGTCCAATAAGGCGTTATATAGCATTCTCTCATAGGTGCTATTTAGCTCAATAGGGTATCATAGAGGGTGTCAAAGTCGAACCAATCATCCTCTGTTTCAACGTGGAATGCATGTGTTACTCCCAGGTTGGCCTCCAGTTGTGCGATGTCAATGGGCTATGGACTACACCACATAACACTTTGAAGGTATTCACCCCAGTTATCTACCAACTTTCGATGAGCATCACATGCCCCTATATAATTAAGCCATTCTGCATAAGATTTCTTTTCACTTATTCTAGCACGCACATTTGCTCAATATCGTCGCCTCTTATATCTCTTACTCTTCTTGTCTAATTTTCGATTACGGACGATGTCTAGTGAAGAGTCACTAGATGAATGGCTACTTGTCTCTTCTGCTCCCTTGGATAGATTGTCATCTAGGGTACCATTGGGCCCTGAATCGCTTCTTGTGTCTTCTGCTCCCTCGGATAGATTGTCATCTAGGGTACCATTGGGCCCTGAATGGTTTGTCCCCACATTTGCACTAAGATTTAACTTAGACTCTTCATCTTCAGAGTCAATTTCAATTGATGATTTTGACCCCAAATTGTATGGTCTATAGTCTTGTGAGGCGCTACTGGTTCCAATGGCAGTCAAACCTTCATCTTGTATGTCATCATAAGCTATATGCATTGCTTCTAGAATATTTAAGGGTACTGTGGTGGCATTTCATCCCCCTCAGGTGTTACCCAGGTCGTCCCATGTTTCCCCAAGTGTTTGTGGTTGCTGCTAAGTGGACCCAATCCACATTGTTTGACTCGGTCATCCCAGGTAGTACATCCATATAAGGAGAATATTACCCAACATCAGTGTCCACTTTGCATGTGTAACAATACTGCAATGGGGCCGAGTGAACTGTGGTGTAAGATCTATGATCAATTATAAACCTGTTTCCTAGAGGATGTGCTCGACAAGTTACAAGATCTACTTGGATGACAGAGTCTTGGAACTGCAAGTAGACATGGTTTTTAGACAAGTCATGAACCATTTTTGCTTTTCTCATGAAAGGACGTCCTAAGATAATCTCATATTCCATAGTGTGCTTGGAGGAATCCATAACAATGAAGGTTTTATGTCCAAAGATCTTGATCTTGAGATCTTCTAGCATCCCAATAGGTTTAACAATAGACCCATTGGCCATCATTACTACTATGGTTGTGGTCCCAAGGTGAGGTCTTCCCATAGTTTCCTAGCAATTTTTAGCCACAATGCTAACCCGAGTGCCACCATCAAGGATTACCTTCACAATTAATCCCTTGGTAGTGATTAGTATGGTTGCATTGGATTCATCACCCACAAGTATTGTCCCAACTTGTTAATAGGTATTTCTACAACATGGTTCTCATCTAGGTTGGGTTGTGGATCTAAGTGTTTCTCCTCTATTGGCATCTCCCTAGCTCCATACATCTGTGCAAATTGTGGTAGCCCGACCTTCAATTCTCCATTGAGGAAAGCAAGAAGAGCTAAGAATAGCTCAGGGTCTCCATATAGTTTGGACATGATGGTGGTTCTAACTTCTCAAGCCATGAAATCCATCAATTTGGCAATGTTTAATGGCACCTTTTGGGCTTCAGTCCCTTGATGTGGGGAAGATGGTATCTTCATTTCTTTGATAGGGTCAGGTAGTCCCTCTGTAAACATTCTTTCCAACAAGAAGTGAGTACATCCACTTTTCGATGACTTTAAGTCACTTTCTTCTTGGATGACACTACGTATGGCTAGGGGTCTATGGACTTTGTGAGGTTGTTGGTTCGTAGGGAACAATGTGTTTGTAATCTGGATCTGCCTAGGTACTGACTCTCGATCCCTTTGGGTATCCTCTACCAAACTCCTTAATTGCTTGACTCGCTCGATCTCCTCTGTAGGGTTTGGGTAAGTTCCTATCTTCTTCTTGGGTCTTGGCCATTGTGGCTCATGACCATCTTCCTTGTTGGTTTCTTTCTTAGTGGTTGTTTTGGTCTCCATGGTTTCACCTAAATTAGACTCCTCTTCAGTGTCATTCATATATACGAGGTCATCACCAGTCCCTGTGTTGGTCTTTGAACTGGGGTCTGACTGCGCTGCTTTTTGCGATCTCTTACTTTGTGTTTTCTTCTTCTTCTGAGACTGGGCAATTGATGCCATGTCTCTTTCTTCAAGAATATAATTTTGTTTTTGGAGCATCGAACGTGTGAGTATGGTTACTGGTATCACAGGTGTACTTTGTGATGGCTCCTTGATGACCTCAATCAAGTTTAATGGCATGATCTTTGGTGCAGTTGGATTATTCGGACATAGGGAAATCAAATGATCTATGCCACATCAATTAAACATGAGTATCGGCATTGTAGACGTGCTCGCTTGATTGGTTTGCATTAGTGTGGCATTCTTTTGTGAAGGAGTACAAGTGGAAGTGCGACGCGAGAGAGAGTGCGAGAAGAAGAGCATGACGATATGGTGAACTCGTTCTATTGTAATGTTTAGAGCATAGTGAGTTCTTATTAGGTTTTTACAAAAGAATATGTGTACATACCTGGCGGCCTGCCCACTTACGTGGGCGACCACATTGGGCTTTATACCCCAACAACCTCCCACTTAAAGTCCAATGTGGTACTTTAAGTGTGAGAGAAGCTACTATACAAGCTAATATACAAGAGATGTAGAGAAGTGATGTACTAGCCTACACCTAACTGCTTGCGAAAATGCGCAAAGCTCTCTGAGGGAAGTCCTTTTGTAAGTAGATCCGCAGGATTTTCTGTGGTGTGAACTTTGACAAGCTGAAGTTGCTTATCCTCGAGCATTTCCCTAATGAAATGATACGTCACATCCACATGCTTTGTCTTTGAGTGATAAACTAGATTGCGAGCCAATTGTATAGCACTTTGACTATCACAATATAACACAGGCATCTCTTCTTTGATTCCCAAATCTGTTACTAGTCGATTAAGCCAAATTGATTCTTTGCATGCCTCTGATGCTACAACATATTCAGCCTGTGTAGTAGACTGAGTAACACGATCTTGTAATCTAGAACGCCATGATACTGCTCCACCAGCCAATGTAAAGACATACCCTGACGTAGACCTTCGGTTGTCTAAGTCACCTGCATAATCTGAGTCTGTAAAACCCTTTACACTTAGCTCCTGACTCCCATAACATATGAGCATATTCTTTGTAGCTTTCAGGTATCTCAATATTCCTTTCACTGCCTCCCAATGTTTCTTGCCTGGGTTTGACATGTATCGACTTACTACTCTTTATACATCAAACTACCCAATGCAGACGCATATGGAATCTTATCCATTTCAGCTTGTTCTTCCTCAGACAGAGGACAATCTTGTTTGCTAAGTTTCACATATGGTGGCAATAGAACACTCAATGCCTTTCCCTTCTCCATATTGAAACGTTGCAAAACCTTGTCAATATACTCTGTTTGAGATAACCAAATCAACTTCTTTGATCTGTCTCTCTCAATGCGCATACCAAGTATATGCCTTGCCTCACCCATGTCTTTCATGTCAAACGATTTTTCCATCTTTGACTTCAAAGCTGAAATTTCTTCCAAGTGCTTGCCAGCAATCAACATGTCATCCACATACAAAATAAGGATCATCCAACGGCCATCCTTAGCCTTCTTTGTATATAGACAGTGATCGAACTCACTACGTTTGTAGCCTTGAGAAATCATAAACTTGTGGAACTTATGGTACCATGCCCTCGGTGATTGTTTTAAGCCATAAAGACTCTTTAACAACTAGCACACCAAATCTTCCTTGCCTTTGTCAAAAAACCCTTCTGGCTGCTGCATGTAAATTTCCACATCTAAATCACCATGCAAGAACGCTGTCTTGACATCCATTTGGTGCAACACCAAATATAATATGGCAACCAATGCAAGAAAGCATCTCAATGTAGTCATCTTGACCACCGGAGAGAAGACTTCATCAAAGTCAATGCCTTGTTCTTGCTTAAAGCCCTTGGCAACAAGCCTTGCTTTGTACTTTGGCTGACTATCATGAGCGGTGATCTTATACCTGTAAACCCATTTACAAGGTAGAGCCTTTTTGCCATGTGGTAATTTAACTAGCTTCCATGTCTGGTTTTTATGCAGAGCTGTCATCTCTGACTGCATGGCCAATTGCCAATTCCCGGAGTTCATTTGCACTGCTTCCTTGTAACATGAAGGCTCATTGCAATCAGTCAACATGACATAGTTCATAGATGGAACAAACCTATCAGGAGGTCGCGTGATACGTCTAGATCTACGCAAAATAGGTGGCTCAGAGGCTCAGCAACAACCTGTGGTTCCACTCTATCCTGTCCTTGCTCCTCTTGAGCCCTGGCATTTTGTCTTGCACGTGCAGGTCCATCTTCTTGGAAGACAACTCTTCTAATCTCCTCAACCCTCTCTCGTTTAGAATGATATTTGGCTTCATTAAAGTGAACATCATTGCTGCAGATAACCTTTCTGGATTCGGGATCCCAAAGTCTATACCCCATCTCACCAGAATTACCATAGCCTAGAAAGATGCACTTTCTACTCTTTGGCCCAAGTTTGTTCCTAAATTCCTTTGGAACATGAGTATATGCCTCACAGCCAAAGACTTTGAGATGCTTGTATGAGGGCATTTTGCCTGACCATACCATCTCTGCCACTGAATCCTTCTGAAAAACCTTGCTAGGAGATCTGTTTATAAGATGAACAGCTGTTGATACAGCTTCAGCCCAAAACCCATTTGGCAGTTGTGCATTAGACAACATACTTCAGACCTTCTCTTGTATGGTCCTATTCATCCTCTCAGCAACACCATTTTGAGGAGGATTGTAAGGAGCAATAAGTTCATGTTTTATACCTTTTGACTCACAAAAGTCCTGAAAGGCCTTTGAAACATACTCTCCACCATTGTCAGTGCGTAAGCATTTAAGCTTCTTGCCACTCTGATTCTCCACAAGTGTCACAAACGTTTTGAAAACACTAAAGGCTTCATCCTTGTGCTTGAGAAAGTAAACCCATACTTTCCTCGAGTAGTCATCTATAAATGTCATAAAGTAAGAAGCTCCCCCTAGAGATAGGTTAGGCATAGGTCCACACAAAATACTATGAACAAGTGCCAACTATGTATCTCTTCTACTGCTTCTATGCTTATGTGGCTGAGGTGTTTGCTTACCATACAGACAATGTTCACAGAATTCAAAATCATTAAATGACAAGCCAGGCAAATAACCAGAACGAGACAAGATTTCCATTCCCTTCTTGGACATATGTCCTAACCGGCTATGCCACAAAGAAACATTCGGCTGCTCGGTTACATTGATTACATTTTTAGAGACATTTGATACATAAATCATGTAAAGTCCTCCAGAATTTACTCCATGTGCTACTGTCATAGAACCCTTGGATATCTTCCACATATTCTGTCCAAAAGTGGTGACGTAGCCAGCATCATCAAGTAAACCTGTGTTGATCAAGCTCTTTGTAATTGTGGGAACATGTCTCACATTCTTCAGCATGAAAGAAGAGCCATTCTAAAACTTCAATTGAACATCTCCAACACCTAAGATCTCACGTGTCTGCCAATTGCCTAGCCGAACATGATCTTTAGTGGTCACATAAGAGGTAAACCACTCCTTGTTTGGAGACACATGAAGTGATGCCCCTGAGTCTATAATCCAGCCACTCAGTGTATTTCCATCAGATGCTGTAAGAAGAGTTGAGTCAATTGTATTTTTCAAGAAGTAGATATCTCCTGACACTAGACTGTCATCCTCTGCAACAGTGTTTGTCACATTTATTTCTTGAATCTTCACTAAGGACTTGTTCTTCTCACCATGGTCTTCTGCTTTCTCTTTGCCTTTTTATGCTTTCCATTCTCTGCAGTCTCTTTTCATGTGACCCTTCTTGCCACAATGGTAGCATTCTATGTCACTCTTGCCTTTAGCACTGCGGGACTTGCTACGAGACTGATCCCTCTTTCCACCTTTGTACTTTTCTTTGGTCCTTCCCCTGACAACTGAGGCTGTTCCTTTGCCTTTTTCCATTGTCTTTCTGTTGGTTTCTTCAGTAAGCAGACTGCCTTCTACACCTGCTATGGTCAAACCATATGGAGGTGCAAAATTACCCAAAGTTGTGCGAAAAGTGTCCCAACTTTCCGGCAATGTGATCAACAGGAACATAGCTCTAACAGGTTCATCAAACTTGACACCTTGAGCTGACAACTGACTGTAGATGGTGTTGAATTCATTCATATGATTAAACATAGGTGTCCCTTCTTTCATCTTCAAGTCAACAAGCTTCTTAAGCCAGTATACCTGTGAAGCTGCACTCTGCTTCTCATAAAGATCACTCAGCTTTTTCCATGCTTGATAAACCGACATCTCGTCTGCTACATTGAAGTAAACGCTTTCTGCCAAAGTCAGCATAATGGTAGAAAGTGCCAATTCATCCATTTCGCTCCATTCATCTTCGTCCATATCTTGTGGTTTTATCCCCTTGAGCTTTATAGGTTTTATCTGTTTCTTTTGTACCAACACATGCCAAATCTGCTTCTTCCACAATGGGAAATTGGTTCCATCCAACTTCTTGATATTGTAAAGAGCAGTGTCCTGTGATCCAGCCATAGCTACGCTTCACAGTAGTTTACTTTCCTCGGAAAAATTCGGCAGAGTTTCTCCTGTAAACTGACCTTTGAACCAATATCAACCTGTCAAATGAACCAATAAAGCTTCAGATTCTGCAGAAATTTTTGCAGAGTATCCTTTGTAAAATGGCTCTGGTGTACTAAAAAACAGACCAAAAACAGCTCAAAAAACCACTGTCTCTCTAACACTGTAAGCTGTGGGTAAACCTGTCCTGCACCTGTACTGTCTCTCACTGTCCTATAAGCATAGACTGCAACAATGCCTCAACGGCAATAAAGCAAAGATGCAATCCCAACTGTCTAACTCACAGTCAATACATCCTAGCTGCCTATCTAAGGGTGCTTGAGGGATCGCTCCAAAACCTTTATCACCGAAAGTATCTCAACATTCGAGAATCCCCCAGCTCAACAAAACCTCACTCGACCCTCAGCAAAGGTTGCAGTAAATTTGACAGTACATAGACTTCCCACAAAGTCATACATCCACTAATTTCCCACTGTATGTTGTAACCGTTGGGGCGGTTGTTTGCTGCGTGACTCACAGCCAGCAAACCCTCAACAGACATACATCATCTCTGACAATGCATCCCATGTGGAAGTACCCGCAATGTCAGGATGAAATCTGGAATATCAAGCAACAAACACAAGCTACCTGATGAACGGGTGGATGTCGCCTACAGTCTGTGTGTTGGTGCACCCGTGTCGTATGTGACACGCCTCCAAGAACTGTAAGCCGTTCTTCGTTGTGTAGATAGCCACAAATCAGCACTCTCGAAGTGTAAATATCCTCAGCACTTGCAGTCGTAGGTGGAAACCCCAAAATTGCAGAGTCGGATCTGCACCCGCCGAGACCACGTAGTCAAAAATGGCCTGCGCAGATCTTTGTCGAAGCTGAACGGTCGCCGAGATGACCTCAGAATGAAATTCTAAGAACACCAAGCCCTTCGGGCTTACCCACAGGATTTGGGGCCATGTCTTCGCCTGTCGAATTTCACTCCAATCTGAGTAGGTGACTCTGGCTACCTGCAAATGCTGCCCCGAGCCTCGATCTGAGCTCTGATACGAGTTGAAGGAGTACGAGCGGAAGTGCGACGCGAGAGAGAGTGCTCGAAGAAGAGCACGACGATATGGTGAACTCGCTCTACTGTAATGTGTAGAGCATAGTGAGTTCTTATTAGGTTTTTACAAAAGAATATGTGTACATACCTGGCGGCCCGCCCACTTGCCTGGGCGACCACATTGGGCTTTATACCCCAACATTTTGTATCCTAATAGGACACTCGGACCCATGATGTGGGCATCCACACTCATAGCATTGAAGAGGTGGTCTCTTGGCAGTGTAATTGATATTTTGGCCTCTTGTAGCAAGAGCAGCTACTTGATAGACAGGTTTGACTTGTCACCAATAGTCCTCCATGTAGTATTGTGGACTTTCTTCAAGCGCATCAATCCCATAGGAAATATTAGGGTCTATATCTTCCTCACAACCTTCCAAACAAGCAATAGATGACTCACAACCCACTTGATTCACAAAAGTGATTCTCGGATGTGGTAGTTGTGGTCCTAGCACTGGAGGTGGTAAGGGTGTTGTTTGAACAACATTTTCGGCCCTAGGGACCATGTGTTGTGACGTTTGTTTAAGAGGTGGGGCCGGCATCAATGCAAGCACTCGAGGTGTGTCTGTCCATGGTCTATTGGCCATTGCGCACTTAAATAGTATGCAATCCTTAACTTGATGACCATACCTTCCATAGGCATGCAATTCCCATTGAATTTTATTCTAAAAGTAGGGCATTCACTAGTACTATGTGGACCATAGCATAATGAGCACCATTGTTGCTCCATTCTTGGATACATATGATTGTTTTGCGGAGCACGATTGTCTCTAAGACTCTCTTGAATGGCCTTGGTGAGATCTACTAAATTCATCTCACATATCTTTGGCTCCTTAGCAATAGGCTTAAGGGTCATTGGCTGATGCCATGATGCTTGTGAACTAGTAGATTTAGGCTCAACAGACACTCTTTCTCCTTGAATCATTAAATTATCCTCCAATTGGATCGCATTGGTGGTGAGTGCTTCCCAAGTGGTGATACCTCTAATGACTAGGCGATTGTAGATATCCTCATGTCGTAGTCCCCTAAGGAATCTATCAAGAAATTGATTATTATTGAAGTGCTCGTTTGGATTACAATAAGAATTCAAATGCTTCAAGCGACTAATAAAGTCTCTCATCAACTCTCCTTCCTCTCGTTGGGCTTTCTGGAGTTGAGAGGCTACACCCCAAAGTACTCCCTCTCGTATGTATTCTTTCAAGAACAGACTCCTAAGAGTAGGGTAAATCATTTTTTCTTCCACCCTTAGTGTTCTATACCAATCTCCATCCTTCCCACTTAAGGTTAGGCTTAAAGCATAACTCCTATGCAGTTCATTATGTTCTTCTAGAGAATCGCATATTTGTTCAAACACTTCGATCTGCTTTCTCACATCCTCGTCTCCACTAAATATTTGTGTGAGCTTGGCTATTAGTACTGCCTTACTTCTAGGTTCTCTATTAGGCGTGTTACAAATATTTTCAGCAATAGATCGACCGATAGCTTGAGCAAATGTTGCCAAGTCACCTAAGTGAGTAGGCACCATGGGGGAAGGCACTCCGGAGACTACATGTGGAGTAGATATTGGCATTGGGCTTGGAGCTTGGGAAGCCCTTCAGTTCCAAGTTTGGTACGGTGTTGTGCCGTGTGGTGGCCCAATTTTCATATGTGTGGCCCTAGGCATAGCAGACGTCGGATGTGACATGCTAATGCTAGCCGGTATGGTCCCATGGAAATAAGAGCTTGGGTGTTGTGGTTGTGGAACATATGTTGTTGAAGCAATGGGAGGGGTAGGAACTACATGAGTACAAGGACCCATAGGTGCATACGATTGATACACACTTGTAGGTACCGTTGCAGGCATTGAGCTACCATGTAGCGGTGCTTTACTTACAAATGAGCTCCATGGCGTGTTTCTTGGCATGCCCATCATTGGGGTAGGCATGGTATCCATGGTGTCATCAAGGGAAAGATGAGCTAGACTTGGAAAGGTAAAGCTATCACTTGTGGGCCCAGATTGCACTAAGACCCCTGGCGAAACAACATATGGAGGATCCATCGGACTTACCGAGGGAGTCTCCATTTGCAACAAGGTTGGTTGTTTAGCCTTCCCAATATCCAAGAATCTCATGAGACCCATTGAAGGCATGTGGATCCCCTTGTTCTATCTCTCTAGCTCAATAACCCTATGGATGACCTCACAAACTCTTTGTTGTTGATCCTCCACGCTAGTAGCACCCGTTGTGGATTGTAGGACATCTAACCAACCCACGTGATAGGTGTGACCTGTGTATAGGTCGGTTAGAGTTTATGTTTGTAGTTCGTACTTCCAGTTCTCATTTAGGAACACTCCATCTAGGATTGAGGTGCTAGGGGTGTCCTTTGAACTAGATGCAATGTGGCTCTCTATGGGTTGACGCTTAGTGGTCGCTAATTCAAGAGCACTCTATTGCTCTCCTAGCAAGGATATATTGACATAGGGGCTTTTGCTTTTAACTCTCTTCATTGCTCCACCTTGTGTAAGCTCTCGATTTCCTTTTCCCTAGCTGCAATGATATATCGCTCAACCTCTTGCACTTCGGCAAGGCTTCTACCATCAGGTAATATAACCTCGGAGGGGAATAGCTCTGAAGAGTCCGGGGGTGCAGTGAGTGGAGTATTCATGTGCACACTCTCCGAGAGGATGGGTCTATGTTGGTCATGAATGGCAAATTTACTTCCCCACCCCCCTCATTTACATTGTTAGCTCCATGTTCGGAGCGAGTGGCTCTACTAAAGGTTTTCTTCAAGCGGCTAAGCACGCTCGGCCCGGACCATGTGCCCATGGCATGCATGTCTTGGATTGAGATATCAGGATCAGGCATTGGGTAACCCTCCATGATGTTGTAGTTAGAGGAAGAGTCATTGGACGCAATATTCGCGTCCTGAGTGGTACTACCATGGGTCCCCGTCGAGGGCCCGGAACCTAAGGTAGGTGGGTACTAAGAACTTGCAAAAGTCGAAGTGCTCACTAGTTGCTCGGCCTCTAGTACATGACCAGAGCACAAATGCATGTGCCTTTGGCACCCTACAAGTGTCGGCAAATACCATCGAAGGTTAACCGATTGATTTTTTGGGCGTTTTGCACCCCGTTTTCACTCGTTTTTTGATGTTTTAAGTGTCTTTTTACGATCGATTTTTGGTTTAGAGCATGTGATATCTTGAAATGAGCGTATCGCTCAGGGGGTTGTGGTGTGATTTACTACACAACATTCGGCTACCCGAAGCTCCAATGGTCCTCAAAAGGGTCGATTTTTACTTAGGCGTGAGGCTAAAATAAGTAATTCCAAAGGGTGACTGAAGCTTGAGCCTGAGCGTGGTCTTGGGCTTGGGCATGGGGAATGTTCCCGATCCTGATCCTACCTTTTTTTTTTTTTGGATAAGGTCGCTGCGATTGCGCCGCGCGTGCGAGCACACACACACACCTAACCTACCTACTTGCAACTAATAGAGATACTGAAACACACTAACACATTACTACAACAACTAATTAACTAACAGTTCTACTTATTGTAGCTTACAGATCTAGCATTATAGATCTAATACCTTAAAGCTAACACCTTATCAACAGAAAACAGTACCTTACAACAAAAAATCTAACACCTTATTAACAGAAAACAGTAAACTGTAGCAAAAACAAAGTTCACAAATCCTTCTCAACAAGCCACACACCTTCTTTCTCTACCTTTCCTACATTTGACATTGCACCACAAAGCAGCATAGAGTGCTATTCGAGCTTAGTGCAGGGCATTTCCCTGGCAACGACGCCAAAAATGTGCACGTGTCAAAGCAAGAGACTTGCTGTACACTATGTACGAGCCACAAATGGCTGCAAGCACACAACCAGACTAATCTAGCAAGCTCAAGAGAGCAAGGGTGTGTCACTCAATGCCCTACGCTCGCCTTCGTGGAGGATTCCTCGCCGCGAAGAAGAGGGAGCTGTCGCCATGCCACGCTCAATTGCCTCGTCACCGCTGCCGTGCTGTCGTAATGCTTGATCACACACACACACACACACACACACACACACACACACACACACACACACACACACACACACACACACACACACACACACACACACACACACACACACACACACACACACACACACACAAGGAGATGAAGAAGAAGATGGAGATGGAGCAAGAGTACTCTTCAATTGCACAAATGAGATAATGAGTGATTTTTAGGTTTAGGTGATTTTTATATGAGCTTGCCCATTCACACTTGGGCGCCCATGCTTAGCCAACTAACCCTTGAATGTTCCAGTTAGAGTGCACCTCTCATCGGCGATCACTCTTACCCTTTTCCTATTGGACCGACAAGCCCAACCCATGACTACTAGATGTGGACGCCGGTGGTTAACAATCTTAGTCAGCAAGCACGACAAGCACCTCAAGAATCTTAGTCATCAAGCATGACAAGCACCTCAAGCACCTTAGTCATCAAGCATGACAAGCACCTCAAGCTTGGGCCGGGTACCTCAAGCTCAGCCCTAGCTTACCTAAGGTCAAAGGAATTTTTAACACCAACCTTTGGAGATATTTAATGAAGCTAACCCTAAGGTCTTTAAGTTCCATTAGCTAACCTTGCTCTTTGACAGATCATCTCTCATTTGGACCCCTTTACCATTGGCCCCGTATCGAGATAGACTTGAAAGTACATGTCTATGTTCTAACCCTTGTTCCCGTCTATTCTCCCACATTAAATGGTCAATTCAATATGAGAAAATCATTTGGGTTGGTTAGATATTATATTTTTATGAAAAAACATTAAAATCCAACATAATTAAACTCACTAGCACTTGTAGAGGTCAATGAATCAAGGACTCTAGCTTTACTAGATTCCATTAGGAAGAGAATGGGATCTAGGAAGGCCTCTTTGTTTGGAACTTTAAGGGAGTCAAACCTTTAGTATTAAGAAACCAATTAAAGGATAGTGTTTGAATTTAAATAGGTAAAACGGCTAGTTATTTGAATTCAAATTTTCCCTCCAAAATAAAATTTAAAATATAATGGATAAAACCTTGTCCTATAGCATATCTGGAAATATGTCAACGTGTAGATCATAGCTCTATAATCTCCACTCAAATTGGAGATTGAATGTAAAAGTTATGGAGGTCCAAACATCATAAGATCGTCCACCCTTTTTTGGGGAAGAAAGTGCATCCTTTAACCACTCTTACATCTCTCTTACACACCCACCATTTTTTACACATGGCATGCACCTATTTGTCAAAAAAGTTAATAACCTCCATAATCTCATGGCAAATAAAGAGGCCCTCCTAGACCCCATCCTCTTCCTAATGACTATCACTAAGGCAATCAATGTCAATTGTTAATTTCATGGTCAATTTGTCTAATTCTCCATAGTCAATGAAGCTGTTTAATCACAAGAGCAGAGTGTTTCATGTCGCAGGACTGACTAGAGGTTATACCTAGAAGAACCTCAAGTTAAGGGATGATAAAGGAAATCACACATGAAATCATTGTTTGAATTGACTCCCTTTGGTTGACCCCCCAAAGTGTTTGTGTTATAAACTTTGTTGCCACGTAGAGCCTTAATTGACTTTTTGGTTTATTTTTTGAGTGGCGTTGCCTTTTGTTGATTTTCAATTGTGTATCTTTGGGGGGGTCATCTTGACACTGTTACCCTCCTCATGATCATCATAATAGTCAAACTTCCTTTATAATACTTAAGCTAAAGGTCAAGAGAGATTAAGCCCACTAGAAGCACTGTCACACTACATGCAATGCTTCATAATATTGGATTAAGAGACTAAAGTAACCACTGAGAATTAGGAAGGCATCTCTAGTGGTATTAAGAGAAGATCTCTAATGCTCTACCTTGGTTAAACTATCTCATTTGGAACTCTTGATTAACAAACCTAGACAAGGATTATGAGGTAAAATATATTGAATTTAAGATAGAATACTTAAGCAAGTATGTTAGAGACTTTGTGATTGATTACTCTTGAAACAGATAAGCATGAATGCTAGGAAAAACGAAGAGGTAACAATAATGGATAAGAAACACATTTTTTTATTGGTCGCAATTCTTTGATGTGTTTTACTGTGGACATGCCAAGGACCTCCTAATGCTAAAAAGTTGAGCTAATTCAACATCTTCTTATACACATTAGCAAATAGTACCACAGACCTCTAGGAGGCTCATCATTGGGAGAAGGTATTAACCATTTATTGAACAACATTAAAACAAAATATAGAACCCTAACCTATCTATTAGTACTACAATACAAGATCAAGGAAAGAGGTTATTGTATAGATTGGCTGACAGCCCTAAGGCTAAACCTCTATTCTCACCGTCTTCAAGATAAATAAATTCATCCTCAGTGAGACCATGGGTTTTATTCGTGAAATTTGATAAATCTTCCTCATCATCCCATGCCATAGGTTCACCAAGAATTTCACCAAGCGTGGATATTCATCTTGCTCAAAAGGATAAGCTAATTATGCAATCGGGGAGACGTTCTCTACCGAATAGAGATCACTCATATCAATACACGTATCATCCATTCTAATTCCTCAAAATTTTTCTCACACACTAGTTTAGCTACCAAATCCCAATTAGAGATAAGCACAAGGTAGATCATGTGAAACACTTGAGAAAAGTAAAAAGGGTTCCTTTCATTAAGTGTAGAAGTGGATAACTCTGGTAAACTTTCCATATCTGTGAGCACGGATAGATTTTGATTAGGTTTGAGTAATTCTAGAATTTCAGTGAGCATGATAGATTTTTGATGTCTCATTCTTGTTATAGATGTCTCTTGCTCTTTTACTTCTCCAAACTAGCTCCAGAACATGTGTGTAATATTTTGTGATCTTGCACTTCCCACGGTCTTCAATCATCTTTAGAGTTACAGGGTTCGACTCACATGGATCTCTAGGTGACATGGAAGAACACAATTTACACACATGTTAAGAGCTACCTTTGTTGGGTAACCTGCTATGTTATATTGGAAAGTTCTAAAAATTCTATAGTCAAGTCTATAGAGAAGTACAAGAGAAAGATGATTAATAATTATAATGATTGACAAAAAGGTAGACAACATGCGTGGAGAACTTTAGAAGATAGCAGTAGTGATGTCTACATCATCATAAAAAAAAATCATCATGTTTGAGTCTTCATCACTCAGAGCTTCAAACCACTAAAAACTCCCCAAATGTGTTATATTGCCGGTGACATTGTATAGCTATCCTTCCTATAATAATTCTCGGTCAACTAACATAAATTTTGTTTGTTTGTGTGTGTGTGTGTGTGTGTGTGTGTGTGTGTGTGTGTGTGTGTGGTCATCCCCCATCCCCGAGGAGAGGTCCATTTGGTAGAGGATAGGCCACCAAGTGGACCTATCCTCCACCTATTATGTTTAGGTGAACATAGTGAAAACATCATGTGTCATCTTATCAAGATTTAGGAGTTTTGTTACTTGTGATTGTCAGTCCTATCCATTTGATAATAGGAAATTTTAATATGCTAGTATTGTCCATATCAAGTGTTTGAAGGTAAGTGGGCTTGATAAATATATAATAATCACTATGGGGTCCATGTGGGACATTATCGAGTTATAAAATCTATAGATGATAAGGTATTTGTTAATAAGTAATCCATCCATGGTGTCAAGAATGAACCTTGTATCTTGTATACGTGTAGTGCATTTGTTAGAATACAATGATTACATGTACACCTATAGGTGCTTGACCAATTAAGGAGATAAAGAGACCCAACTCATCCCTTTGGATTGGGTTAATATTAATGTAGTTGATCTACTACCATTGTATGGTGCTAGCCCGACGAAAAGCTAGCTAGGAATAAGAGTGTGTGTGTGAAATGAGAAACCTAACAATAGTTTGATTATACAAACTATTGAACCATACAATGAAGTAGACCAGACTTGATATATGGACAAGGATAATGACATTATAAAGAAAGATAAGTTACATGTATATAACATCGTATCAATTGTCTATATCAATAGTTTACATTAGCATGAAATACTAATGAGTGAAAAAACGTAGAACTTCCTTTCTCCAAGTATTCCTATTGCTGTGATCCACTTCGAAGATATCCAATCCCTAGAGACAAACTTCCACTAACCAAATTTTCTTTCTATTACACACTCCATACATAAGAACTTTATCATCTACTTTGATGTCCTTGTTATTTAAATGGCGATCAAACAACTTCTTTCTCCTATCCTTCTCCGTAAGGGCATTCTGCACAGCGAATTTCCTCTCTTCCTCTAGCTTTTTGAGGAAATATAAACGATCAACTAATGAGTTACCATCCCAAACTACTTGATAATCTACTCAAAGACTAGGAATGATGAACTCCCATGGCATTACTACTTCTTGACCATACACCATTTTAAACGGTGTGAAATCAATAGCCACTTTATAAGCAGTACGATAAGCCCATAGAGCTTATGTAAGCTTCAAGTTCCAATATGTACGATAAGCCTCTACCATCTTAGTCAAGATAGAAATTAGAGTCTTGCTAGTACTCTCATCTTGGCCATTCGCTTGTGGACAATAAGGTGTACACTTATGGTGGGAACAAACAGTCAGGCGCAATGATGATATATCGGGATTGAGTATTACGGGATGTCGGACTAATTGGACCTCCAAAGTCTAAGCCCCACTTTTAAAATGGTTGGGTCACCTTAATAGGATGTAGAGGCATCTTATCTTTTCTTTGTGGTTTTGCATAGCGTTGGGATTCATCACATCATTTTGTAAAGAGTGATGCATCCTTAAATAAAGTGGGCCACCAATAGCCTGATTGTAATGTCTTTCCAGCACTCAATTGTCCTGAAAAGTGACCACCAACTATGCCCATGTGTGCTTCTTGCAAAATGTACAAATATTCATCCTCACCCACGGGCACAACGCCTAAGAATGTCATCTTTTCCTCGCTTATAGAGAGTTTTGGAAATCAAGCAATAAGGTTTGCATTCCTTGATTAACTTTCGAGCTAAATTCTCTTGAAGATCTTTGGAGAAAAATCATTAACTAAAAAGTTGACAATCTTTTCACTCCATTCATGCATTTTCTTGACTATGAATAGGGAAGTGTCGGGCACTTTATCATCAAGTCCAATAAGAGTTTCACTATTGGGTATGTGGGACACAAATGATCTGACATAACATGTTTTTTTCCAAACCTTACAACAACAATGAAATCAAACTTGAGAAGAATTAATAACAATCGCATAATTCTTTCCATGGAACATCGTTTGTTTACTAGATAAAACAACACTTGATGATCAATGTAAAACAGAAACTTGGTAGCAAGAAAGTAATATTGAAATTTGCTCAATACGATAAATGAATTCACATTGGATAATTTTTTTAATCTCTTCTAGAAAAAATCTTTGCATACTTAGGATTCATTGGGTAGCATCGTTGTTGGATTGGTTCTTTAAGAAGCTCTTTAAGTATAGCCTCTTCAGTCTCAGTAAGGTCTTGAGCAATAAAAGTTAGTTTAAAACTCTATGTCTGGTTTTGCTAATTCTATCTCCGCTAATTCTATCTCCTTAACTACCACCAGACCATCGTAGACTCCACTACTTCCATCCTTAGACATTTTTTTGTCTTTGGCATACACAACTTTTTGCTCCCCTAAGGTATTTCCATAGATTACCAGCAAGTTTTTGTTACAATGCTGACTCTTGCATCACCGTCAAGGATTCCCTTCACATTTAATCCTTTAGTAGTGATTGGTAGGGTAGCATTAGATTCATCGCCTTCAAAGTATTGCCCCAACTTGTTAACATGTATTTCAACAATTGAAGCTTTCATCTGGTTTGGATTGTGGGTCCAAGCGCTCCTTCTTAATTGGGATTTTGTTGGTCCTATTCATCTGTGCAAATTGTGGTAGGCTGATTTTCAATTCTCCATTGAGAAATGCCCAAAGAGCTAGGAATAGCTTTGGATCTCTGTACAATTTAGACATGATAGTGGTTCTAACTTCAAAAGCCATGAAATCTGTTAATTTGGCAATATTCAAGGGTACTTTTTGAGATTCTAGTCCATGACCTAAGGTAGGTGAAGATGGGATGCCCATTTCTTCATTGGGGTCAAGTATTCCCCCACTAAACATTCTTTCAATCAAGAGAGGAGTATGCCCACTTTTTGATGTCTTGAACTCACTTCCTTCCCATATGATACTAGGTACTAGTTGGATTGCAATTGCAGTATTTGCTTCCCAAGTAGTGATATCTCTAATGATTAGGCCATTGTAGATACCCTCATGTTGCAATCCTCTAAATGAATCTATCGAGAAGCTGATTGTTGTTGAAACACTCATTTGGGATACAACAAGAATAAATGCTTCAAATGACCAATAAAATCTTTCACTAACTCCCCTTCCTCCCTTTTAGCTTTTTGGAGTAGAGATGCTGCACCCCAAAGTACACCCTCTTGTATGTACACTTTCATGAACAATCTCCTATAAGTAGGGTGTAGCATCTTCAACCCCTAAGGTTCTATACCAATCTCTAGCCTTTCCACTCAGAGTCAAGCTCAAGGCCTTACACGTATGTAGGTCATTGTGCTCTTCCAAGGAATCACACACGTGTTTGAATACCTCAATATGCTTTCTAACATCTCCATCACCGCACTGAATTTTTTGTGTGAGCTTGGCCACTTGTACCACCTTACTTCTAGGATCTCTCTCTCAAGTATGCTATACATATAATGCGCAATAGATCGACCGATAGTTTATTAGGAAGAGAATGGGGTCTAGGAGGTCCTCTTTACTTGGTAGTTTAAGAAAGTCAAACCTTTAGTATTAAGAAAGTAATCAAAGGACAGCTTTTGAATTCAAACATGCAAAATGGCTAGTTTATCTAAATTTGAATTTTTCCCCCAAAATAGAATTTAAAATCTAGCGGGTAAAACCATATCTTGTAGCATATCTTTGGAAAAATCTAAATGCATAGATTGCAGATCTATGATCTTTGCTCAAATTGGAGATTATATGTGGTATGAAAGACCGAAAAAAATTATCCACCTCCTTTTTGGGTGAAAAAATGCATCCTTTGACCACTCTTACACATCTCTTACATACCTACCATTCTTTCACACATGGCATACACCTATTCGTCAAAATGTTAATCACGTCCATAAGCTCATGGATAATAAAGAGGGCCTCCTAGACCCATCCTCCTCCTAATGTTGAGCACGTATAGCAGGTGTAGGTGCTTCTGAAACTACATGTGGAATGGGGGTTGGCCTTGGTCTTGGAATACACACGGTCCTTGGGTCCCATCTTCGTACAGTGTTGTACCATGCAGTGGTCCAAAGTTCACAGGTGTGACCCTAGGAATACGCAGGTTAAGGATATGACATGTTCTTGTTAATTGGAATGGATCCAATTGAATAAGATCTTGGATAATGCCATTGTGGAGCATAAGCCATTGGACTAATTGGGGGTGTAGAATCTACATGAGCATGAGGGGCAGCAGGTATATATGATTGATACACACTAGTAGGTACTGTTGTAGGGACTGTGCTACTAGGTAGCGGTGCTTTACTAATGAATGAGTTCCAAGGTGTACTTTTTGCCATGCTCATTACTAGGGTAGGCATGGTAGCCATAGTGTCTTTGAGAGAAAGATGAGCTAAATTTGAAAAGGTAAAACTATCGCTTGTCGGCTCAGACTGTTCCGAGACTCCAGGTGAAACAACATATGAAGGGTCCATGGGACTCACTGAGGGAGTCTCAATTTGTGATAGGGTCGGTTGTTTGGCCGGGGTTTGGCATTTTCTGTATCCAAGAATATCATAAGACTGTTAATCCCTATAATGCCAATTGAGGATGTAATTTTTACATGCAATGTTTTGCCTTGGGAAGATGGAATGAGTAGGGAAGACCTTCTTGCTTTGCACATACAAAAATCAGAACGAAGGCCTCAAGATATTGAGATTGCAGTAGCACGATTAAAAGATGAAAGGTTGAAGAATAAGGATAGATTTGATAAAAGGCACATGCTCAGATCTAGAGCTATTGAGGAAGGTGATTGGGTGTTGGTGTATGAAGTAGTCTTGATAAGCAACATTTAGCGATAAGAAAACTTTCAAAGAGATGGTTTGGCCCTTATGTGGTTAAGCATGTACATGGAAATGTAACTTATACCTTGCATGAGTTGAATGGTACAGCAATGAGATTTCCATTGCTTTTCATTGAGAAATACCCCTCTAAGCTTGGCATGCTAGAGGTTTCCTTTGAAGTGGAGGCATTGTGGCTCCCTATGGTCTACCCTTAGTGACTACTAATTTGGGAGCACTCGATTGCTCGACTGGCATGACTATTGTCATAGGAACCTTTGTCTTCATGGCTCGGTGTTCTTATATCTTACGGAAGCTCTCAATTTCCTTCTCCCTAGCTGCTTGCATATATTGTTCAACTTCTTGTACTTTCGCAAGACTCCTATCATCGAGTAGTAGAACTTTAGAGGGCGATTGCTTTGTAGGGTCTTCACTGAATGTAGGGGGTAGGATATCGACATGGACACTCTTGGAGAGTATGGGATCTTCATAAGATGTGAAAGGAAAATCTACCTCCCGATCCCCTTCGTTTACTTCACTAGCCGTAGGCTTTGAATAAGTGGCTCGACTAATGGTTTCCATTAGGTGACTAAACACACTAGCACTTGGTTGTGGGCTTGGGACAAGTATGTTCTGGTTTGTATGTTCATGGTATGGGTTAGGGTGTCCCTCCATCCTGTCAAAATCAGAGGAAGAGTCACTAGCCACCGCGATGTGTGGGTCTTGGGTCGCACTACATTGGGTTTCAGCCGAAGGCATGGAACCTAACATGGGTGGATAATGGGTTCCCCCATAATTCTAGGCACTTTCTAATTGCTCATACTCTAGCACTTGTCCAGAGCATAGGTACATATGATTCCAATGTCTTACAAGCGTTGGTAAGCTCTCTAAACACTTTCCTTCAAAAAAAAAATGTGTTTTGTTGTTACAGTTGTTATTTGTTTTCTTGTTTTTTTCTCTTTTTTGTTGCTATTCATGCAAACCGAGGCATGCAATAGCTAAAACGAGTGTATCACTGAGGGGATCTTGGCGCACTTTCTAGCATAGCTTTTGACCACCTGAGGTGTGCATGACCCTCAAAACAAGCAATTTCTACCTAAGCAAGTGGGCGGAAGTGAAAGTTGAAGGGAGGCTTGTGGAGGAAAAGGTGGAGGCTTTATCTCACATGGCCCATTCTCATCTTCAAGGAGTCGGGTATATATATAGACTCAAGCATAACTACTATCCAAAGACCAAGACCAAGACTGTGCTCAAAAGGCGTGGGCGTGGGTGGGGGCAAGGGCGATTGAGCCTTTTTCTCTTTCTTGCCTACACAGAAACTAGTTGGAGTCGCGGTTTTTTTTTGTGTCAATTCAAAAAATCACAACCAATTGTGTGGCGTTTCTCTTTTTTTGGGTTTTTTCAATAATTATTTTTCTGCAATTTGTGAATAGAAATAAAGCAGTTCAATTGACCACATACAGAGCATAAATTAACCGAAAAATTAGAAATTAATCAAAGTACACGATCTGTTTTAATTGAGATTGAAGCCAAAACAGAACCTTCTCATTCCCTTCTACAACACACATAACACAACAAAATTTTGACAACAACAAAACAACCGACATCAATATGCAACAATGCACACATATTTGCACACACAGACAATACAGACACACACTTCCAAACCTTTCAAACATAGAAAAGTAACCTCAACGCACAGAATGCAGGCTGCAATTGAAGCTTGGCGTAGAGCGGTTCCCCAACAATGATGACAAAAATGTCGATCACAGGGACTTGCTCAATGCCATGTGTAAGCCATAGGGGCTACAAGCACACAACATGTGCACTACAACAACAAAAAGTGTGTCACTCAACTCCTGTGTTGTTGTCACTGTGAGGGAATCTTGCGCGCGTTGAGAGGAAGAAACTGATGTTGTTACCCATCCTCCTCGTCGCTGCAGTACTCGTTGTTGCTTGCCTATGTCCTTCCTCTCTCTCTCTCTCTCTCTCTCTCTCTCTCTCTCTCTCTCTCTCTCTCTCTCTCTCTCTCTCTCTCTCTCTCTCTCTCTCTCTCTCTCTCTCTCTCTCTCACTCGACCCAAGGCCTGGTTTGCTGCACAACTCTGCACGCCCATGCCCTGCTCGATTCCGCTTGGCCCTGTTCGACTTGGCGGCTCCTGCACGGCCTGGTTGCTGCACAGTTCTGCACGCCCACGCTCTGTTCGATCCAGCTTGGCCCTGCTCGATTCGGTGGCTCCTGCACAGCCTGCATCTCCCGTCGGCCCTGCCCCCAGAAATCGACCCGATTCCACCCTGCAGAATCCTCGAAAAGAGATTGTCCTTACTAAGGTATCAACTTCCTCAAAGAATCAACCTTACTCTGGTTTTCGAATAGGTCTGTGTTTTCGAATCAACAAGAAGGTGAACCTCTTTCAAGCTTTCAAGAGCCCTGAGGTAGGTGACTCTACTGTCAAGAAGGTGATTCCTTTGATTTCAATCAAATCTGTTCGGCCTGTTGACCTGAGCTAAGACCTCAAGAATTAGCATTTGAGTTTTTGGGCTTTTGAAGAATATGTTCTCACCAAAGCCTTCAGCAAGCGAGAAGATGGCGACCAACAGTCCCAAAACCTCGGGGAGAGCACGAGGTAGCTTTGCCACCGTCCTTGCAGCTCCGAGCAAGACAGACCGCATCGGACAATTGCAAGCTGCCCTTGACATGGTCATGGAAGAAAACCGCGACCTCAAAGCGCGCCTTAACACGCTCGAGGCACGATTTGACTGCATGATCGGTCTCACAACAGACAAGGTGAAGGAAGTCGAAGAAAAGGTCACTCAAGTTCACACGATCGCACTCGCCAAAGTGGAAACTTGTGTGAAGACAGAACTGCGGGAACGCCAGCTTCAAGAAGAGAATGCCCTCAAGCTTCGCATTGGAGGGCTGCCCCAAGCATGGGATGAGTGCCAACAAGATTTCTGCAAGTTAATCGACCTCCTCAACGAAACTCTTAAACCGGTCCATATCGACTATGATCCGGTGGAATGTATCGTCAACAAGTTCAACACCAAGCGCACACCTAGTGGACATGCCATTCTTGAGTTCAAAGACAAAGAGGAGCGGCTCCGATTACTCCATCAATCGCGTCTCCTTAGAGACACCGGATTTTGGATCGCCGAAGAACTTACCCCGACACAAATCAAGCACAAAGGTGAAGAGCTGAAAAAAGTGCGTGAAGCACGATCCAAAGGCAAGTGGGCAGTATACCGCGGAGGGAAGGCCATCATCCAGGAGTTTCGAACTCCTAAACCAGCCTCTACCCCATAGGAGCCCCTCTTAGGCTTTTCTTTTTCTTTTGATGGACCCTCAGTCCCTAACTGATATGTATTGATTGCTCGCACTTAGAAGAAGTGGTTGTAATGCTTTGTTTTTGGTCCCATGGGTAATATCTGACCTCCGTGGACGATAATTCAATCTATCTATCTATCTATCTATCTCTCTCTCTCTCTCTCTCTCTCTCTCTCTCTCTCTCTCTCTCTCTCTCTCTCTCTCTCTCAACCAAACAACTCAAGAGGATAAGACAAGAGCAAAACTTAAAACCTTCAAAATGAGGAAAAACTAGGTTTACAATCCTTTTCTATGGGTTGTCCCTTTCACAAATATGCATCCATATACGTCCAATCAACATTACATAAGTATGGTGTGTCTCTCATCGGCGATCACCAACCCTTGACCATAAACCTACGGAACGGACAAGCCCGGCCCATGACTAAAAATATGAAAAAGTAATGATAATGGCACCATGGAATAACATTCATTTTTTGGAGAATTATCAAAGCCTAAGTTTTCTAGCCAAGAACAACTAGCGCATAACTTTTTTGTATAGAAGTCACCAAAGGCTCTTGCCATTTATCCACTTACACAACTTGAGAGCTTCAGGAAACAAACTTAAGACATTGCCCTTAGCATCATTCTTCAGGACTTCAACATTCATGTTGACTTCGATGCAAGCCATGCTTTTACAAAGAAACTGCAATCAAAGGATCCAAGACACATCCTTCATAGACAATGCAAGACTAGACTATGTTTGGATTAAAACCTCTCCACTAGCCTAAATTTGTGAAGAAGGCTTTAATTTTGATTGGATTATTATTATACAAAGATATTTCTCCCAGTGTAGTTCTTCAAACAAATCTACAAAGATCACCAGCACCACCCTTTCTTCCTTGAGGAAATGCTTGCCAGTTGTCGTGGTTCTTCCCTCATTCCTCTACTCGTTAATCCTTGCTCTATCTAATACTTGCTTGGAAGTATATTACATTCTCACTTTTCATTAGCAAGCCTTGTGATTTTATCACTCGTTTAAATTTATACAAGGAATCATGAACTTGTAAATATGATCATTTGAAATGTCCAAAACTTTTCTTTGATAAGCTTGCAAATTTAAGAAGAATCTTACGCTTGATTAGAGTGAGTTCTTATTAGAAACATGTTGTCAAAGTCGATGATGCAAAAGCATATGGTTAGAGAGAGTGGACGGGAGAGACACACACACACACACACAGAGCAAAATCTTATGCTTGATAAGAGTGAGTTCTTGTTAAAAGCATGTTGTCAAAGTCGACGATGCAAACACATATGGTTAGAAGGAAGAGAGAGAGAGAGAGAGAGAGAGAGAGAGAGAGAGAGACAAAGAGCTTTGCACCAACCAACTTGGCAATGAATTAGAATGACTATACAATGGAGGATAGGTGCCTTTTATATACTACTAGGGGGACCTTAAGTACTCCACTTCCTCTTATGGATTTCCTAGGACAAGGTGTGTTCCAAAGTTCATTATCTTGTAAATCTTAGACATGATGTGTTCACAGTTCACAAATGGGGATTCTTGGACGTAGTGTGGTCTATAGTTCAACTTTCTATGAGGCAACCGATGCTCAAGATGACATCCGAGGTGTAACCAATAGTCGTGCATTGTTGGAGTGTGCATTGTAGCTTCTTTGTTAAGTCGGCCTTCATACATATGTCCACTATGAACTGCAAAGAGGGTGTTAAAGTTTATGCATCTCAAGTGATGCCCATTGTGATCACATTTCCGTATGTCTTGGTTGGTTGCTATGACACGAGTTTCCACTAGTGGTTATTGTTTCATGCTCGATGGTTCTTGCATATCTTGGTTGAGCAAGAAGCAGCTTACATCGGTCACTTCTAGTAGTTGGGAGACTAAGTGCTTGACTGCATTTGGCTCAATTTAACTGACTTGGGTGTCAATGCCACCACCATCTTACTGATAGGAGTGCTTTGGTAGTTGCAAAGAACCTAGTACTTTAAGCACACCTCCTATGGTCCAACCCCTGCAACATGCGGGTGTGGTCACAATCCTAGAAAACTAGTTGATGAGATTGCCCAAGGAAAAAAAAAAAAAGAAAAGAGATTGGTCCAATGAAGCCAAGCATGTAGTGAACAAGCAAGCATAGAGGATAGTGGTCCAACGAGAGTCAGGACTATATGATCCTAATAAGAAGATGCATCTAAGCCACACCCTAAAAGCACCATTATTACTACATAAATGTACATTTTCATGCCTCGCGTCCTATTGTTGGCATCATGTCAAGCTCTTTTCTGTCACACACTACTTGCTTAAGTACTCTTCACTTAAGTACTTAAGTACTCCACTTCCCCCCTTATGGATTTCTTAGGACACGGTGTGTTCCAAAGTTCATTATCTTGTAAATCTTAGACATGATGTGTTCACATTTCACAAATGGGGATTATTGGACGTAGTGTGGTCTATAGTTCAACTTTCTATGAGGCAACCGATGCTCAAGATGGCATCCAAGATGTAACCAATAGTCGGGCATTGTTGGAGTGTCCATTGTAGCTTCTTCGTCAACTCGGCCTTCATACATATGTCCAATATGAACTGCAGAGAGGGTGTTAAAGTTTACGAATCTCAAGTGATGTCCATTGTGATCACATTTCTGTATGCCTTGGTTGGTAGCTATGACACGAGTTTCCACTAGTGGTTATTGTTTCATGCTCGGAGGTTCTTCCATATCTTGGTTGAGCAAGAAGCAGCTTACATTGGTCACTTCTAGTAGTTGGGTGACTAAGTACGAGGTAGCTTTCACATCTATTGTTGACTGCATTTGGCTCAATTTAACCGACTTGGGTGTCGATGCCACCACCATCTTACTAATAGGAGTGCTTTGGCAATTGCAAAGAACCTAGTACTTTAAGCACACCTCCTATGGTCCAACCCCTGCAACATGCAGCTGTGGTCACAATCCTAGAAAACTAGTTGATGAGATTGCCCAAGGAAAAAAAAAAGAGATTGGTCCAATGAAGCCAAGCATGTAGTGAACAAGCAAGCATAGAGGATAGTGGTCCAACGAGAGTCAGGACTATATGATCCTAATAAGAAGATGCATCTAAGCCACACCCTAAAAGCACCATTATTACTACATAAATGCACATTTTCATGCCTCGTGTCCTATTGTTGGCATCATGTCAAGCTCTTTTCTGTCGCACACTACTTGCTTCAATGCAAATTTCTTCAACGATCTCTGAAAGGCTAGTAAGAAACCTTCCTTCCTCTTGATAACGTTGAGAGCTACACTGCCAACATTAACTCTGGGCAATCAATATAAGATGCCTCTCTTATCTTTTAAGCCTCATTGGTATGTTGAATATTGCTGCATCACTACACTCAACACCAACTTGGCCATCTCTTGCATTGCCAATGAACAATAATCCTATTCCAACCGTTTGTTTTACACCAATAATAGTACATTCACTTGACTTTGCATGACTGTGTGTATGTATAGTCCCATGAATTCACAAAGGGCAAAAGGATGGGGATTGACAGAATTGTATAGCAGGAAGAATGCACAAGGCCCAAACTATAGAATTAAATATACCTGTATTTTGCACATTGGTTAGCTAACAGTTTGATTAACATTAGGTGGACTAGGGGAAGGGGGCGCCAGTGCTGTTGCTGTTGCTGTTGCTGTTGCCAGTGCCGACGCAGCAGGCAAGAGACTTCGCCTACAGAGCGGGCATGTCGTATGAGAGAAAAGCCACATGTCTATACACTCTGGATGAAAACAGTGCTCACACTTTGGCAGCAACCTCACATTCTCCGCCTCTTGGAAATCCGTAAGGCACACCACGCAATCGGGCCTGCGCCGCCACTCATGCGCATGTACTGACGAATCCGCTTCTTTGGATTCTCCTTTTGTGCAGTGGAAAACTACGATGGGTAAACCGTCAATGGCCGAGCGATCCAAGCCGCGAGGACGCCCTGAGCGATCCATACTGATGCCACCAATGTCGCCACCGGCCGAGAAGGCATAGCGGCGGACATAGACAGAGAAGGCGGCCATGAGAAAGAAGGTGACGAGGAGGACAACAAGGACGATGCCCATGTAGGGGCCATGGAAGGTGGAGGAAGAAGGGTAAGCAGAGGAGTCGTGCGAAGAGGCGTAGTTGATTCTGAGGTTAGGGGTGGTGGGGGAGGAGGGGGGAGAGAGGAGGGGGGAGAGGGAAGGGGAGGGTGTGTCAACAGCAAGCAGGGCCAATCTGCGGCTATGGACGATGTTCATTTCCAGGCACAAGCAAGCAACAGAGAGGCGAGGGCCGGGGAGATGAAGAGGCAGACTGGAAGAAGGGTGTGTGTGTGTGTGTGTGTGTGTGTGTGTGTGTGGATCTAGGGCGTAGGCGTCAGCAGCATGCATACGTGCCTGCGTGTATAAAAGGGTTAAGGGGGCGCTGACCTGCCATGGATGAGAAAAAGATAAAGAAGGCGCAGGGGAACCTGGGGGAGGGGAGCTGGAAGGGGGCAGGGGAAGCCCCCTGTTTTGCAGAGAAGAGATGGAGAGAGAGAGAACAGGGGGCCTGCCTGCCTCCCTCCCTCCCACTTGCCGTCGATCGCACGCTAGATTCGTTCACGTTAGATTCTATTCACGGCTCCTCTTCTCTCTATCTCTCTATCTCTCTCTCTCTCTCTCTCTATCTCTATAAGTTAGGCTATATTGCCTCAGGTCCTACGTCCAATGTTACATTCAACCTTACATTTGTGACGTGCCCTCTTATCTTAACATATTTTGATCCCAATCATATGATTGGCACCCCAACCTTAGCCATAGGCTCGATATAGCCCTTGGTCAAATCCCTTCATAGTTGTTTATTAACCTTCATCTTCCTTGCCCTCCAAGACAACACACATAAGATGACACACCCATGGTAAGTGGAAATAGTCCACCTAGCCATTCAAGTACGTAAGAGTTTGTGCCACCCGCAGAGTGTCGAACCCAAGAAAACAAAAGAGACATGGAAACACCTCGTAGCATATGATGCTTCCATGCCTCCTAAGCTACCCCTTGTGACTGAGAACCCCCCTTCCTCCCCTTCCTTTCAAGACGAATCAATGGTCACAATCAATCGGTAGTGTCGGGGTTTAATCATGACCATTCGATCCAAGATGTGCACTCAACGAGAGTTCACTTAGTGTGAAACTGAACTACAATTGCGATGTCAAAACATGTGTTGCTATGCCAACGGATTACCATTCGTAACCTTGTGTTGACATTATACATGGAATACCATAGTCCCATTATCCATAACAATTTGTGGTTTCCAAACTGCTTCGTATTTGTATTCTTGGCTCTATAAGAACAAAGCAAGTACGTAAAGCCAATTACTAGCATACCAAAAGCTAGGTAGGCAACTCTTGGCACAAAAAGGCCATAGGGTCTTTAATGAAGTGGCCGTTATAAGATCGACGACGTCCATTTGCACATGCAAAATGTGAGGTAAACTCAATCGTCCGATTTTAAAGGGGACATGTCCTAGTTTATTTTTTTGTGTCCTAGTTTACTTTTGCTTGTACAGGTTGTGTTTGGCATGGGGACACGTACACATCCAGTTAGGCCATTGCGTTGCCAAAGCCCAAATGTCGCGTTCAAATCGAGAAGGGGACGCTGCCACCCCTTCTTTTTGCTTGATGTCCATCTTCCTCGAGATTCATGCATGTAGTTGATCATCGCCAATCCCATGACGAGGTCTTCATTAAAGACCTCGTGCCCTTTAATACTGAGGGTATGCAACCACCCACCAATTTGTCAAATCATAGAGCCAATCGTGTGCCTAGGCGACATACACATAGTAAACAAAACAAGTAAGATAAAGCTCTACTCGATGCATGGTTGTAATTCTTTGTAATTTCCTACACCGTAGCTACGATTGACGGTGTGTTTGGCTTCAATATGCATAGCACTTCAATATGCATACAATATGCATACTACTACCGGGTCTTTCCCAACACACATTAATTAATTAACCATCCAGATTCAGCACGAATCTTGCAAATGAAAAAGGAAAACGCCCAGCTGCACCCTTGGATGCATGCTTGCTTCGCCACCAACCTAGCCTGCCTCTACCCCATTGCAGGTTTGCGCCGGCTTGAGCCTCGCGCTGTTGCAACCTCAGCTCAGGTCGGATTTGCTCGCGAGAGGTGTATCTGCAGACCCGGAGGACTGTGATCGCCATCGATCACATCATGCAGTAGAGGACACACAGAGAGAGACAGAGCTCTGTCTCAACTCCACAAACTCGCAGGCGAAGTTCCATCTTCATCGCCCTCCGAGTCTGGGAGAAATCGCCATGCGTGGTGCGCACTGACCTGCTTGCGACAAACACCCTCTCCTGCTATGACCTGCATCCCTACACTTGCTCCATCCTCTCTCCCCTTGTCGACCTGTGTCTCTCCTCGACATCCGTCTCCTATCCGCCCTCCCACCTGTAGTCATCAGCGACGCCAACTCCTTCTCGACCACAAAAAATATTCTCTCTCCACAAACATCCTCCCAGGCTCCCTCTCTCTCTCTCTCTCTCTCTCTCTGTCTCTCTCTCTCTCTCTCTCTCTCTCTCTCTCTCGCTCTCTCTCTCTCTCTCTCTACACCTGCCATACGCACCGCATACCAACAGTTGTCGGCTCCTTGGCTTTTCCCCCACTAACCACAGCAACATCCCTGAAGATACCGCTTAAAACAAATGAAAAAAAAGATTGAGGGGACATACGGGACATACTGGGTCTACTTTAGTTTCATTAGTCAATTTCCTTCAAAGATTCTTCGAAGACCTTAGGTCTTGAAACTAGGCGTTCAGCTGGCGTTGATTCATGCGCTGCATTCTATCTGCGTGTTCTTCCCTTGCCCCTCACGCCCGCCCCGCCCTGCCCTGTGGTCCTGCTATGCAGGAGCGACAGTGAATCTCAGCATCTCAGTGGGCTTGTTGGGGGCATGAAAACCTGCAAACATGCAAATCTCTTCCCCCTCGTCCTCGTCCTCCTCCCCATCCGCTTCGTCCAGACTCCCCTGAACGTCGCCTCATGGTCGTGTCAGAGAGAGACTGTACTCGCTACCGATACCTCGCTCCACGAGTCCTCCCACTCTCGTCTCATCCTCCATCTGCTCCTGCTCCTGCTCCCACTGGATCGACAATCGCTCTTCAACATCCTGAGCTCTCATGTGCTCTTGCATGACGAGGACCCTGAAAAGCCTTCCACCGCATGCGCTGCAGCGCGCTTCCTGTCTCACAAGCGCTCAGAGGAGCTAGCAACCGCCAGCCGTCCACGGTTCCGGCGGGGGTGCATATACTAGCTGTCACTCCATTTTTTTTCGATATTAAAAAAAAAACATCTTATGCTCTCTGTTCGCCGAGCATTTCCTTTTGCTTTGGTTCTGAAGAGGGCATCTCCTCAGATTCCATATAATTTGTCCTGCTTACAAAATTAGGGAGACATACTGGGTTGATGTACCCTTTCATTAATTAATTAATCAATCAGATTGGCTTTTGCCCTAACATTTTGGGTCCTCCTTAGTTCACACGCAGCGACGTGCTCGCACTTCAGAGACCACGCCCCCCCATCCACCGCCATGGAGACCTCGGCCTTGAGCCATGCTCCCTCTGCCGTGAAGGCGGTGAGCCATGCTCCCTCTTTGTGCACCGCCCTCAACCATGCTCCCTCTGCCATGAAGTGAGCTCTCCTGTTGCGCCTTCACCATCCAGTACGTACTCCGTTCCACTCTCCTGCGCGAAGCACGACCTTGGCGCCTTCGAAGCTCCAACAGCCCTGGTCGCAGCTTTCACCATCAAGCTCTGTCCTGCTCCATGCCCTTCCCTCCTCCTTTCGCACACCAAACAACTGCAGTCCGTCCCCTTGCAGAGTCCACAAGCTGCGCAGCCCACCATCCGAAGCTCTGCCGAAACAGGCTGCAGCAGAAGAGAGAGAGAGAGAGAGAGAGAGAGAGAGAGAGAGAGAGAGAGAGAGAGAGAGAGAGAGAGAGAGAGAGAGAGAGAGAGCCCAAAGGGCTCAACTCCCTTGCATTGCGACAGAGCCCCGTCCAGCTGCGCTCTGGCTCACTTGCACGCCCCGGCTGTGCGATACCTCGCAAAAAAAAAATCAATGCCTCTGATCAAGGGCCTGCGGGACACGCGACATCTCTCTCTCTCTCTCTCTCTCTCTCTCTCTCTCTCTCTCTTCCTTTTGCTTCACTCTTTGAAGGGTATGTCATGAGATACACTCTATTTTGTCCTTCTTACAAAATTGAGGCAACATGTTCAATATTTGTACCAAGCATATTGAGGTTTATCATTCTCCATAGAGGTTTAGTTAACACATTGTCAAGACATAGGTTCTATGGCTAAGAGCCTATGGGAATGGGGCCTAGGAGTAGCTCTATTCTCAGAGATGCACATGTGCAAAGAGGTCGTGTAGATGAGGAGCAAGATTGGCTTGTATAAGGAGTTGCTTGGGTCATAGCTTCAACGTGCATTTCCAACCCCTTTGGGGAGTCTAGGACCCCGGCTAGGATGTGCATGGGCATGCAAAAATCGTTGCAAAAACTACATCTTACTATATACTAAAGGATGTTGAACACCCTAAAAGTAGGGAGCTTTATATGTTTGACACATGGCAAGAGCTTTTCACTTCTAGAACCTCACTAAACATAGTGCGCGCAACCAGAGGGAGAGAGAGAAAGAGAGAGAGAGAGAGAGAGAGAGAGAGAGAGTTTCTGTGTTGTCAAAAAGATGTCTTCTGAGGCCCTTTTTCGTCCGTAAAACGAGTGTTGCACTCGTAATTTTAATAAGAGGCGACAACAATGCTCCCTACTACCCCTTATGTAATTGGCTTTGCCATTCGATTGTGGTAGTCGGGAGCATTGTGCTAATCAAGGAACCACCAAGACAACTTCACGTTGTTCTCTTGTTTGGCACTTAAACTTCTATAAATTGTTACTTGTATACTTTCTTGCATGTGTGCTAAGCTTTTGCAAGGTCTTGGTGAACCTAATGTGACCAAAATACATTGTTCAAGGCTTCTTGAAGTAGGTCCCCCCAATTTCGGAAAAATAAAAATGTTTGTGCAATATTATTGAAGATTCCAAAAAATCCAGTGTAAATGGCTCTCATATTGTGAAGAAATTGGAATGTGAAATGTTGTCGGTGAATAATTCAGAAGGTTGAGCGTATGCTTGAGGCGAGTGCCAAACACTAAAACGGAGTCTCTCACAACCACCACCTTGGTTGAACAGGGCTTGCCTCGTGTGCATGTGCGTGCGCATGCACGCGCTCGCGTGCACACACACACACACAAGGGGGGGGGCGGGGGGAAGTTTGAACGGCAGCGAAGACATTGGGAGGGAGGGAGTTGGGCCTACCAGAGTCGGAGATGTGGCCAAGAAGCTTGGTGAGTCGGGGATGCTTCAACGTCCTACGGACATGTCGGCAGGACAGAATCTTTGAGCCATTAGGTAATCCTTTTAATTTTTTTGGAACCATTAGGTAATCCTTTTAATTTGAAGTTTGCACCTTCTATTGATGGCATAAATTGTTACTTGTATACTAAGCTTTTGCAAGGTCTTGGTACTTAATCTACTATGACCAAAATACAGTTGTATACGGCTAAGGCTCCTATTGATTTGTAGCTTTCGATGGAACACGGTTTGACTTGAAACATCTAGATGCAATTTCAATAAAAGTGATCCACCTATGTCAAAGGCTACTAGTGAAGATGACCTCAACAAGAATCATGGTCTCAAGAATCTTGTGGCTCATACTTGAGATGTTGTATGTCACCTTTACAAACTTAACTATTGTGACGCCCTCGTTCGGGGCGTCGCGGAAAAGGGGCCGTGCCGGCTCACCTGCGATGCAAACGGGACCTGCAGGCAAGCAAACGCATGTACAAGAATGCAATTTGAAAACTGAACGCAAGAGGGACACGAGAGTGAGGGACGCGAATGAATGATCAATATCATAAGAAAGTGTCGAATACAAGGGACGCAAGTAATCACATGAAAACGGGGCTGGCAAGTTGGGGGAAGTGGCACATACTTCCCTTATATACACCCCCGGTTTGAGAGAGCTTGACGCCCACGTCAAGACGGGGTTTTGAGAGGTGCCGATACAAAAGTTGATGCCGAGGTTTTGGGGGGCGGATATGTACAAGGGGGGGAGTGAAGTGTTGCCCAAAAATGTCTAGCTACTTAGGGTTATGCTAGTTACAAGTGGGATGGAGGACTACTCTATCTGGTTTTCATTTAGTGGGTTGTCCTCCTCTTCAGTGGGCATGTTGTAGAAGCACAGCACAAGGGGTCTTCCGAGTCGAAGCATGATTTCTTCAGGTACCCAAGTGCATTCCGTCATGGGGCGATTTCGCCATTTGACATAGAAGAGTTGTCCCCGGCGCCCAAAGCGCGACTTTAGGATGGCCTCCGGCTCATGTGGCGGGCCATCCTTTACATATTCGGGGAGGCTTCTACCATAGGTGTTATCCGGCACAAACCTTTTGAGTAGGCTTACATGGAAGGCGTTGTGGATGTTGATGTGTGATGGGAGATCCAGCTTGTAGGTGATGTCGTTGTAGGACTTGAGCACTTTGTAGGGCCCATAGTAGCGGTGGTTGAACTTCGGGGAGAGGCCTTGAGGGAGGGTGATATTCTGGGAGCTGACGAGGACTAAGTCACCTTCTTGGAAGAGTTCGGCAGGCCTTCGCTTTTGGTTGGCGTATTTGGCGATGCGTACCTTGCTTTGCTCAAGACTCTTCTTTGCCCTTTGCATGCGGGTTTGCCATTGTTGAAGAAACTCTTCACATTCAAGATCCTGGGCATGCACATCGCCGGTTGCCGATGATGTCCTTCATTATCGACATCATCCACAAACCAGGTACCACCAATGTCATGCCCGACGCCCTCAGTCAAATGCCCACCCTCACTGCTATCTCCACAGCAACCAACACTCTACGCCAACGCATCCTCGACGCGCAAAAAGCTGATCCTGCTGTCCTCCGCATGCTCAATGGTGGACATCATCTGTATGTACTTCAAATGGTTTGGTGAAGTCGGGTAGTCGGAGGACAGGGGTACTACACATGGCAATCTTCAGGTTCTCAAAGGCTTCTTCTTCTCTGGATGTCCACTGAAAAGGTTTGTGGCCTTTGGTGATCTCTGTAAGTGGGGCAGCAATTTTGCTGAAGTCGCGAATGAAGCGGCGTGTGTACTGACAGAAGCCCACAAACTCTTGGACTTCTTTTATTGATGTTGGGGGAGCCCACTTGATGACGGCGTCGACTTTCTTGGGATCCACCATGATGCCTTCTGACGTGACAATGAACCCGAGGAACTCGATTTTCTGGACAGCAAACTCACATTTCTCCAGCTTGGCATAAAGTTGGTGTTCGCGGAGGCGCTGGAGTACTGCGGCGACATGCTTCTGGTGTTCTTCTAAGGTCTTGCTGTAAATGAGAAGATCTTCAATGTAAGTGATGAGGAAATCATCTATCATGTCCCGGAAACTGTCATGGATGATTCTGCAGAAAGTGCCCGGACCGCCGGTGAGACCGAACCCCAGGACCATCCATTCCCAGGAGCCGTAGCGTGTGCGGAATGCAGTCTTCGGGATGTCTTTAGAGGCGATTCGGACTTGGTGATAGCCTGAGCGAAGTTCAATGCGCGTGAAGTATTGGGCACCCTGTAGTCTGTCTAGAAGATCTTCCATGAGGGGGACTGGGTACCTGTTCTTGATAGTTATCTTGTTGAGGGCCCGATAATCCACGCATAGTCGCATCGAGCCGTCTTTCTTCTTGACGAACAGGACTGGGGCCTCGAAAGGAGAGCTGCTGGGCCGGATGAAACCTTGATCCTCTAATTCTTGTAGTTGCTTCTTGAGCTCTTTGAGCTCGGTGTCGTTCATGCGGTAGGGGGCCTTCGCTGGGGGTGTGCTTCCTGGGATGAGGTCAATTTCATGTTGAATTTGACGGGGAGGGGGTAGGCCGGGGGGAAGTTCGGGAGGCATGACATCCTTGTACTTCTGGAGGATGGGGGTAAGGGAGGGGTCACCCACTTTGGCCTGCTCGATGGTGATAGAGGTGAACCTGAGCTCCTTTGCTTGCATGATGCAGAGGTGAACCTGAGCTCCTTTCTTGAGAGCCCGCTCTGCTTGCTTTGCACTCATGAGGTTGAGTCTGGGGGCAGATGTCTCTGGGACTTTTTGTTTGCCTTTCATCGCTGCCAATTGAGCAGGGTCTTGGCGGTTGATGGGAGGGGGATTGGTTTGAAGATGCGCCTGGCGGGTGAAAGCTTGCTGCGTTGTGAGTCTGGTGCCTTGGACTGTCACTGCTTTTCCTTGATTATTCAGGAGTAATTGGTCCACCTTCATGCTTAGGAGTGCAATGAGGTACTTGTCGTTGAAGGAGAGACCAATGATTGCCTCAAAGTCGACCATTGGGACCACTATGAAGTCAAGGCGACATGTGAATTCACCCATCTCGATCCTGACTTGACGGGCTGCCTTTACATTGTTATCCTTTCCTTGGGCGAACTTGACTGTAGTTTCATTGACGGTGGTGAGGCGTGGGCCAGGCGAGCGGCGCACTGCGGGGATAGAAAGTTGTGTGTAGCGCCTGAGTCTACCATGATCCATTGTTGCTGGGGTCCGATTGTTGCCTGGACATATAAGTTCTGAATGTCCGTTATCGCCGCTGCCATGCATTGCGGGTGGAGGGAAACTGCTCCAATCCGGGGTTGCTGGTTAGCAGTGGGGCTAGCCAGTTCTTCGACTCTTATTCGGGGAGGGGAGGGTGGTTCTTCTATTTTTAGGGTGTTGACCCTGCTAGATGAGGAGCCTGCTTGATTGCGTTTGCATACACACGCGTAGTAGGGGCCATGAGCAATCCTGCAGTCACTGCACCAGACGCGATCGGGGCGCAGGTTGTTATTGTTGCCTTTGTAAGTATTGGGGGCAAAACTGCTAGACGTGGTGCTGTAGGAATTGCTCGCCAAAGAGCTGCGTGGTGGTGAGCGGGGTTCGTTGCTTTTGTTATGGGGTATAAATTCGCGGCCTCGCCCGGCGGGTGGGTTAGGCCAGTTATTGGGGGCAAAATTGTTGGGGCGAGGGTTGTTTGTAGTGACCCCTGGGGTTGAGTTTGTATCTCGTAGCTTTTCGGCCATGTTGGCGGCCACTTCCCAGGTGTTGGGATTCTACTTCTCTACCTCGCGACGGGCCCAGGGTTTAAGGCCGTACAGGAAACCATGTAGCCTGTCTGCTTCGTGCATCAGTGGGAGTTGGAGCATCAGTCGCCGATACTTGACAACGTAATCTGATATGTGGCCGTCTTGGCGTAGATCGCGCCACGAATCCCTGACTTTGTTGCCTTCATTCTCTAGGACAAAATAGCTGAGCATGTCTCTTTGTAAGTCTTCCCAGTCCTCCCAGTGCTTTGATGACTGTTCGGTGAGGAACCATACATAGGCGTCGTTGGCCAGGAAGGTTTTGGCCACTTGCACCTATCTGCGTCTGCCTATGTTGTTCCACTGCATGTAGTCTTCGACCTCGCTGAACCACTTGTTGAGTTCCAGTGAGGTGCGATGGCCTTTGTATTTCTTTGGGGGAATGGGTTTGAATTTGCCCAGTTTGTTTTCATCTTCTAGCATTCTCTCAGGGCTGTAGTAGCGCCCTTCACTTCGGTCATCCAGGTAGCCTTCATCTTCGTCGACTGTCTCTAATCTTCCGGGCCGCGGTCGTCTTTGTGTGTTTCGCCGCGTGTTGACATTAGTAGGCCCCGGGCGGTCTTCGTGTCGCTGGCCTAGCTGTGTTTGCAGTAGGTCGCTCAGATTGGCGGACATCACGTTGATTTGGTGTTCTACGAAGGCCATGATGCGTGCCTCCAGTCTTTCTTCCATTGAGTCTTGGTGGTCTTGTCGCGGCTTCTTCTCTTTGTTCTTCTTCGGGGCTCTATGCGGTTCCTGTTCAGTCCTGTATCCTTCTTCATCTTCTTGATTTCCCGCCATTGGGGTGCTCTTGTGGCCGGAGCCGAGAAAAATTCAAAAATATCAAAAAACTGACAAACTGCGAGAAAACGGCTTGAAAACGTTGAAAAATTGTGAAACAGCGCAAAATGTGGTCCAAAACGATGAAAACTGCGAAAAACGGTGAAAACCGGTCCCAAACGGTGTAAGAAGGGGCAAAACGAGGTAAAACGTTGAAAAACGGTGGGAAACGTGGAGAAACGCGTCAAAACGGGGCGAAACGGGCCAGGAATGCGGAGAACGTGGTGAAAACGGGGCAAAACACGGGTCAAACGAGGCAAAACGGTGAAAAATTGTGGGGAATGTGGAGAAAACGCAAGGAACGGGGCAAAACGGGGCAATCACGCAAGGGACGTGGTGAAACGGGGCAAAACGGGGCAACACGGGCCGAGAACGTGGAGAAAACGTGGAAAAACGAGGCAGACGGGCCGAAAACGTGGTGACAACCACGGGCCGCGGGCCGACGTCGGGTCGGCGGGGACTCGAGCCGAAGCTCTGATACCAAGTGTGACGCCCTCGTTCGGGGCGTCGCGGAAAAGGGGCCGCGCCGGCTCACCTGCGATGCAAACGGGACCTGCAGGCAAGCAAACGCATGTACAAGAACGCAACTTGAAAACTGAACGCAAGAGGGACACGAGAGTGAGGGACGCGAACGAATGATCAATATCATAAGAAAGTGCCGAATATAAAGGACGCAAGTAATCACATGAAAACGGGGCTGGCAAGTTGGGGGAAGTGGCACATACTTCCCTTATACTATGTTATGCAACAACTTCGTGGTGCACTTAGTAGACAACCACTCTGTGGATTCTATGCAAGATGGTAGAACCTCAGAAGAGGTCCTTTGGATTACAAGTTTTGCATAGGGCATCGGCGCTTCAGGTTCCCACAAGACTTGGTCTTGGATGAAGAATCTATAACTTCTTATTTTTTGGAGAGAGGACTCCGAACACAACAAGGATGCATTAAACACCTTTCTCCACAAGTGGATGGATTGCGTCAGTTAATGTTGACATTGGATGCTTGTAATCCAACAAAAAGTAGCTTGACATGTGAATGCAAGATATACAAGTGGTGGATGTCGCTCAAAGCACACCAAATGCCAAAGAATTGGGCACAGTGCAAGATTGTGTTTCAAAACGAGTTCTTACCAAGTAATGACAATAGGAAAAAATAGAAGGCTTGGGACAATTGTCTTATGCATAATTTTTCTCTTACCAGTTTGTATCTCCCAAGTACACGAGGATGTTATTCTCAAATTTGATGAATTACATGAGTTTTAGAAAAGTCCAAGCTTTTTTGTTTGGTCAATGCAGCTGATGGGTGCCCTCCTAGCCGACCACACCTTGCTCAAGTCCCAAATTTTGATGTAATCTATTATATTTTTGCCAGAAAGCATTGTAAAAGAGTCTATGTAACTTTGAGCCGAATACTGTATACACTGAGTTGTAATATTTTGTCATGAGCACAAAGCCATGTGCGTTGGCCATAGGCCAACTCACATTGGCCATAGGCCATTTGAAAAGCCCTACGTATAAATCTCACAAAACCCTTAGTTTGAACATCATTATAACATTATCTCGAGTTTGAAGAGCTTTTGTATGTGCAACCGTAAGCGGCTACTCAGCTACAACTTGTAAGAAATTTTTCTCATGATCTGGTAATGCAAATTCGAGTTTGCGAAGTGCATTGTGTTCCTTGTCATAAAATCTAATATCTAACTAACATAAATGATTTTCTCATGTTAAACTGATTATTTAATGTGAGAGAATAAACGAGAATAAGAGTTAGAATATAGACATGTGCTTGTTGTGCTTGCTAACTAAGGTGCTTGAGGTGCTTGCTGACTAAGATGCTTGTGGTGCTTGTCATGCTTGATGATTAAGGTGCTTGATGTACTTGTCATGTTTTATGACTAAGGTGCTTGAGGGGCTTCATGACTAAGGTGCTCCAAGGGTGAGGTGTTCCAAAGTCAACATGATCCCTACAAGAAGGGGGACGAGCCCTAAAGCTAGGGGCATGAGAGAGAACACACACACACACACTCAAGGCAAGCCCAAGACCTAAGAGGCAACAATGAGTCCTAGGGATTTAATATTTATTTAATTACCACAAATTTTGTGTGATCACAAGGTCTTATTGACACATTTACATGATTACACTTAACATGATCACAAAGAATCCGGTTTAGGGCGACTTGGAAACCCACTAAAATCCTGCCGGGCTTTTTTATTTTCCTTGCGGGCCCATCGGGCTTTTACATTTTCCCTGCGGGCCCACCGGGAATACTAAAAAGCCCATCGGGCTCGCATAACTATATATATACGGGACCGATCGGGCCCATTGGGTGTTATTTCTTTGTTTCATCCTTGAGAGAGAGAGAGAGAGAGAGAGAGAGAGAGAGAGAGAGAGAGAGAGAGAAACCGCCTTTGTAAGTACGTCGAGAGGAGAGAGGAGAGAGGGAGACTGTGGGTTGTGTGGGAGCGTGCTCTGTGTTGCAGTGCGTGGCAGTAGCGGAGTACCTGACCACATGATCCGGGTATGTGTTGTGTGTGTGTATGCGTTGTGTGGTAGTATGCCTTTTGTTGTATTGCATGGCAGTTATAAGGTACCTTACCACACAATGGGAGTGTGTGCGTAAGCTGTCCTATGGTACAGTGCTTACCACGAGGGCATCACCTCGGTGACGTGGGGAAGATGGTGTCCTTGTGGTAAGTATTGGCTTACTGTCTGGGTACTACGTCAGTAACGCGATGAATCTAGTATCATTATGGTAAGTCAACTTCCCTTCCCCTTTCCCAAAAAACATATGGATATCGATCGGTAACGCGGCCATATGATGTTCGTATGCAAGCCATTATTTCTCCGTAGATTCGAGCGGCCCGGTAATGCGGCTAATAGAGTGTCGTTTGTTAGAACCATCTGTTTTTGCATAAATGTGGCGCTCAGGTCGTTAACCGGCCGTACAAACGACATATAATTTGTATGTGCATGGACAGTTAATTTTTTAAGTATTAAGTATATGAAATACTTAGTCGGTAACGCGGCTGGGAAGAGTATTTCATATACAAATGTTTGAACTGTTTGATTTTGCTGTTTTTAAGTGCTCATATGAAATTATATACTAGCTAATCATATTCAAAAGAATGCTTTATTCATCAATCATCGCTATTTTAAATGCTTCATTTACATAAATTATATGAAAAAAAGTATTTGCACACAATTTGCATGTTAAAGAGCAAGACATTCTTTGCAATTTTCTAGCCCGATTCGTATACTTCCAATGTTTTAAATCTTTTTGAAGTCTTTAAGTCAGTGTGTGCTTTGTTTGAACTAGTATGTGCGCACGGAGAAAAATATAAGTTAAAAATTCAATATATGCTGAAATGTGCCAGATTGTTAACATGTATTGTTTGATATGGATTAAGTTCTTATAAACCACTTGTTTGATATGCATTTTACACATGTAACAGATTGCAATTTTAGGTGAAGATTGTTTTCAATTTTTATCAATATTGCCTTGCACATTTCTTAAAGTCTTCAAGTCGTGGTTAAGGGTTTGCCTGAAATAGTGTGAGAGTGTTAGTGTCATTCGCAACCAGGAATTTATATTTGATATGCTGTTTTTTATTGTCCAGTGCAAATATGACGCCAGATCAAAAGAAAAGTATTATGTGTTCCATTCGTAAAGAATGTATTTTGGCAATCTTATCATGTACAGATGGTCTTATACAACAGATTACTGAAAGCGATGTCTTCATCAAAGACCTCACTAGCGCTATATGGGAGAACATAGAGCGCAGACTGCGAGGTGAAGCGAGTTGTTTATTTCCACCAGGGATTCGAGAATTTGACCCCCATCACAAGGTTAGGAAAGTGTTGGGCAATATGAAAGTATGTTGCAGAGACTTGAAGGAAGATATCCCACCTGCCTGCGACATGTCAAAATTAGAGCTCTGGGATAAATTGTGAGAGGAACAGAAGGTAAAGATGAAGTGTGTGAAAGCATAGGACCAAGCAGCCTTACCCAAGAGATTGAAGATGGGCAAGATACGCTAGCAGCTTTGGGAGGTCGATCCGATGCTAGTGGCGCTAGCACAATGTAATGGAATTTGCCTATTCAATTTGAGAATAGCGGAATTTAATGAGAGTACTTTCAAGAAATGATTTTGTGAGCATAGCGGGTAGACATAATTGAAGATAGCAACATAATCATAGCAATTAGTTAACTTGGCATAGACAATACTTTTGCAAGAGAGAGAGTTTAGAGAACATGACAACAATTGAGGACCGGATTTATGTGGAGCCGGTCCCCCCTCCAATAGGCATTTGTATTATGATTTCTCCCATAAAGAGAGACTTGTTACAATACAGTCTTTGTGTTCCTTGTGACCTAGGTGATGCCATGAAGATGGAAGGCTTCATGCACCACAAACATAACATAAACTTGAATAAAGCTTTAACTATCCCAAGCCTCAGTCCCAAGACCTCAAACACCTTCGAAGGTGGAGAGAGCTAGCAGGGAATGAGGGTAGGGAAGAGGAAGAAGAAACATTTCGTAGGAGAAAGAATTAGTTCCTCACTTATCATACTCTTGTTGCTAGCATACATAATAGCATAGTAATGAAGAAGAAGGATATGGCAAGCTTAAGCATTGAAGCATGGCTCTTGGTTGGATTTGCACTCCATAGCCAAGAGTGTTGGTGTAGGCTCTCAATCTCTACTTGCTTGGAGAGGGAGCTCTTGCACTTTGCATATTACACAATGAGAGTGCTTGTGAGTGTGTGTGGGTGAGTATACCCCCTAGGCACCCCCCTAGCTTGCTTGGGTCGACCCCCCCTTGTAGCTCATGCCTGAAGCTCATTGGACCCTTCCAGGCCTAGCCAATCACAAGCAAGAGCCATTACAAGCAACATGGGTAGCCTTGGGACAAGTGTCCCACTTTCCCCTTTGAGAGAGAGGACTTGATAAATGCTAAAACAATTAGATAATTCATGTAATTTATCATTGGACCCCTTTGAAGCCTAGCCAATAGGCTTCAAGCAACACATGAAGGTAACATGGGTAGGGGCCTGACATGTGTCCTTGCTGCCTCTTCAAGTTGGGCTTCCCTTGTGTGTGTGAGTGGGTGTTCTCTCTCTAGCCCCTAGGAAAAGGGCTCGCCCCCCCTCTTGTAGGAATGCTTTTGACTTTTAGGTTATCAAGCACCTTACTCACCAAGCATGACAAAGCACTTGAACTAGGGGGTGTTCCCACAAGCATCTCAGGCAAGCTTCTCAAGGCACCTCAAGTACTTTAATCATGCAGCAAGTCAAGCACCTCAAGCATGGAGCCAGTCAAGCACCTCAAGCATCTTAATCAAGCACCTCAAGCCTGAAAAACACCTCAAGCATGACAAGCACCTCAAGCATGACAAGCACCTCGAGCTTGGGCCGGGTTCCCACCTCAAGCTCAGCCCTAGCTTACTTAAGGTCAAAGAACTTTCACACACATTTATTGGAGGTCTTCAATGAAGCTAACCCTAAGGTCTTATGCTCCATTGGTTAGCCTTGCTCTTTGATAGACCATCTCCCTTTTGGGCCCCTTTACCATTGGCCCCGTGTTGAGATAGATCTATAAGCACATACCTATATCTTAACACTTGTTCCCGTTTATTCTCCCACATTAAGTGATCAATTTAATATGCTTGCTTGCTAAACCTGTCGACTATTGTCCATATTCCTGTATTCCCATGGATAGACTTGGGTAATCCAAAGATGAAATCCATGGATATACTCTCCTATGGTGAATTTGGAATAGGCAATGGCTGGAGTAATCCAGGTTGCTTCCCTCTATCATACTTGGTCTTTTGGCATACTACACATTTTGAAACATACTCTTGTATGTCCACTTTCATGGTAGGCCAATAGAAATACGTCTCTACTCCTCGGAGAGTAGGTTGAATACCTCTATGCCCTGCATATGGAGGAGCATGGGATTCATACATAACCTTCTCACGAAGGGAATGGGTAACACATAGCCTATTGCCGTGAAGAAGATAACCATCCTGCAAGGTGAATGGTTCCTCTTTCTTCCCCAAAGCAAGGGCTGATATTATGTCTCTAAAGTCAGGGTTAGTAGCATACTCATCTATCATAGAGGATAGATCATTGTGAGTAGCTATAGACACCGCATTAACTTTTGGTCGTCGTGAAAGTGCATCGGCAACTTGATTGTGCTTACCAGCTATGTGAGCAATATGAAAATTAAATTGCGAAAGAAAATTTGCCCACCTCATTTGTTTGTCAGAAAGCTTGGTTTGCGTCATGAAATACTTGAGACTTTGGTGGTCGGTTCGTAGGATAAATGGAGTCCCCAATAGGTAGTGCTTCCATGTGTCTAGGGCATGTAGAACAGCTAAAAGCTCTTTCTCATAAATGCCCAAGACTCGTTCATCACCATTGAGCCTTCGGCTCTCATATGCTATGGCATGCCCTTCTTGAAGCAAAACCGCTCCAAGGCAATCACCACAAGCATCACATTGGACCTCAAAGGGCTTTGAGAGATCCGGAAGCACGAGGACTGGTTGGGATGTAAGCTTCTCTTTGAGTTTTTCAAAATCATTTTGCTCCTTAGCAGTCCATACAAACTTAACGTTCTTCTTGGTTAAGTTGTGTAGTGGTCCTGCCACTTGAGAGAATTTTGCTATGAAGCGTCTATAGTATGCACACATACCAATAAAGCTTCTTAGCTCATGTAGATTCCTTGGGTTAGGCCATGATTTTATTACCTCTAACTTTGATGGATCCATACGAATACCATCGTGAGAGATAATATGGCCTAGATATTGAATCTCTTGAAGGAAGAATTCACTTTTCTTTTGGTTGAGAAAAAGTTTGTTCTCCCTCAAGGCTTGAAAAATCACTTGGAGATGTTGCTTATGTTCCTCCAAAGACTTGGAGTAGATGATGATATCATCGAAGAACACTCCAGTGAATTTTCGATATGGTCTAAAAATTTTCTCCATCAAACGATTGAACGTAGCTGGTGCATTAGTCAAGCCAAAAGGCATGACTAGATATTCATAAAGACCAAATGTTGTGCGAAACGCGGTCTTTAAGATATCCTCATCCACTATCCTTATTTGATGATAGCCACTCTTAAGGTCAATCCTACTGAAGTAGGTAGAGCCTTGTAGCTTATCAAACAGATCTTCTACCCGAGGTACGGGAAATCTGTTTTTAATAGTGATTTTGTTTAGTGCTCGATAGTCCACACACATACGGTATGTACCATCTTTCTTTTGCACTAAAAGGACTGGAGAACAAAAGGGAGAGGAACTAGGCCTCACCATCCCTTTGTCTACCAGCTCTTGTACTTGCCTCATGATCTCCTCTTGTTGAGCTTGTGAGACTCGATAAGGAGGTTTGTTAGGCGGTGAGCTTCCTGGAAGGAGCTCAATACGATGGTCATCATCCCCTCGTTTTGGAGGTAGGTCCATAGGGATATCATCGATGAACATATCTTGGAATCCTTTTAGAAAGGTAGACAAGTCTAACTCTTCTTGATTCCTATCATTTTCATTTGATGAAACATTATTAGCTTTTAGAGACTCTTTGACATAAATCATGTACGCAGAAACTGAGCTCTTCATTGATTTATCAAAAGAAAGAGGATTCACAAGTGGAATAGTGCGACCACGCTCACTAGCATCTACATACATGTTCTTTCCCCTGTAGTTGAAGTAAATTCTCCTTTCAGGGAACTTCATGTTGGCAGCCATGCGATCAAACCATGGTGCCCCTAGGATAACATCCTGATGTTGGAGGGGAGAGATGAAGAAGTCTTCTTTGTCGACATAGCTTTGGACATGAAGCCTCAACTTCCCAATCAAGGGAGTAACGGAGGCTTGTTGTCCCTTGAAAGCTGCATCAGCTGTTTCTATATCTCCCATCTCAAAAGCTTGAATGCCCAACTTGGTGGCCAACTCTATTGATATGAAGTTGAGAGTAGAGCCAGGGTCAAACAAGATGAAGGCATCATGCTCTCGTACCTTTCCCCAAGCATAGGAGAGTGATGATCCTTTGCAATGAGCATCCTCTTTTGGAGCTTCGATGGTGGAAGCCCTAGGAGTCTCATTGCGAGTATTCTTCTTGGGGCAAGAACGATAGCCATGTCCTTGCTCCCCACACTTGAAACACTTATGGTCCTTGCGAAAAGCTTCAAGCTCTTCAGGAGAGAGTTTGTTTTTACCTTTGTAAACTCCCTTCTCCTTGGACCGATTGTTGTTGTTGTTGTTGGAAGTGCCTTGGGAATTATTTTGAGCATTGGATTTCCCCTTTGCATCATTTTTATCTTTGTTTTCCATGGGCTTGACATTACGTCTAGCCCCTTGATGGAAATTGATGCGTGAAGCAACCATGGTGTGGTGGATTACTTCGGTAATAGTACCGGGCCGTTGAGAGTTGATATATTCGGCCATCTCTTCAGGTAATCCCGCACAGAATTGTTGTCTTTGCTCGGCAAAGTCTATCTTTTGAAAGACAGTAGCTTTGAGATGTAAATCCCAAAACTTATCTACATACTTGTTGATAGACTCATGAGAGAGGAGCTTCAAGCCGCGCCATTCGGTAAGAACTTTATCTTTAGTATCGCTTGGAAGAAATTGCTTCATGATGGAAACTCGTAGAGTTTTCCATGTCTTTGGGGCTTCTCCATTGCCACGAAGGCTAGCCCACCATTGACGAGCTGATTTTTGGAAGTGCATAGCTACATGGCGTAGCTTGGAGGACTCTGTGAAGCCCTCGTCCCCAAAGGCCGCATCAAATTGCTGGATGAAGGCCAACACTTTGTCGGTAGCACCAAAGGTGCCATCGTAGGTGAGAAAAGAGATACTCTTTCCTCCCTCCTTGAACTTCTTTAGCTTTTGTGACCTTCGCCATGCAGGAAATGATTTGCGATGCCCTCCCCTCTTGTATTCTCTAGGAGAATAGCCATAACTTTCATCGGAAGAGAAGGAAGGTGAAGAAGAAGGAGAAGAGGGTGACCTCTTCCTAGCCCTTTTCTTCCTTTGTTTCCTCTCTTGCCTTTGAGAGTGATGAGGAGAAGGACTATGGGTTGCTCTTTTCCTCTTGGGAGGAGTAGGCGATCGTTTAGACCGCCTTCTTCGTGTAGCCACATCTTCAGAAGAACTTAGACTTTCATTGCTTTCTTTCTCTTTGGATTCCTCCTCTCGAATGGGAGAGAGTCTTCTTTTGGGGGTCTCTTCAAGAGGCCTCCTAAGCTCTCTCTCCTCTTGGAGAGGAAGGGAAATTCCATAGGCACGAAGTTGTTGAGTAACTTCGGCTTGCAAGGTAGGGTTGCCCATAGCTTGTTGCAACCTAGTCACAAGATAATTCACAAACATGGGAGCATCATCATTAGCACCTTCATGTGCAAAATCAAAGCTATCAATGTTCATTCTACTCTCTTGATTATTGTCAGCCATGTTAACAAAATTTTATGTATGTACTTAGTGTATGTTTTGGCAATTCAAAACCTTAGTTGCCACTCCTCTTAGCCTTTGAAAATCGGCTCTTAAGTATCTACACCCACGGCTCAAAGTGGTTAATTATAGAGAGTAGAGGAGTAGGTCTAACATAGCAGAGTTGCCAAGGGCTAGCTCCTTTCGGACTTCTTATGGCTCAATAATGGTAAAGCCGTAGGCAAGTCTAAAAAGACTCCATTATTAAGTCCAAAGCTCCCGAGGTGTGCACCATCCCCCACATAGTGGGCTTAACAAAACCGGTATTAGATCCCAGTTCCACTTACTCTATTATAATTAACAACATCAACCATTTATAGGCTACTTAAGGACCTCTCTTCTTAAGCAAGAAAAGAGAAACCAAATGCTCTGATACCAATGTAATGGAATTTGCCTATTCAATTTGAGAATAGCGGAATTTAATGAGAGTACTTTCAAGAAATGATTTTGTGAGCATAGCGGGTAGACATAATTGAAGATAGCAACATAATCATAGCAATTAGTTAACTTGGCATAGACAATACTTTTGCAAGAGAGAGAGTTTATAGAACATGACAACAATTGAGGACCGGATTTATGTGGAGCCGGTCCCCCCTCCAATAGGCATTTGTATTATGATTTCTCCCATAAAGAGAGACTTGTTACAATACAGTCTTTGTGTTCCTTGTGACCTAGGTGATGCCATGAAGATGGAAGGCTTCATGCACCACAAACATAACATAAACTTGAAGAAAGCTTTAACTATCCCAAGCCTCAGTCCCAAGACCTCAAACACCTTCGAAGGTGGAGAGAGCTAGCAGGGAATGAGGGTAGGGAAGAGGAAGAAGAAACATTTCGTAGGAGAAAGAATTAGTTCCTCACTTATCATACTCTTGTTGCTAGCATACATAATAGCATAGTAATGAAGAAGAAGGATATGGCAAGCTTAAGCATTGAAGCATGGCTCTTGGTTGGATTTGCACTCCATAGCCAAGAGTGTTGGTGTAGGCTCTCAACCTCTACTTGCTTGGAGAAGGAGCTCTTGCACTTTGCATATTACACAATGAGAGTGCTTGTGAGTGTGTGTGGGTGAGTATACCCCCTAGGCACCCCCCTAGCTTGCTTGGGTCGACCCCCCCTTGTAGCTCATGCCTGAAGCTCATTGGACCCTTCCAGGCCTAGCCAATCACAAGCAAGAGCCATTACAAGCAACATGGGTAGCCTTGGGACAAGTGTCCCCCTTTCCCCTTTGAGAGAGAGGACTTGATAAATGCTAAAACAATTAGATAATTCATGTAATTTATCATTGGACCCCTTTGAAGCCTAGACAATAGGCTTCAAGCAACACATGAAGGTAACATGGGTAGGGGCCTGACATGTGTCCTTGCTGCCTCTTCAAGTTGGGCTTCCCTTGTGTGTGTGAGTGGGTGTTCTCTCTCTAGCCCCTAGGAAAAGGGCTCGCCCCCCCTCTTGTAGGAATGCTTTTGACTTTTAGGTGATCAAGCACCTTACTCACCAAGCATGACAAAGCACTTGAACTAGGGGGTGTTCCCACAAGCATCTCAGGCAAGCTTCTCAAGGCACCTCAAGTACTTTAATCATGCAGCAAGTCAAGCACCTCAAGCATGGAGCCAGTCAAGCACCTCAAGCATCTTAATCAAGCACCTTAAGCATGAAAAACACCTCAAGCATGACAAGCACCTCAAGCATGACAAGCACCTCGAGCTTGGGCCGGGTTCCCACCTCAAGCTCAGCCCTAGCTTACTTAAGGTCAAAGAACTTTTACACACATTTATTGGAGGTCTTCAATGAAGGTAACCCTAAGGTCTTATGCTCCATTGGTTATCCTTGCTCTTTGATAGACCATCTCCCTTTTGGGCCCCTTTACCATTGGCCCCGTGTTGAGATAGATCTATAAGCACATACCTATATCTTAACACTTGTTCCCGTTTATTCTCCCACATTAAGTGATCAATTTAATATGAGAAAATCATTTGGGTTAGTTAGATATTAGATTTTATGACACACAATTATGCACACAGCTTTGAATTCCAAGTGCCCTCATCTTGTCGGCATCCCTCACGAAGCCTTGGTAGAAGGTATGAGGGTTGGAGCAGGCTCCTTTGGTGTGTGCAGATTGTACACCATCAAAGGCATCTCTTTTTTTCGAGACCACATTACATATGTGGAAAAATGCTATAAGGGAGGGAATGAGGCATAATTTGACAGCTTTCAGACAGAGCAAGGAATGCAAACGCTTCACCCCTCCATTGTAAGGTGCATTGGCTTTACTAACAAAGCCCCTTGGATCACAATATTCCCATACTACAATGGGGGTACCGTGGGCGACATGATGGGCCCCTTACCATTCGCTAACGGATTGTTCAGACGACACATGTACATGCTACAACACGGCTGGAGGTGATTGCCTGTAGCAAATCTTCCTATACAAGAGATAGACATGACAAGGATCAAAGCAGTGATCGAGCAGATGCTAGCCATTTGTCATGCCTTAATCGATGGCGTTGCGGCTGCTCACTCGACCGGGATAGTGCACAGTGACCTGCATCCATTCAACATAATGCTGGACTTTACTTGCGCAAATAAACCCCACGTCGGCATCATTGATTGGGGGATGATACTCAGAACTCTAGCTAAACGCACAACAATTAATTATATGCATCCAAGTGCACAGTCAGACTCTACAATTTTGGAGGCACAGAGAGCAGGGGATGCAGAGATGGCTAAGCGACCGTGGATTGCTCCAGAACTATACGATCCACGGTGCATAGATGCATACACAAAAGTGAGTAATATTTATGCATTGGGCTATCTATTCGACATGCTGGTAGATTTTTGGAGTGTAGCCAAAAAAGTTTATTTTTCAGAAGAATTTTTTCACCACCTGGATGAAGATGTTATGAGAGCTATTCGGATTAAAGTAGATTGTTGGATGAAGTTAAAGAAGCAGAAACAAAGAAGAAATGCATCTGACGTGTTGGTATTTTTCAAAGAACATTTAAAGACAGACCCTAACTCTGTCCAACGTCCCCTTGTTGAACTTGCACCATCATTTTATTCGATCTAAACAGTTTTATGATATACATCTGTCTTGTCCAGGGTATTCTATTTATTATTGAAGTGTATTATTTGGTTTGAAGTGGTTCACTTCCTTGAGTCAATTATCTTTAGTCATTTCAAATTTGCCTTGTGATTCAATTAGTCGCACTAGTTACCGAACGCTGTGCGATAAAGCAGACACCACAACCCCCTAAGCGATACGCTCGTTTCGAGCTATCATACGCCCTAATCCAAAAACCGATCATTAAAAAACATTAAAAAAAATAAAAAAACGAGTGAAAACGGACGCCTAAAAAAGCAAGCGGTTAACCTTCGAGGTTATTTGCCGATGCTTGTAGGGTGCCAAAGGTACATGCATCTGCGCTCTGGTTGTGTGCTAGAGGCCGAGCAACTAGAGAGCATTTCGACTTACGCGAGTTCTTTATATTCACCTACCTTAGGTTCCGGGCCCTCGGCGGGGACGCACTCCTCTGACTACGACGTCATCATGGAGGGTTTCGCAATGCCTAATCCCGATAGCTCAAGCCAAGACATGCATGCCATGGGTCCACGGTCCGGGACGAGCATGCTTAGCCGCTTGAAGGAAACCTTTAGTAGAGCCACTCTCTCCGAACATGGAGCTAACGATGTAAATGAGGGGGCGGGGAAGTAAATTCGCCATTCATGACCAACGTAAACCCTATGCTCTTAGAGAGTGTGCATGTGAATACTCCATTCACTGCACCCCCTGACTCTTCAGAGTTATTTCCCTCCGAGGTTATATTATTTGATGGTAGAAGCCTTGCCGAAGTGCAAGAGGTTAAGCGATATATCATCACGGCTAGGGAAAAGTAAATTGAGAGCTTACGCAAGGCGGAGCAATGAAGAGAGTTAAAAGCAAAAGCCCCTATGTCAATATCTTTGCTAGGAGAGCAACTGAGTGCTCCTGAATTAGCGACCACTAAGGGTCAACCCATAGCGAGAAACATTGCATCTAGCTCAAAGGACACCCCTAAAACCTCAAGCCTAGATGGAGCGTTCCTAAATGAGAACTGGCAGTACGAATTACAAACGAAAACTCTAACCGATCTATACACAGGTCACACCTATCACGTGGGTTGGTTAGATGTCCTACGATCCACAACGGGTGCTACTAGTGTGGAGGATCAACACCAAAGAGTTTGTGAGGTCATCCATAGGTTATTGAGCTAGAGAGACAGAACAAGGGGATCCACATGCCTTCAATGAGTCTCATGAGATTCTTGGATACAGGGAAGTCTAAACAACCAACCTTAACACAAATGGAGACTCCCTCGGCAAGTCTGATGGATCCTCCATATGTGGTTTCGCCAGGGGTCTCAGTGCAATCTGAGCCCACAAGTGATAGCTTTTACTTTTCCAAGCCTAGCTCATCTTTCCCTTGATGACACCACGGCTACCATCCCTACCCCAATGATGGGCATGCCAAGAAACACGCCATGGACCTCATTTGTTAGTAAAGAACCACTACATGGTAGCTCAATCCCTGCAACAGTACCTACAAGTGTGTATCAATCGTATACACCCATGGGTCCTTGTACTCATGTAGTTCCTACCCCTCCCATTGTTTCAACTACCTATTCTCCACAACCACAACACCCAAGCTCTTATTTCCATGGGACCATACCGACTAGCATTAGCATGTCACATCCGATGTTTGTTATGCCCAGGGCCACCCATATGAAGTTTGGGCCACCACATGGCACAACACCGTACCAAACGTGGAACCCAAGGGCTTCCTATGCGCCAAGCCCAATGCCAATACCTACTCCACATGTAGTCTCTGGAGCGCCTTCACCCACGGTGCCTGCTCACTTAGGTGACTTGGCAATGTTTGCTCAAGCTATCGGTCGATCTATTGCTGAGAATATGCGTAACACGCTTGATAGAGAGCCTAGAAGTAAGGCAGCACAAATAGCCAAGCTCACACAAAAATTAGTGGAGACGGGGATGTGAGAAAGAATATCGAAGTGTTTGAACAAATATGCGATTCTTTAGGAGAACATAATGACCTTCATAAGAGTAATTCTTTAAGCCTAACCTTAAGTGGGAAGGTTGGGTATTGGTATAGAACCCTAAGGGTGGAAGAAAAAACAATTTACCCTAAGGCTTAGGAGACTGTTCTTAAAAGAATACATACGAGAGGGAGTGCTTTGGGGTGTAGCCTCTCAGCTCCAAAAAACCCAATGAGAGGAAGGAGAGTCGGTGAGAGACTTTATTAGTCGCTTGAAGAATTTGAATTCTCGTTGGAATCCAAATGAGCGCTTCATTAATAATCAATTTCTTGATAGATTCATTAGGGGATTACGACATGAGGATATCTACAATGGTCTAGTCATTAGAGGTATCACCACTTGGGAAGCAGTCACCACCAATGAGATCCAATTGGAGCCTAAATCTATTAGCTCGCAAGCATCGGGGCATCAGCCAATGACCCTAAAGCCTATTGCTAAGGAGCCAAAGATATCTGAGATGACTTTAGATTTTCTATCCTATAGTTTTGAACTTCCTATTGCAACTAATTTTCATCATCAAACCTTTATCACTAATCCAAAACAACCCTTGATATAACCCCCTTCCAATTACACTGAGCCTCTTAGGTCCAAATCATGCCTAGGTTTTTTATAGAATATTTCTCAAGCACCCCAACCCCCATGATTTCAATCTTGTTGAACCTTGGTTTTATTAAGTCATTAACCTATGGACTAGATTTCTTCCCCCTACAATGGCCCCATCATTTGAATCCGAAATTCTTCCTTAAATTTTGAAAGAGCTTCCCTTTGCAATAAATTGTTTTTGGTAGCATTCACCCTCTTGACCTTGAAAAACTATAAACTTTCACTTTCACTTTCAATTTATGGTACCTCACACTTGAAAGTTTGTAGTAGTCACTATCTTTACTCTGAAAACTAAAACTTCAACTTTCAATTTATGGAATTGAGAAACCCATCATATTAATTTCTTGAAAGCAACCCTCAGTAGCTAAAGTCCTTACATATTTATCCGTGCTCTACCTACCCATGGTTAACCCCCCTCCCCTTTCCCTTTCCTATATAAACGCAATAAGAGATTGTATTTTTTGCCCTGATGAGACCAATAATGGTCGAAACGTATTGGCCTGTCAAATGCAATCTCTTCAATCAAATTGTACATTTATTCCTCTTCCCTAATTTTTCCGCTCTATTTCCTTAGAAAGTTTCACACGCTTGGCTTATTTTATTCTATAGGTAGACTTTGTTGAGCAAAAGCAACAATTTTGTGACGGATTACCTGAAGAAATGGACGAGTATATCAACTCACAACGGCCTGGTTCTATCACCGAAGTCAATCACCACACTACGGTTGCTTCTTGCATTAATTTTCAACAAGGGGCTAAAAGGAATGCCAAGCCCATGGAAAACAAAGATCGGAATGATTCGAGAGGGAAGAACAATACTCAAAGTCCTTCCAAAGGCAATTCCAACAATAACAACAACAAGACCAAGGAGAAAGGAGTTTACAAAGGTAAAAACAAACTCTCTCTTGAAGAGCTAGAGTCTTTTCTTAAAGATCACAAATGCTTTAAGTGTGGGGAGCAAGGACATGGTTATCGTTATTGCCCGCAATGAGACTCCTAGAGCTTCCACGATTGAAGCTCCAAAAGAGGATGCTCATTGCAAAGGATCATCCCTTTCATATGCTTGGGGGTTGGTGAGGGAGCATGATGCCTTCATCCTATTTGATCCTAGGTCTACTCACAACTTTATATCAATGGAGCTAGCCAAAAAATTGGGCATACAAGCTTTTGAGGTGGGAGATATTGTACTGCCGATGAGGCTTTCAAGGGATAACAATCCTTTGTTACTCCCTTGATTGGGAATTTGAGGCTTCATGTCCAAAGCTACGTCGACAATAAATAATCTTTTATCTCTCCTCTCCAACATGAGGATGTTATCCTAGGAGCACCATGGTTCAACCACATGGCTGCCAACATGAAGTTCCCTGAAAGGAGAATCTACTTACCCTACAGGGAAAAGAGCATGTATATAGATGCAAATGAGTCCAATTGTACTATACCACTTGTAAATTCATCTGGTTTTGATAAGTCAATGAAAAGCTCAGTTTTCTCATACATGATTTTTGTCAAAGAGTCTCTAAACGATGCTAATGTTTCAACAAATCAAAGTGGAGATATTGAGAAGAATTAGACTTGTATAATTTTCTAAAAAGATTCCAATATGTATTTATTGATGACATCCCTATGGAGTTACCTGAAAACGAGGGGATGATGACCATATGATAGAGCTTCTACCTGGGAACTCACTGCCTAATAAACCTCCTTATAGAGTTTCTCAAGCTCAACAAAAGGAGATTATGAGGCAAGTGCATGAGCTGGTAGATAAGAGGATGGTAAGACCTGGATCCTCTCCCTTTTGTCCACTAGTCCTTCTAATGCAAAAGAAAGATGGCACATACCGCATGTGTGGACTATCGAGCACTAAATCGTGATATTTCCCATACCGCGGGTAGAAGATTTGTTTGATAAGATACAAGGTTCGACCTACTTCAATTAGATTGACCTTAAAAGTGGCTATCATCAAATAAGGATAGTGAATGAAGATATCGTAAAGAACACATTCCGTACTACATTTGGTCTTTATGAATATCTTGTCATGCCTTTTGGTTTGACAAATTCTCCAGCCATGTTCAATCGCCTAATGGAGAAAATCTTTAGACCCTACTGCAAGTTCATGGTGTATCTTTACGGAGTGGAGCCAAAAGATTTACATGTAGAAAACATAATGGGGATAGTGTGATTGACTACATGCTACTCCCCAAAGCCATCATGTATCTTATAAAGAGTTTTATGCTTGTCCAATAGACACCAGAATTAAACCATAGGATTTTATGTATTGACCTTACATATGAAGAAACAACTAAGCATGACAATTTCACTCAAATGAAAGAGAATTTTTCTCTTTGTATGATTTCAAATAGGAACCAATGTATATTGAAATTGTTGAGCAAAAGTTATGGATGACAAAGCTTCAATATGACACACCATTGGAAAGTAAATGGGAAGCTTTCACGAAAGTTATTGTTCTTGTATCGATGTTTTGCCATAATGCATACCATTGTATCAACAAAGATAGATAATGTAAAAGGTGGTTTAAAAAAGAATTTCAAGATGCTCAAAAGTCCTTGATAAGGGGGTGCTATCACTTAATGAGCAGTGGAAAGCGAGCGAGGGACAAAAAGTAAGCGAAGAAAATAGAGGTATGGTTTTTTTTATCCCATTTGAAGGGTTATTGATTTTTTTCTTTCTTATACATACATTCATTCAAAAAAAAAAGCTACTTGTACATGGTCTCTATATGCAATTTTTCTCTCTTGTACACTACATCTACATGTATGCATTATGTTAAATGGTTGCTTTTCCTTAGGGGTACATATTAAAGCAATTGAAGAGAAAAACAAAAGCACATATTCTTAGAGTGACTATTTGTACTGCTCAATCATCAATCGTTGCATTTCTTTTCAAATGGTTAAAAAATATATCACATAAAACTCATGAAAAAAAGATTACAAGAGCATTATAGAAAAAAAAACAAGAACAAGAAATGTCATGACAAGCAACCAAAAATTAGAACAAGTTATACTTTGTTACTAGCATCCATTACCGATAAAAGGTTGATACATCTTATTGTTTGGAGGGTGTGTGTGTGTGTGTGTGGAGAGAGAGAGAGAGAGAGAGAGAGAGAGAGAGAGAAGAGCCCTATAGAACTAGAACCTTATTTGCTCCCCTCTATACATGTGACAAGTTTTTAAACATGTCATCCCAATAATCCTATAAAGAGAATAGATGTGACAATATAAAAAGAGACATCATATGTGTATTGGTTGGTGACATATGACAAGCCGTATGACAAGGAATCTAGCTACATCTTTAGTATTGCAATCCCAATGTGCTTAAAAAATTATCACAAAATACTAAGTGCTTGGTCTAGGTATAGGCATATTTGACCTATGCTAAAGGTGAATGAGCTCTATTTTATTCTATTTCCTTTGTCCTCCATGAGTGAGGGACAATAAAAAGGATGGCATAAAGCATGAGTGGATCAACTCTTTGTGTTTTTAGCAAGCTCAAAATGTATACTTTGACAAGATGACCACTCTCACTCATATTTATGGACTCTCCCATGGGAGTTGAAAGAGCACATGTCGTTCATCAATTTCTTTGGAGATGAGTTATAGTAGCCATAACAGACGGTAAAAATATTTAGGCATGCGGAGTATTGATGGATGCTCCCAGAAGAGTACATTTCATTCATCAATCTCTTTTAAGATGAGTTATGATAGCAATAACAGATGATAGAAATATTTAGGCAAGCGGAGTGAAAAATCTTTAATCACATGAGTCTCTTTTTAGGGGACTCTTAATATCTCTCTCTCTCTCTCTCTCTCTCTCTCTCTCTCTCTCTCTCTCTCTCTCTCTCCAAATCCACTTGAGTAGTAAATGTTGAATTTGAGCCTTTGTGTATATATTTGAGTCAAGAGGGATTGATCCTATGACTCAAATCCAATTAGTGTCTATATGTGTTAAAGGTAAGGCCTTGCCATGAAATTGCGGTCAACAAAAGTTGTCTTCCCAAGGGGCAGTGAAAGTACCACTCACAAAAAGCTAAGGTAGGGATTTGAACAGGGCAAAGACTTATAGTCATTTATTATCACAGAACTTTGGCCTTAACTAGGCAAATAACATTTTTTGAAACAAAGGTAAAGCATGAAGCCACTTGGCAGAATCACAATCATTGATCATAAGACGATGGATGATGCAGGTTGCAAGCCAAGTCGTGCTGATTTGAACGAGGGAGAAAGTGCCAAAAATAAGACGCAATGGCTAAGCTTGTAGTGAGCGTGCACACACACACACACACACACACACACACACACACACACACACACACACACACACACACAAAATAGAGTAGAAGCTTGTACACCTGAAGAGTATGACACATTAGTGCACAAAAAAACTTTAGAGTACTTATATTTGTTTCAAAGGTCTACACGAAGCTGAAAGCCAACATCAATTATTCTGACAAAGTGTTAGCAGAGTTCATCATTGACCTCGGCTGAAAGAGTGAGCATGTATGAGAGCCTCAAAGAGCATTGAGCTTCCTCCTGAAAGCAAGATCATAGACAAGGAGAAACACAAAAGCATCCACATCCAGCCTTTCCGTGGTCTTAGTTATGGTAATCATTAAGCGTGGGTAGTATGCTAGTAGCACTTCAACAAAGAGATTGGAGGATGTGGGTTAGCCTTTCATTATCAACAATGCTACAAAGGGTTCCATAGGTTTGGTCTCACAAGACCCTCCCAATTTGCGTTTCGAAACGCAAGTTGGTAGGGCATGGTGAGGATAGGCGTATGAAGTGGGAAGCATGTTTCCAACAGGAAATGCCCAAAGAAATAATGCGGAGCCGATCGTAGGTTTGGTCTCACGGGCCCTTTCCAACTTGCGTTTAAAAACACAAGCTGGTAGGGCTTGGTCAAGATGAAGCAAGGAGGGGGTCTGCTCAATGAAATGTTGCTAGAATCGACAACAACAATGTGAGGCGAGGGAGGAGGTGGGAGCACAGAAATCATGGGAGGCGTGAATGGTACTACTGAGTGCAAATACAGAATCAAAGCCAAGCTTAGCTCTGTAGCAACTACCACAACCCTCCCCCCGGCACTCCAAGGCACGTCACCTCCAGCCTACTCACCCTCGACACCTCTCCAGCAGAACCCTCTCCATTTCTATCAGCATGCTCCTTTCTATTAATCCTTTGGAAAGCATGACTAATTATCAGGCTCAATAAGAATTATAGCTAATTTTTTATTTTATGTGTATCCCATACTCCCCTCCATGAGTGGTTGATTGAACAAGGGTGCTTGAGAAGGAACAGTTCTTCTCCGATATGACGGGCGGTCATGCTAGTGCATTGGTCACTGCTGCATCCCTGCAACTGAAGAGAGGGGTGCACAAAGATGGAAACCAACATCGATTTGGCCTTTCTTGCAGCAGGTGTTGACAACCAGCCTTTGCCCGCTACTCAAACGCTGCCATTTTGTAAGTGGAGAGAGCAGCTGAGAAACATAAGATGGGTGTGGATGGAAAGAGAAGGACATTGCGAGCATGGCTGAGCTCAGGCAAGCACTCAATCGATAGTGCCATAGTGCACTTCTGACACCATTGTTAATTGCACAATATGATCGCAACCAGGCCAACAATAGGAGAAGCATTACCAGCAAGATCTACAAGCACTTTTTGCCTTCCTCACCATGTAGTAGTTTATCGGTTGTAAGTTGTAACTCCTCTTGGAAGCATGATCTCTAGTTCTTGGTTAGATGAAGCCAATATAGCTAGTTGTAGTTGCTTGCAAGAAGGTGAGATTTTTGTAATCATTCCAGGATTAACGTCAAGCAAAGTGTTGCCATAAAAGAATGCAAAAATTATCGAAACTAATACAAACTTGTAGAAGATTTACAAGCATCGACTCTTTGATACGAAACACAGCAAGCACGTCGCACCACGCAGGTACAAGAACAAAAACATTCAAACCCTTAGCTTGCATCACAAGAAGATTTAGAAATTTTCTCATGTAGGAAAGTGGAGTTAGTGTTTTTCATACAATGCATAACATCATGAGCTTCTTCTTGATAGGCACCGCATACCTAGCTAGATACAATTGGGGGCGGGGCAGGGGACCACCGGCCCTCCCACCGGGCCGGCGGTCCCCTGCCCCCATCGTACCTAGCTAGGTATGCAATGCCTCCCTCACAGAAGCTCATGATGTTGAGGTAAGTCACAATGTGGGAATTATTGTGAGAATTTGTCCAAAACTTCTTGTGCATGCATTTCAACAATTTGAAGTTGCGGGGTCGATGAGGAGAAGGAGTTGCACTTGCGGATGCTAGCGAGAGTGAAGTGCTTGCAAGATGCTGCCATCATGCCATGATAGAAAATGCTTCTAGGTCTCACTGATACAGAAAATTGAGAACAATGAAGACGAACAGAAGCAACGCTTTACTACATGAATGGAGTTGTGGGTTGATGGATTTCTAGTGTGTTAGAGTGGGTTCTCACGAGGGGGCCCTTGAGGGGGGCTTAATGATTGCCAATTAGAAGAGGAGAAACTTCCCATAGGCATGTCAAGAGAGTATGCCTCCTATCCTTTTCCTCAACTATACCCTCGTGTTGAAGTGGTAACAAAAGAGAAATGAGACCTTGTGTCCAAGTATATGTCATTAAGCAAATTGAAAATATTACCAATTCAGAGGCACCTGACATTTTGTGCAAGAAAATCAGGTTGGATATATTGTTGGCTTCTACAATCATGCCAATTGAAGCTACAATTGGTGACGTTGATGATCATGAGCCATTACACCACTTTGTGAGGCATGTGTGTCCATAGCCAAGAGTTGTGGCCAATAGATGTCCCATTTTTTCTACCAAAAAGGAAATCCTTGTTGAATAAAGAAACATGGATGGATAAGAGGAGGTCCTTGCATCTAGACTTGGTGTTGAGCTCCCCCTTCAACCTGGCAAAGGGAGGATGTTTGCGGGTCGCCGCGACGGACGTCCATAGTATAGCTCTCAAGCATCAACATATTTATCAATACAAGGGAAGCGACTCGGATGAGGCATGGAAACTCACTAGGGTGTCATTCCTAATGAAGTGAACTCGAAGAGATTCCACTACTAACTCTACAAGCAAATCAAACGCATTACCGCCAAGTAATCTGCCTACATCCTCCTACACCGTTCTTCAGTCATCACGCCCGTTTACCATGCAAATCATATCGGAATCGCACGAAACTTGAAGGGAAGCTACAGGGGATTATCAGGAACATGTCCTATCACTGTCACAGCATTCTGAAGAGGTACAATGATCGCGATCGTTCGTCCCAAAGTCAGCAAAAACAGCAAACAGGTGATCCTAATGGGTCGTTTTAGGGACCCTAAAGCCCCTCCTAGGGTCAAAACAACATAAAACATGCATATAGACACTCAAAACAACGATTTAAGGTCTCAAACTCGTAGTTGAAAACCTACACCGAATCTTGAATGATTACACTTGAATGAAAGAGCACGATGAGAGAAACACAATGCAATAATCAAATCTGAATTCAGATTACCGTAGCCGCAATGGCGAAGATTACAAGTTTGAACAAGAAGGAGCTCTCAAACGTACGCTGTCTTCTCCGTTCTCCATACAAAAGATTATCCTCCAATCTACAAAAAATGACCTTTATAGATTAGGTCTTTACCAATGGCTTGTCCGGCCATAAGCTCATAAACATCTAACTGGCTCTCTAATATACAATTGCTCCCATAAGAATAATCATACATCCTTTGACAAATTCTCGGCTTAGAGATGCTTTCTTACAAAATAATTTTACAATGGTTTCTCAGAAAAATATGATCCTTCTCTAGAAACGGCCGCTTGTTGCTTCGTCCATCAAACACTCCCCCCTTCCTTATCCTTGCAGGCCCTCGTGCAGGTTCAGTGCTTTGGCCGTTGATGTGGCTCCAATGGAGCAAGTGTCGCTGAAAAACTTCTTGTTCGCAGGATGGCTTCCAGGGCTTCTTGATGCTGTCTGAATGGATTTTCAGATAACGTGTGTTGGTATGCTACGTACCTTGCCTTGAGGTCCTTCGCCATAGGATGGAAAATCCTTGAATCCATTTCAAAGAATCCTGTGATGAAGGCCTCTTCAAATGTCTGCAAGTAGTGTGATGGCAGGTACATTAGCCTGGAGTATATGGCCATCAAAATGTGTCATGGCGGGGAATCCTCTAGATTCCAGCAGATGCCTCTTTGTCCTTCCAAGAACAGATTCCACGGATGATCATCGCCTTCAGTGTCTTTAAACACTTGGATGCAGGTGACAATCATCCGGGCTATCTTTACTAACATTTGGCACGCCAAGTCGGGGACATCCCGCAGCAATGTGACTGTCGAATTCAGTGTGCTAACCATGTAGGCCACCGTAGGGGGTTGCTGCGCTGTCAAAACCGGGTAATTTAGCTTTTGCGGCCTTGACCCCTTCCATGTGGTGAAGTCTTTCCAAGTGCGTCTTCGAGGGACTGGGCAAAATGTAGGATCTATTTGTATATGTTGAGGAGCGTTGTGGTAATTTGTTAGATCCTGTGGCCTTTTCTCCAACCACTTCTGCCTCCACTTGGGGTGGTCATCGACAAGCACCTGAGCTTCTTCCATTGTTAGTGCAATGCCTTCGTAACCCCCATCTTTGTTTCGTGGCAAGGTTGGTTGCATCTTTTCTTTCCACAAAATCACTTCATGGCATAGCAGAGGAAACGGGAGGTACTCATGGCCAAATCCTTCCACCTGCTCTTCTAGTTGTAAGTATGCCAGGGCTGCTGACTCCCATATCTTCTTTTCATAGAGCATGTACTCCTTTGCTGGGCCCTCTGGCATGTTCTGAATGCTCTCGTTCAGCTCATCTCTTATATCCAGATCGGGCCCTTCAAACTCATGCTCTTGTTGCCCTTGGTGTGATGTTCTAGGCAAATCTGGCACTTATTGTCCGGGCAATAGTTGTGGTTGAGTCTGGGCTTTGTCTGCTTTGATTTGTTGTTGAAAAAGTAGATCTTCTTTTTCTTTTAGCAGCGTGTCACTGATCTGCTTCTGAATCTATAGTTCGGCACTGGCTTGAGCTAGTTGCTGCTCCATTTCTTTTAGCTTTAGCTCATTTGCCGTCGTCTGGGCCACCATCCCTGATACGAGCAGCTATCTTTGAATCTTTTCTTGCTCTAGCTCTGCTTTTAGTGCCGCTGTCAGGAGTTTTTTTGAGCAAGGGATTGCGCATATGTACATACACATGCATGGTGCATCGAATAAAGGATTACCCAATTTCCATAGCCAGGTGGTTACGTGGGGCCCACATGTGTACAGGTAGGACAGCATGTACATAGTGCATCGATTTTCACTATTACCAGTACCAGTATGTTTTTTCTACTATAATGAGGAGTTTATAGCGCGTAAAACTTGTCATAAAATCTAATATCTAACTAACCCAAATGATTTTCTCATATTAAATTGATCACTTAATGTGGGAGAATAAACGGGAACAAGTGTTAAGATATAGGTATGTGCTTTTAGATCTATCTCAACACGGGGCCAATGTAAAGGGGCCCAAAAGGGAGATGGTCTATCAAAGAGAAACGCTAACCAATGGAGCATAAGACCTTAGGGTTAGCTTCATTGAAGACCTCCAATAAATGTGTGTAAAAGTCCTTTTGACCTTAAGTAAGCTAGGGCTGAGCTTGAGGTGGGAACCCGGCCCAAGCTCGAGGTGCTTGTCCTGCTTGAGGTGCTTGTCATGCTTGAGGTGTTTTTCATGCTTGAGGTGCTTGATTAAGATGCTTGAGGTGCTTGACTGGCTCCATGCTTGAGGTGCTTGACTTGCTGCATGATTAAAGTACTTGAGGTGCCTTGAGAAGCTTGCCTGAGATGCTTGTGGGAACCCCCCCTAGTTCAAGTGCTTTGTCATGCTTGGTGAGTAAGGTGCTTGATCACCTAAAAGTCAAAAGCATTCCTACAAGAGGGGGGGCGAGCCCTTTTCCTAGGGCCTAGAGAGAGAACACCCACTCACACACACAAGGGAAGCCCATCTTGAAGAGGCAGCAAGGACACATGTCAAGCCCCTACCCATGTTACCTTCATGTGTTGCTTGAAGCCTATTGGCTAGGCTTCAAAGGGGTCCAATGATAAATTACATGAATTATCTAATTGTTTTAGCATTTATCAAGTCCTCTCTCTCAAAGGGGAAAGGGGGACACTTGTCCCAAGGCCACCCATGTTGCTTGTAATGGCTCCTGCTTGTGATTGGCTAGGCCTGGAGGGGTCCAATGAGCTTCAGGCATGAGCTACAAGGGGGGGTCGACCCAAGCAAGCTAGGGGGGTGCCTAGGGGGTATACTCACCCACACACACTCACAAGCACTCTCATTGTGTGATATGCAAAGTGCAAGAGCTCCCTCTCCAAGCAAGTAGAGGTTGAGAGCCTACACCAACACTCTTGGCTATGGAGTGCAAATCCAACCAAGAGCCATGCTTCAATGCTTAAGCTTGCCATCTCCTTCTTCTTCATTACTATGCTATTATGTATGCTAGCAACAAGAGTATGATAAGTGAGGAACTAATTCTTTCTCCTACGAAATGTTTCTTCTTCCTCTTCCCTACCCTCATTCCCTGCTAGCTCTCTCCACCTTCGAAGGTGTTTGAGGTCTTGGGACTGAGGCTTGGGATAGTTAAAGCTTTCTTCAAGTTTATGTTATGTTTGTGGTGCATGAAGCCTTCCATCTTCATGGCATCACCTAGGTCACAAGGAACACAAAGACTGTATTGTAACAAGTCTCTCTTTATGGGAGAAATCATAATACAAATGCCTATTGGAGGGGGGACCGGCTCCACATAAATCCGGTCCTCAATTGTTGTCATGTTCTCTAAACTCTCTCTCTTGCAAAAGTATTGTCTATGCCAAGTTAACTAATTGCTATGATTATGTTGCTATCTTCAATTATGTATACCCGCTATGCTCACAAAATCATTTCTTGAAAGTACTCTCATTAAATTCCGCTATTCTCAAATTGAATAGGAAAATTCCATTACATTGGTATCAGAGCATTTGGTTTCTCTTTTCTTGCTTAAGAAGAGAGGTCCTTAAGTAGCCTATAAATGGTTGATGTTGTTAATTATAATAGAGTAAGTGGAACTGGGATCTAATACCGGTTTTGTTAAGCCCACTATGTGGGGGATGGTGCACACCTCGGGAGCTTTGGACTTAATAATGGAGTCTTTTTAGACTTGCCTACGGCTTTACCATTATTGAGCCATAAGAAGTCCGAAAGGAGCTAGCCCTTGGCAACTCTACTATGTTAGACCTACTCCTCTACTCTCTATAATTAACCACTTTGAGCCGTGGGTGTAGATACTTAAGAGCCGATTTTCAAAGGCTAAGAGGAGTGGCAACTAAGGTTTTGAATTGCCAAAGCATACACTAAGTACATACATAAAATTTTGTTAACATGGCTGACAATAATCAAGAGAGTAGAATGAACATTGATAGCTTTGATTTTGCACATGAAGGTGCTAATGATGATGCTCCCATGTTTGTGAATTATCTTGTGACTAGGTTGCAACAAGCTATGGGCAACCCTACCTTGCAAGCCGAAGTTACTCAACAACTTCGTGCCTATGGAATTTCCCTTCCTCTCCAAGAGGAGAGAGAGCTTAGGAGGCCTCTTGAAGAGACCCCCAAAAGAAGACTCTCTCCCATTCGAGAGGAGGAATCCAAAGGGAAAGAAAGCAATGAAAGTCTAAGTTCTTCTGAAGATGTGGCTCCACGAAGAAGACGGTGTAGACGATCGCCTACTCCTCCCAAGAGGAAAAGAGCAACCCATAGTCCTTCTCCTCATCACTGTCAAAGGCAAGAGAGGAAACAAAGGAAGAAAAGGGCTAGGAAGAGGTCACCCTCTTCTCCTTCTTCTTCACCTTCCTTCTCTTCCGATGAAAGTTATGGCTATTCTCCTAGAGAATACAAGAGGGGAGGGCATCGCAAATCATTTCCTGCATGGCGAAGGTCACAAAAGCTAAAGAAGTTCAAGGAGGGAGGAAAGAGTATCTCTTTTCTCACCTACGATGGCACCTTTGGTGCTACCGACAAAGTGTTGGCCTTCATCCAGCAATTTGATGCGGCCTTTGGGGACGAGGGCTTCACAGAGTCCTCCAAGCTACGCCATGTAGCTATGCACTTCCAAAAATCAGCTCGTCAATGGTGGGCTAGCCTTCGTGGCAATGGAGAAGCCCCAAAGACATGGAAAACTCTACGAGTTTCCATCATGAAGCAATTTCTTCCAAGCGATACTAAAGATAAAGTTCTTACCGAATGGCGCGGCTTGAAGCTCCTCTCTCATGAGTCTATCAACAAGTATGTAGATAAGTTTTGGGATTTACATCTCAAAGCTACTGTCTTTCAAAAGATAGACTTTGCCGAGCAAAGACAACAATTCTGTGCGGGATTACCTGAAGAGATGGCCGAATATATCAACTCTCAACGGCCCGGTACTATTACCGAAGTAATCCACCACACCATGGTTGCTTCACGCATCAATTTCCATCAAGGGGCTAGACGTAATGTCAAGCCCATGGAAAACAAAGATAAAAATGATGCAAAGGGGAAATCCAATGCTCAAAATAATTCCCAAGGCACTTCCAACAACAACAACAACAATCGGTCCAAGGAGAAGGGAGTTTACAAAGGTAAAAACAAACTCTCTCCTGAAGAGCTTGAAGCTTTTCGCAAGGACCATAAGTGTTTCAAGTGTGGGGAGCAAGGACATGGCTATCGTTCTTGCCCCAAGAAGAATACTCGCAATGAGACTCCTAGGGCTTCCACCATCGAAGCTCCAAAAGAGAATGCTCATTGCAAAGGATCATCACTCTCCTATGCTTGGGGAAAGGTAAGAGAGCATGATGCCTTCATCTTGTTTGACCCTGGCTCTACTCTCAACTTCATATCAATAGAGTTGGCCACCAAGTTGGGCATTCAAGCTTTTGAGATGGGCGATATAGTAACAGCTGATGCAGCTTTCAAGGGACAACAAGCCTCCGTTACTCCCTTGATTGGGAAGTTGAGGCTTCATGTCCAAAGCTATGTCGACAAAGAAGACTTCTTCATCTCTCCCCTCCAACATCAGGATGTTATCCTAGGGGCACCATGGTTTGATCGCATGGCTGCCAACATGAAGTTCCCTGAAAGGAGAATTTACTTCACCTACAGGGGAAAGAACATGTATATAGATGCTAGTGAGCGTGGTCACACTATTCCACTTGTAAATCCTCTTTCTTTTGATAAATCAATGAAGAGCTCAGTTTCTGCGTACATGATTTATGTCAAAGAGTCTCTAAAAGCTAATAATGTTTCATCAAATGAAAATGATAGGAATCAAGAAGAGTTAGACTTGTCTACTTTTCTAAAAGGATTCCAAGATGTGTTCATCGATGATATCCCTATGGACCTACCTCCAAAACGAGGGGATGATGACCATCATATTGAGCTCCTTCCAGGAAGCTCACCGCCTAACAAACCTCCTTATCGAGTCTCACAAGCTCAACAAGAGGAGATCATGAGGCAAGTACAAGAGCTGGTAGACAAAGGGATGGTGAGGCCTAGTTCCTCTCCCTTTTGTTCTCCAGTCCTTTTAGTGCAAAAGAAAGATGGTATATACCGTATGTGTGTGGACTATCGAGCACTAAACCATATCACTATCAAAAACAGATTTCCCGTACCTCGGGTAGAAGATCTGTTTGATAAGCTACAAGGCTCTACCTACTTCAGTAGGATTGACCTTAAGAGTGGCTATAATCAAATAAGGATAGTGGATGAGGATATCTTAAAGACCGCATTTTGCACAACATTTGGTCTTTATGAATATCTAGTCATGCCTTTTGGCTTGACTAATGCACCAGCTACGTTCAATCGTTTGATGGAGAAAATTTTTAGACCATATCGAAAATTCACTGGAGTGTTCTTCGATGATATCATCATCTACTCCAAGTCTTTGGAGGAACATAAGCAACATCTGCAAGTGATTTTTCAAGCCTTGAGGGAGAACAAACTTTTTCTCAACCAAAAGAAAAGTGAATTCTTCCTTCAAGAGATTCAATATCTAGGCCATATTATCTCTCACGATGGTATTCGTATGGATCCATCAAAGTTAGAGGTAATAAAATCATGGCCTAACCCAAGGAATCTACATGAGCTAAGAAGCTTTATTGGTATGTGTGCATACTATAGACGCTTCATAGCAAAATTCTCTCAAGTAGCAGGACCACTACACGACTTAACCAAGAAGAACGTTAAGTTTGTATGGACTGCTAAGGAGCAAAATGCTTTTGAAAAACTCAAAGAGAAGCTTACTTCCCAACCAGTCCTCGTGCTTCCGGATCTCTCAAAGCCATTTGAGGTCCAATGTGATGCTTGTGGTGATTGCCTTGGAGCGGTTTTGCTTCAAGAAGGGCATGCCATAGCATATGAGAGCCGAAGGCTCAATGGTGATGAACGAGTCTTGGGCATTTATGAGAAAGAGCTTTTAGCTGTTCTACATGCCCTAGACACATGGAAGCACTACCTATTGGGGACTCCATTTATCCTACGAACCGACCACCAAAGTCTCAAGTATTTCATGACGCAAACCAAGCTTTCCGACAAACAAATGAGGTGGGCAAATTTTTTTTCGCAATTTAATTTCCATATTGCTCACATAGCTGGTAAGCACAATCAAGTTGCCGATGCACTTTCACGACGACCAAAAGTTAATGCGGTGTCTATAGCTACTCACAATGATCTATCCTCTATGATAGATGAGTATGCTACTGACCCTGACTTTAGAGACATAATGTTAGCCCTTGCTTTGGGGAAGAAAGAGGAACCATTCACCTTGCAGGATGGTTATCTTCTCCACGGCAATAGGCTATGTGTTACCCATTCCCTTCGTGAGAAGGTTATGTATGAATCCCATGCTCCTCCATATGCAGGGCATAGAGGTATTCAACCTACTCTCCGAGGAGTAGAGACGTATTTCTATTGGCCTACCATGAAAGTGGACATACAAGAGTATGTTTCAAAATGTGTAGTATGCCAAAAGACCAAGTATGATAGAGGGAAGCAACCTGGATTACTCCAGCCATTGCCTATTCCAAATTCACCATGGGAGAGTATATCCATGGATTTCATCTTTGGATTACCCAAGTCTATCCATGGGAATACAGGAATATGGACAATAGTCGACAGGTTTAGCAAGCAAGCACATTTTATTCCTGTCAAAAAGACTATTAAGGCACATCAAATGGCAACTCTCTTCATATCTCAGATTTTCAAACACCATGGATTACCCACATCCATCGTGTCAGATAGAGATCCTAGAATGACCAGTAATTTCTGGAAAGGTCTCTTTGAAAATCTAGGAACAAGATTGAATTTCTCTTCGGCCTATCACCCACAAACGGATGGCCAAAGTGAGATAGCCAATCTTACGATACTCGATCTACTCAAGACTTATGTTACCGAAGTAGATCAACGCTCACAATGGGAAAAGTATTTACCGCTAGTAGAGTATGCCTACAATAATACTGTACATACTTCTACGGGCAAAGCACCTTTCGAGATCATAGAAGGAAGACCTAAAAGTCCCTTGCTACTGAAAGTACATGGGAAGATCTTCGCCGCCGATGAGTATAGCCGTGACCTACAAGAATCTTTTCAAAAGATTAGGGAGGCTATAGCCATCTCTCAACAAAGGCAAAAAGCTGCTGCTGATAAGCACAGAAGAGCCTTAATGTTCAAAGAAAATGATTGGGTCTTACTCAAGTTTCCTAAGGCTTGATTAAGGCAAACGACGGTAAAAAATCCTACGGGCCATCAAAAGTATTATGCTAAACTAGCAAAAAGATACTATGGTCCTTTCCAAATCTTGAAGCCTATCAATGAGACGGCTTATCAACTCAGGTTGCCCAACCATTGGCTTATACACAATGCCTTTCATGTAAGCTTACTTAAGCCCTACAAAGGAGAGCCACCAATTGAACCAATTATTGATGACCCTCCCGAAGTTGAAGACCAAGAAGAGGTGCTACAACCCGAAGCTATCCTTCGGCATGAAGACAAGGTACTACGACATGGTAAGATTATCCGACGGTATCTTATTAAGTTCAAAAATTATCCTTTTGAAGATGCTAAATGGATGCAAGGAGTACAACTTAAGGATAGTATGAACCTTGTCAATGCTTACAATGCTACATTAGAGTAAGCAAATGTACAAATTTCTTTTAAATAACTCATGTTTTTGTCTTATATGACTAGTCCTCTTTTTAATTGTGCACAAATTTAACTAGTATGCATGCTTAGAATCATGTTTGTGATGACGACGTCTCTCAAACACCAAGTAGAATTTGTCACTCTACTTTGGGAGAATGAAATGGACTAAAGAGCAGACATGCTTGCGGCAGCTATGTCTCCCAAGCACCAAATGGATTAGTCATCCATCTTGGAAAGATGTCGTAGGGTAAAAAGGGATCCTTTACCCGCTAAGTACGATTGACTAAAGACTAAAACTTTATCTCTTCTACCTCATAGTCGAGGACGACTATGATTTCAAGAGAGAGGTAATGTCATAAAATCTAATATCTAACTAACCCAAATGATTTTCTCATATTAAATTGATCACTTAATGTGGGAGAATAAACGGGAACAAGTGTTAAGATATAGGTATGTGCTTTTAGATCTATCTCAACACGGGGCCAATGTAAAGGGGCCCAAAAGGGAGATGGTCTATCAAAGAGCAAGGCTAACCAATGGAGCATAAGACCTTAGGGTTAGCTTCATTGAAGACCTCCAATAAATGTGTGTAAAAGTCCTTTTGACCTTAAGTAAGCTAGGGCTGAGCTTGAGGTGGGAACCCGGCCCAAGCTCGAGGTGCTTGTCCTGCTTGAGGTGCTTGTCATGCTTGAGGTGTTTTTCATGCTTGAGGTGCTTGATTAAGATGCTTGAGGTGCTTGACTAGCTCCATGCTTGAGGTGCTTGACTTGCTGCATGATTAAAGTACTTGAGGTGCCTTGAGAAGCTTGCCTGAGATGCTTGTGGGAACCCCCCCTAGTTCAAGTGCTTTGTCATGCTTGGTGAGTAAGGTGCTTGATCACCTAAAAGTCAAAAGCATTCCTACAAGAGGGGGGGCGAGCCCTTTTCCTAGGGCCTAGAGAGAGAACACCCACTCACACACACAAGGGAAGCCCATCTTGAAGAGGCAGCAAGGACACATGTCAGGCCCCTACCCATGTTACCTTCATGTGTTGCTTGAAGCCTATTGGCTAGGCTTCAAAGGGGTCCAATGATAAATTACATGAATTATCTAATTGTTTTAGCATTTATCAAGTCCTCTCTCTCAAAGGGGAAAGGGGGACACTTGTCCCAAGGCTACCCATGTTGCTTGTAATGGCTCCTGCTTGTGATTGGCTAGGCCTGGAGGGGTCCAATGAGCTTCAGGCATGAGCTACAAGGGGGGGTCGACCCAAGCAAGCTAGGGGGGTGCCTAGGGGGTATACTCACCCACACACACTCACAAGCACTCTCATTGTGTGATATGCAAAGTGCAAGAGCTCCCTCTCCAAGCAAGTAGAGGTTGAGAGCCTACACCAACACTCTTGGCTATGGAGTGCAAATCCAACCAAGAGCCATGCTTCAATGCTTAAGCTTGCCATCTCCTTCTTCTTCATTACTATGCTATTATGTATGCTAGCAACAAGAGTATGATAAGTGAGGAACTAATTCTTTCTCCTACGAAATGTTTCTTCTTCCTCTTCCCTACCCTCATTCCCTGCTAGCTCTCTCCACCTTCGAAGGTGTTTGAGGTCTTGGGACTGAGGCTTGGGATAGTTAAAGCTTTCTTCAAGTTTATGTTATGTTTGTGGTGCATGAAGCCTTCCATCTTCATGGCATCACCTAGGTCACAAGGAACACAAAGACTGTATTGTAACAAGTCTCTCTTTATGGGAGAAATCATAATACAAATGCCTATTGGAGGGGGGACCGGCTCCACATAAATCCGGTCCTCAATTGTTGTCATGTTCTCTAAACTCTCTCTCTTGCAAAAGTATTGTCTATGCCAAGTTAACTAATTGCTATGATTATGTTGCTATCTTCAATTATGTATACCCGCTATGCTCACAAAATCATTTCTTGAAAGTACTCTCATTAAATTCCGCTATTCTCAAATTGAATAGGCAAATTCCATTACAAAACTTCTCAAGGAAGCTATCCGCAGGCCGACGACAGGAGGTAAGCAGGTGCGTCAGATGGCATTTAGTGGCGTCAGGAGGGCGAACGGGGTCAATATTTGCACGTGGATGAATACGGACACAAAGTGGTGTTTTCTTGTGAGAGTTATGCAGAAAGGTCATCATTAGGACCACTTTTTGGGTCCACTTCACGTGGTTGCGAGACGCATTATTGAAAAGAAATGAGTGTCAGGTGTGCGTATGGATGCAACAGGGTGACAACTATGCACTGCGAGGTCAGTTTTTGGCCTGTCCGGGGTCCGTTTGAGGTCATCTAAAAGGCCAAGGGTGCCCAACTAATAAAGCTAAGTGTGGGAACTGAAAAAATAGAGAAAAGACCAGAAAAAACGTGGAGAAGAGAGGAGGAACAGCCGCAGCTGTGTTTTTGCTCATTTTGGAGCCTGTTTTGGCCGAAAACTGCTCGTCCGAGGTCGGATTTGAGCACTTTGACATTGTAGACTGGGGTTTTGGGCCGTTCCGGACGCGATGGTGCTGTCCATTTTGCCAAATTACTCACTCTTTTCCTGCTTTTTTTTTGTGTAAGTTTCTCCTATGAGCGAAGTTTCTACTCTAGTTTGTGATTGTATCTGGCTTATTTTACCCATATTGTGTGAGCTATTTGCCCCATCGGTGTTGGCCCAAGCTCATTTGTATCTAAACATCAGAAATTATCCTCTTTTGAGCTGAGTTTTTTGGGTGTGTGTGTGTGTGTGTGTGTGTGTCTGTGTGGAGTGGGCAAGTGGATAGTCTCTCTCCTCTCACTCCAGAGGTGTGTTCCCTGTCTCGGCCAGGTGTGTTGTCTAAGCCGAGTGGTGCCCCATAGTGTGTGTGTGTGTATCATTCCAAGAGTGTGTGTTGGGTCGTTATAGAGGCGCTGTGTGTGTTTTCATCCCGCTCACATTCTTTTGGCGCCCCCACGGAGGATCTTCTTCGAGTACCTTCTGCTTCGAGCTTCGAGCTTCGGGATTATAGGTTGCAGGTTGCAGATTTGGGGCTACAGGTTACAGGTTATAGGGACAGGTACAGGTACAGGTGATTCACACAGGTACAGGTAGCTGGAGTACAATGATATACTAGCAGTGATTTCACTTGCAGTTGTTGTGGGTATGCATTACTTGGCGCCTATTTGAGCGCATCGTCTGCTGGATTGTACGTTACTTGTGGAAACTGTCATTGTATGCATTTGTGGAGTAATACTTGGTTGTATTTGGCAGTCCCAGCCATTTCTGAGACTTGGTTTGGAAGATAGTCATTTCTGAGACTTGACTATACGCAATTTGCATTAGCCTTCGTGTGAGGGTCGATAGCGTGAGGTTTTTATTGAGCTGGGGGATTCTCAAATGTGGAGATCCTTTCGGTGATACAGGTAGCTGGAGCACCCTTTTCGTGACCTCGCCATAGGCTATGTACTAGTGAGTCCTATTTGATGCTCGGGTTCTATTGTTGACAGTTTATGCATACATATACAGTCTATATTTTGGGTTCACACTGCTCTACTTCTGGGGAAACTCTGTCAAAATTTTTCCAAGTTATGATGGCTAGTCTTTTGGTCTTTTAAGGCATTTATGCTGTTATGCTGCTGAAATTCTGGCAAAATCAGAGGATAAGTCAGATGTGCTTTCTTGGGAGCTGCATGGTTGGCTTTAATGGATGATCAAAATGGACCTCAATTCACTCCTTTTCATTTAACTCAAAGAATCCAGATAAATGTTCATGTGTCCAGGAAGATTTTTCTCCAGCAGCGCATAGTCTTTATGTTCGGGCCAAGAAGATTACGAGAGATCCTGGAATGTCCTTTGGCTGTTGTAATTCCGATGATCAACTATGAAAACTCATTTGGTCCAAAACATTTGAAGAGGAGTTGCGTGCAGCGGATCCACCTGTAAGATTGAGTTGGGACAATCTAATGCATGGGTTGGAAGTGGAGTTTGTGAAGATAGAAGATCCTGACAAAGTGTGGCAAGAAGTACAAGGTTTGGTGCAAAAGGAAGGTGAGCCAGTAGATGTGTACATACGTAAGTTCTCATTGGCATGGGAGCGAATGTGCAAGGCCTTAGCACCACAGGTACCCCCGCCTGACATGATGAAGAAGGACAGGTTCTTGGCTGGTCTTTGGGAGAATATACGTTGGAGAGTGGAGCCAAAGAAGCCTAGGACATATGAAGATGCACTAGAGGTAGCAAGGAACAAAGAGTGGAAGCTGAGGAAAATGAGCCAGTTAGGGGTGGAGTCTTTGCCAATGAGGTCTGAATTTCATCCTATAGAGTCTTTACAAGGTCGTATGTCAGGGGTTCATCATGAACCAGTGGTTCCTGTTACTACTCAGGTTATGCCAGCAGTGGTCACTACATCGGTGCAAGATGATGGGCTAAGGCAAGACATGAGGCAAGTGGTAGATTTGATGAAGAATCTTAGCCTAAACATGCTAGGTCAAGTGGGAAATAATCGAGATCGAGGGAGGTATGCAAATCAGCCAGGAGGTGAAGAAAGACCTAGGAATGGTGTTGGACAAAGCAATGGTAGGTACTGGAGGCAGACGCCCACATGTTATAATTGTGGAGAGTTGGGTCACATCAGCCCGCAATGTGATAAGCCACCAAGGATGGGGGGAGACATGTATCCATTGCCAAGACAGGTGCTAACTAGGTCAAATGATTATGGCATCGAAATTAAGGGAGACGAAGGAACCAGTGGACTGACCCAGGAGGAAAAGGGAAAGACAAAAGTGCTAAGTGTAGTCACCTTGGAGAAGGCATCAAAGCTAGAGGATACATTAGTGATTCCTATTGGGAAGAGGACCACAGAGGATAAGGAAGGAAGAAGTGCCCCAGGTCCTAGTAAGAAGAAAGGAAAGAGCCATGAAGGCGAGGATGTCAAGGCCAAGAGGAAAAGGAGAGCTCGTCGAAAGTTTCATGTTTCAGATTTTCCACTAGGGGATGGGCAATTAAGCTATGACTTGAAGGAGGATCTGACGATCAGGAAGGCAGATGTTACTTTTGGGCAGCTTATAGAGATGGTGCCTAAGCTAAAGCGACAGTGGAAGAGGATGGTTAACCCTATGGAGAAAGAGCCAGAGAGAGGTTCAGTAAAGGTGTTGGCAATGGATGAGCTACCAGACATTTGTCCAATAGTAGATGTGTGGCATAAAAGGAAAAATTTGGGACAAGGTTATGTGGATGGCGGAGCCCAAATATGCGTCATAACACACTCATGCATTGAGAAGATGGGTCTCACAGTGGCTAGGGTGTCAGGGTTTCGGATCAGATTGGCAAACCATCAAAAAGTAAAATGCTTGGGTGTTGTAAAGAGCTTAGAAGTGGAGGCATATGATGCAAAGGCAGTGGTTGATTTTCATGTGATGCCAGCAGGGTTGGGAGCATATCCTATTATACTGGGCAGACCATGGTTACGTGCAGTGGGAGCTGTTCAAGATTGGCGACATGGTACGATTAGCCTCTATGGAAAGACAGGTACCAAGAAGCTTTATAATATGGACACAAGGAAACGATTAGAGGAGCTTTATGAAGATGAGGATGAGTCTAGTGATGAAGACTCTTCCACGGTGACAGATGAGGACAGTGATAGCACTACTAGCAGTGATGAGGATGCTGATGTTGCATTTCTTTTGATGGACAAAGAAATCCAAGAGTTTGGTTTAGTTGCATTTGCGAATGAGGTTGAAGATGAAAGTGAAGGGCCTTATGAAGTGATTGAAGGGCTGATGCAAACCAAGGTTGACTTGTCAAAGAAGCAGGAATTGATGACACAAATGATCAGTGGAGACCTCTCAGCTATGGAGAAGGATATATATTTGCATATGCTGGATAGTTTTCCTGATTTGTTCATTACTTCATATGAAGAGATCAGAGGGTTCAAGGGTGAAGAGATGCATATAGAGCTGAAAGAAGGTGCTAAGCCAGTGCGGCAAAGGCTAAGAAGGATGGGTCAAGAGCAAATGGAAGCCTTGCGAGAAGAGGTGGACAAGTTATTGAAGGCAGGGTTCATAGTCCCTGTGGAGACCACAGAATGGGTGAGTCCAGTTGTAGTCAGTCCAAAGAAGGATGGGAAGTGGAGAATTTGTGTGGATTTTAAACCCTTAAACGCAGCCACTAAGAAGAACCCATATCCTCTTCCATTCATCGATCAGATCTTGGATTCAGTGGCAGGTTATGAGAGGTACAGTGTGTGTGATGGTTTTTCAGGCTATTTTCAATTGAAGATTGCTCTTAAACACCGCACAAAGACAACTTTTATTACGCCATGGGGCTGCTATTGCTACACAGTATTGCCATTTGGGTTGTCAAATGGACCTTCCTTCTATCAAGAGAGAGCAAATTGGGTGTTGGAACCATTCATTGGTAGTTGTGTTAAAGCTTTTATGGATGACTTCTGTGTCTATAGCAGTAGGGCTGAACACCATGAGAAGCTGCAGATGGTATTGGCTCAATATGATGAATGTGGAGGACAACTAAATCCAAAGAAATGTCATCTAGCATAGCCAAGGGTGAAGTTATTGGGCCATATGGTGTCAGAAAATGGCATTGAGGCTGATCCAGATAAGGTTAAGTCTATTATTCTTCTTCCATCACCTACGAGTACGAAGCAATTGGCAACCTTTATACACAAAGTGAAGTACATGGCAAGGTTTATTCCATTGTCTTCTCAGATTCTTTATCCATTACAACAAGTGGCAAAGCATGATCCACTGCAATGGGATGACAAGTGTGAAGAAGTGTTTCAAGAGGTGAAAGAGGTGTTAGGGGGTTTGTCAGCCATGCAAGCTCCTGATTGGGAGCAAGTGTTTTATGTAAATCCATCAGTAGGGGAGGATGCCATTGGAGCCATGCTATTGCAAAAGGGGAGGGGCAGCCATTATATGAGGCCAGTGTATTGTGCAAGCCGTGTGAAGTTGGTAGCAGAGAGAAAATTCTCGGAAGTAGAGCTAGTGATGGCCAGTGTAATATTTGCTTGTCGACGATTTCGTCATTACTTGCTACCACGGCCTTTTGTTTTCTTGACGAGTTATGCCTTTTCGCCACAGTTAATTAATGGTACTAACATGTCAAATGTGGTGAAGAAATGGGTTTTGAGCTGCAAGAGTTTGAGTTCTCTTTTCTAGTGGAAGATAGTACAAGGGCTACCCTAGCTGATTTGTTGACCTACAAGGAGAATCCCCTTATTGTTAAGGAAGAGGTGGTGAGAAAGGTAGTTGAAGAAGTGCCACAGATCAGCAATGCACATGTGTTGTTCTTTGATGGTTCATACAGAAAGAGCCATGATGCAGCTTCAGGGGGTATAGCACTTTATGATCCAGAGGGGAAGCTAGTATGCAAGAGAGGGTTCAAATTGGATGCTCATAGTAACAATGAGGCTGAATATGCTACTCTGGAAGCCGGATTACACATTTGTTTGAAGCATGGGGTTCGAAGGTTGAGCATAAAAGGTGATGCCTTGTTAGTGGTGAAGCAAGTGCTGGGTGTGTGGAAGAGCAAGAACACCTCATTGAAGGAAATGTGCTTCAGAATTAAAGGCTTGTTAAAAAAGTTTGAAGCATGGAGCATCAGACACATTGAACGTGCTCTAAATGGAGAGGCACATGAAGCAGCTCAAGGCATGATTGGGGAGCTATTTGTGTTGACGACCACTTTACCTCTTTATCATGGCCGGGAAATTTTGGCTCAAGAAGAGGAGTTTTTGCTACCAGGAATCATTCCAAAGGAGATTCAGAAGTCTAAGAAGTATGGCTTTGTGTGTAGAGCATACAGGTACAAATTGATTGGTGATGTCTTATACATGAAGGGGCTGATCTCGTGTTGAGACGTGTACCTTGGCGTGAGGAGCTTTACAGAGTGTTGGAAGAGAATCATGAAGGCGCATGTGGTGGCCATTTTGCTATAAAGATCACGTTGCATAAGATTTTGCAAGAGGGGTATGTATGGCATAGTTTGCACAAGGATGTTCACCATTGGTGTAGGTCTTGCAATAGGTGTCAAGCATTTGGGAAGAGAGTGTTGAAGCCAGAGCTACGAAAAACCATTATGGCATTTGATGTGTTTGAAAAGTGGGGGATTGATGCAATAGGCCCGTTACCTATCACAAGCAGGGGCAAAAGCTATATCTTGACGGCAGTGGACTATCTCTCTAGATGGGCAGAGGCTATAGCAGTAAAACAGATCACTGCAAAGGATGTGGCAAAATTTGTGTATGATGAAATATGTTGCAAGTTTGGGGTGCCATTAGAGCTACTTTCAGATAAGGGGCCAGGATTTAGAGCTAAACTGCTAGACTTCTTATGCACAAAGATGAAGATTAGGCACCAGCATACCACTCCTTATTACCCACAGTGTAATGGCTTAAATGAAAGATTCAATGGTGAGTTGGTACAAATTCTTTCTAAAGTGACAGAGCACCAAGGAAAGAATTGGGATTTGGAATTGCCTAGTGCATTATGGGCTTACCGTACTTCGGTGAAGATAGGTACAGGGTTTACTCCATTTCATTTGGTGTACGGAAAGGAAGCACTATTGCCTGTGGAGGTAGAGTTGCCTGCGGTCAAGATGTTAGAGAAGTTGCTTGGGCCGCCTAGTGATGCATTCAAAGAGAGGCTCTTGCAGTTACAAGAGGTCCAGTTGGATAGGATGAGCGCATTGGAGCATTATGGGCAGATGCAGGATAAGGCTTTGGCAAAGATAAATGAAAAGGTCAAAAGTAAGGGTATCAAGAAACATGACTTGGTTTTGCGCTACAACAGTGAGCTGGACAACACCTTCCAAAAGAAGTTTCAAATTAAGTGGGAAGGCCCTTTCAAGGTAGTGGAGTGTTTTCCAAATGGCACATATCAGCTGGCTAACCTGGATGGTGTTCTACATAATTCAAGGGTAAATGGATTGCGTCTTAAATTGTATCATGCTAGATTGATGATGGTGGAGCAAGATGAGCTGTCTGTGGAGCAAGCAATGTTGGTGAAGGATGAGGAGACCTGTGATGCGGCGAGTCTCATATCTCTCTTTGCTGTTGCTGATCATGAATGATCTAGCAGGCTAGGGGATGGGCAAATTATGTTAGGAGTTTTTTTGAGCCAGAGATTGCACATATGTACATACACATGCATGGTGCATCGAATAAAGGATTACCCAATTTCCATAGCCAGGTGGTTACGTGGGGCCCACATGTGTACAGGTAGGACAGCATGTACATAGTGCATCGATTTTCACTATAACCAGTACCAGTATGTTTTTTCTACTATAATGAGGAGTTTATAGCGCGTAAAACTTGTCGAGGAAGCTATCCGCGGGACGATGACACGAGGTAAGCAGGTGCGTCAGATGGCATCTAGTGGCGTCAGGAGGGCGAACGGGGTCAATATTTGCACGTGGATGAATACGGACACAAAGTGGTGTTTTCTTGTGAGAGTTATGCAGAAAGGTCATCATTAGGACCACTTTTTGGGGCCACTTCACGTGGTTGCGAGACGCATTATTGAAAAGAAATGAGTGCCAGGTGTGCGTATGGATGCAACAGGGTGACAACTATGCACTGCGAGGTCAGTTTTTGGCCTGTCCGGGGTCCGTTTGAGGTCATCTAAAAGGCCAAGGGTTCCCAACTAATAAATCTAAGTGTGGGAACTGAAAAAACAGAGAAAAGACCAGAAAAAACGTGGAGAAGAGAGGAGGAACAGCCGCAGCTGTGTTTTTGCTCATTTTGGAGCCTGTTTTGGCCGAAAACTGCTCATCCGAGGTCGGATTTGAGCACTTTGACATTGTAGACTGGGGTTTTGGGCCGTTCCGGACGCGATGGTGCTGTCCATTTTGCCAAATTACTCACTCTTTTCTTGCTATTTTTTTGTGTAAGTTTCTCCTATGAGCGAAGTTTCTACTCTAGTTTGTGATTGTATCTGGCTTATTTTACCCATATTGTGTGAGCTATTTGCCCCATCGGTGTTGGCCCAAGCTCATTTGTATCTAAGCATCAGAAATTATCCTCTTTTGAGCTGAGTTTTTTGGGTGTGTGTGTGTGTGTGTGTCTGCGTCTGTGTGGAGTGGGCAAGTGGATAGTCTCTCTCCTCTCACTCCAGAGGTGTGTTCCCTGTCTCGGCCAGGTGTGTTGTCTAAGCCGAGTGGTGCCCCATAGTGTGTGTGTGTATCATTCCAAGAGTGTGTGTTGGGTCGTTATAGAGGCGCTGTGTGTGTTTTCATCCCGCTCACACCGCTATAGTGTTCACTGCGGTGGCATCGTCAGATGTGGAGACCAATGCCCCCGCAGGTTCCTGATTTGCCATTAAATTTGTCAGAGTGCCTTTGACAGTATTGTATGAACTGCTAAGCCTCTGAAATCTTGTGCTCTCGTAGGCCAGCTGCTCCATTTCTCTCTGTACTCTTGTCGTCACTTCTTGGCATTCCTTTTCTTTGGCTGTCAAGTCTGTCCTGACATCCACCAAGTCTTTGATGAGAGACTGAGCCTGTTGTCGCTCAAGGTCTCTCTCCTCCATTATGCGTTCCAGTTGCGCCCTTAGGATTTCTACCTCCTCTTGCCCAGATGCTTGCTTTCGTTGGGCCTCCTGTACTGCCTTTCCTTTTCACTTAGCACCACGTGCTGACAATGGAATTTCCGTTCCAATTCCCTTAGAGTTTTTTTGTAATCAAAACTAGCCACTGCCTGGTACGCTTCATGGTATCCGAATGCTTCTGTAGGAGGTATCAACTCCTTTTGAGAGGTTGAAGGGGGAGGAGTTGGCTGTTTTTTGTTCGATGGAGAAGGGGGAGGAGGAGGAGATTTTGGCGAGGGAGGCGAAGATTTGGGTGAGGGAGGAGGTGATTTGGGCGAGGGAGGAGGTGGGCTTGATTCTTGTCGTACGTGCCTCTTTTTTGAAGTCTCTTCCCCTTGTTGCGAAGCAGATGCTTCCGCTTTTCTTTTCTTTAAAATTCTGATGATTCTTTGGCGGGTGAGATCCGCTGCCCGTCGCGCTTCCAGATTCCTTTCTCTTTGGATCTTCTTTAATTGCTCTGTCTAGTTTGCTTCATCATCAGTGTCTTTCTCTTTCGTTCCTTCAGTGGACTGCGAAGAGATGTCCACTTCTGCAACCCTTTGCTCTGCTTCTAACCTCTGCTTCTCCGCGCGTATGCGAGTTGCATTATCTATTCTTTCTTGCCTCTCCCTTTCGAATCTTCTTTTTTGTGCCTGTTGTGTTGCAACCGCTCTAGCCTGTCTGTCAGCCCTTAACTTTGTTCTTCTTTCCTCGACTCTTTTTTGAGCTTCCGCATATGCTTTTTTGCAGGTCCGATTGAGGTACTGCACTTCTCTCCCCTCTTTTCCTCTCGAGCGGCTTTGTGGAGTCTTCCTCCTCGCTTTCTTCAAACTCTAACGGCCCTTTGTCTTTCGACTCTTGAGATTTTCCTTCATCATTCGTCTCTGTTTTTTCTTCATCACTCAAGCTTTTGTTTGTGGCCTTTGTTGAGCACGATGATGTCGTGCTAGGGGTCGTCCTTACAGAATGAGCAACTAGCTTGGCTTTCTGGATCAGGGCCGTTTGAGAGCTGGCAACTGGCAAATCTTCGATCATTCCCAAAGCCTGGTATGCTATTCTGGTTAGCATTGGCCCTGCATTCATGTAGCTTTTATTTTTTGCCGAGCTTTTCAAATTTGCTTCAATCAAGTTTTCCAGAATGTAAGAACCGTAGTGGCAGCGAATGGTTCTATTTTCGGCCATCGCTAGAGCCATGACCACGGCAATGTGCAGGATTGGCTCGGTGTATCGAGGAGGCTTTTGTACTCTCAAATGCTGGGAGATCAATCGCATCGGCAATTCCAGCTCTCCGTATATCATGTCACTGTATTTGTATTTGTTTCCCTTTGCTTTGACGAATGCCTTCTCATTGTCCAGTGACTTTGTCTTCGCTAGCAAATCGTGTTGCCCTGGGAGGAAATGTAAAGCTTCGTTGATGATTTCCTTCGTGATCTTTACTTTCACCTTCGATCCATCCTTGTCCGTGAGCATTTCCTGCCCATCATATTGTATCGAGCTCATGACCTCGTGGGCCCTCATGTAATCTGTCCCCCATGGCTGTAATCTGAAAAATTGCTCCAAGTGTACTGCTCGCACTGCCTCTATCACCTCCGGCCTTCGGTGGAGGTTCCATATCTCTCGTGGCATGATAGTTGTCTTTACCAAGTCACCATCATCATCCTTAAACTTTGAGATGAATATGTGGGCAGGGATTTGAGCAAGTATTTCATCCGAGATGTGAGCCTTTTCATTTGTAGCGAGCTCCTCCACTTCATATGGTGCTGCTGTCCACTGCCTTTCTTTCCTTTGGCGAGGCATTTTGTGTCAGGAGAATCACAAGCTGTAAGGATTTTGCCTTCGCAATCAATCGCATTTAGACTTTTAGCAAAAAACAGTTCAAAAGTTAAAACTGATCACAACTTGAACAAATTTCATCCATTCTTGTCCATATTTCACCAGTGGGACTAGGAAGACTAGAGCTATGATTGATAAAAATCTGAGCCAATTCTGGAGCTGAGGTACACCGATCGCGATCGTAGTACAAAGGCCAAAATTAGATTTGATCACATGAGTGGGTTGCTGATAGTTGGAGGGTCAGTTTGGTCCACTCCGTGTTTCATTTGAACCACTTTTGAGTTTACAGGTCCCAATTATGGGTTACAAGGGAGTATTGGACTAGACTCTGACTTTTTATGAGTTTTTGATGTCCAAATGGCTTGAAACTTGGTTGGTGACTTGAACAAGATGTATAGAAGGGATTTGATAGGTTTTTGTCCATATCTGGTGCTGAGGTACACCGATCACGATCGGTGTTTTCGGCCTTTTATTTGGTGAAATCTAGATGGTCATGAACCCCTATGCCTGCCTAGCCCATTGATGATTTCTTTCCAAGTTTGGACTTAAAATGAACAAATTAGAGCAATTTTTCACTGTTTGACCATATTTTACTAAGTCTAACCATATTGGGTTTTCTTGACGAACTTTGGTTGGATCTTGGAGTTAGTTGAAGTTAGTTTTAGAACTTCCATTGCTTCCATGAGGTTCTGCTACCATCAGCCTACTCCATTGTCTAATTTTGACCTTATCAGACACTTTATACCCTGTCTTAGGAGGTTTTCCATATTTGTGCATTGTTCAGGCATTTCTTGGATATCCATGTGATGCTTGAATATCCCTAAGTGACCTTTTGGTTTTTGGCATTGGCTCGGCTCCAATTCCATCTTGGTGTGATCATTTGAGACTGAAATGACTATATATGTACTTGTAGGAGATTCTAAGATCGATTCAAGTCCATGAATAGTGTAGGCCACCATATGCCTGCAATAAGAATTGCTTTGGCCGTTTTGTCAGCCGAGAAATGTCCACCAGCTTGTCCACCGTGTGCTTGCTCTAAGATAGGAATGTATTCCTCTTCAGTCACGCACATTCTCAATTGATTGTCTTTTCCCCTCTTGTAAAGAGTGTCCTCAATCAGCACATAGTTTTCTGCCTCTTTCATGATCGTTTTGATTCGTGATCTACTCATCCCCTCAGGCAGTATCCTGGTGGTGAGGTATTCAACAATGTAGTTACTCCATCGGGGTGCGACAGATAATCTGAATAGAGTCGCGTGCTCTATTGGCTTTTGAAGCGTGCATTTAGCGCAAGATTTGACATGCATATGAACATTGTCGCATTTTCGGCCAATACACACCCATCCTCATCAATCTCTGATACATCTGTGCATGCCCATTGTGAATCCCCGTTGTTTGTACATGAGCTTGGTTTAGGTACAATTCCCGTTCACTCGATTCAACACAAAGCCTAAGGATTTGATCCTATCCCTATTTGTATAGCCTGTTCGCCAACATTACCAATGATCTGGATGCTGCAATGGTAGATGGTTGTCTTGTCACATTCAATGACCCGATAGTCAGCAAAGGAATTACATCCTCGCTCCATCTTGGAACCATTTCTATGTTGAAAAGATATGCATCTGCCAAATCATCATCAACTCCTACAGGGTTTTCTCCATGCCTCATTCTAGAAAAATGATCCGCTCTTTGGTGTGTAGTTCCTTTTTTGACTACTACCGTGAAGTCAAACTCAAGCAGTATGATGAACCACCGAACAATTCTCCCCATACTGCAAGGTTTGTTTACTAAGTACAGCAGTGCTTGGTGGTCAACGAAGAATACAAATTTATTGGAAAGTAAGTAGTGTCTAAACTTTTTCACCTCATAGACCATACCCAATCCCTCCCTTTCGGTTGTCGTGTAATTCTTCTCGGCATTGTTCAGTTGTCTATTGGAGTAACTTATTGAAAAATCCATGTTGTTCTCTCCAGGTTGTGCAAGGATGCATCCTATTGCATACGCTAATGCATCTACGTGGATGTGAAATATCTTTTCCCAATCCGGAGCCTTCAAAATTGGAGCGGAAATTAATCTCTGCTTCAACGTTTGAAAAGCTTTCTCGCACTCACCCGTCCACTCAAATTTAGTTACAGTGCGTAAAGTGGTTTTGCAATTATAGCATATGAGTAGATAAATCTGCGATAATATCCACAATGGCCCATAAATGCCTATACCTTTTTCACCTTTACTGGTCGTGGTAGGTCAACAATGACGCTAGTCTTCTCCATGTCTGTCGAAATACCGTTTTTGGACACTATATGTCCCAATATTTTGCCCTGTCTTACCATGAAGACATATTTCTCTGGATTCAGGTAAATCAGATACAGTCTTTCGAACACCTTGGTCAAGTGCTCTATGTGCTCCAATCTTACAAGAGAGTGAACGCACAGGTCATCCATATAAATTTCTAAGAACTGTCTTAGATATTCTTTAAAAGCATGACCCATCAGCCTCTGAAATGTGGCTAGTGCATTCGCTAAGCCAAAAGCCATTACCCAGAATGCAAAAATACCCCATTCAGTTGTGAAAGCCGTTTTATGCTGATCCTCTGGCTTTATCGCGAGTTGGTTGTAACCCGAAAATCCATCTAAGAAGCTATAAGCCTCTTTGCCTACTACCCTTTCTATTACATGATCAGTAATGGGTAGGGGATAGTTGTCCCGAATCGTAGCAACGTTTACTTTCTTAAGATTGACGCACACTCTTAACTTTCCGTTTTTCTTCGGGACCACCACAAACGGTGAAACCCAATCGGTGTGCTCAATTTCGTAAATAAACTGTGCTTCATTAAGTTTATCTATCTTCTCCTTGATCTTTTTCGCAAACGTTTCATTGTAAGTATAGGGACGTTGTCTGCTTGGTTTGGCGTCATTCTTAAGGGGTATTGTGTGTTGACAGATACTTGGATCCACCCCCTTAAGATCTTTGTATGACCATGCAAACACATCTCTATATTGTTTAAGAGTAGCTACCAAAAGCTTTTCCTCTTCTTCAGTAAGATCCGTGGCAATATATGCAGGTTTTGGATCTTCTCCTAGCTCCGCTAGATCTATTCATTTGGCTTTCTCAGGACCGTCGTACAATGTACCCGGTTCCTTCAATTCCCTCATTGGTTGTTGCACTATGATTTTCCTATCTTGTATGGTATACTTCTTATAATGGGATGGTGCATCCATCTTGTCAGAATTCGTGTCCTCATTTGTTTCAAAGTCAGTCGTCCATATGTCTCTGAGGGTTCGCTTGAGCTTATTATACTCCGTTTTCCTCTCTATTTTGGTCATTCCAGACCTTGTTTTTCCCTCTTTCTGGGACTTAGTTGTTTTCTTTTCGTGTCTGTTCTTCTTGTTGTTTTTCCACGGTTTAGTTTTGATAAACTTGCCAGTGACCTCGTCTTTGACACAATCATCAGCTTTGACAAGCTTTAGATATCCCGTTTTGTCATTGACAAGAGGCATCGGATTATGCTTATTAGCCCTCGATTTTTTCATTCTCTTGGATTCATACCGCTTCTGTTGACTAGGTTTTTGGTTAGGAAACTCGTAAAACCTGTCCTGCCTCGACCTGTATTTCCTATTCGTCTCTGATGCACTTGATCTTTCATCATCAGCCTCTATCAGTTGGATTTTATCGTTCAGTGATGGAAGGTCACAGCTTAGTGAATCCATGAATTCCTCCTCCGTTCGATTTCTATCGTTCACTACAGATATCTCATCAATGATTCTTTTACACTCGGTCTCACGTGGTGGTTCTTCTTGTTCCTCGCTCTTCGATCCTGACTCCAGGATGACGCTAGCCATTTGCAACGTTACTAGGTCGTATCCGTCTTCGTCATAAAATTTTGTATGTGTGCACTCGTTAACACATACGTCCAAGGTTGACAATATCTAAGTCCACCCAAATGGCTCAAATAAATGTTCCGGGAAGGGTTCTGGGAAATACGCCTCATCTTCTATGGATATTTCCAAAACACATCTCTCTTTGATTATGTCGCCACAATCAGATGCTCCACACATCCAGACATGAGCTTTCGTTTGTATCCATGCAGGTATTTCTTTTTCATTTACAGTGGTTGAATTGAATTCTTGCACTGGTGTTTTTGCAACGTCTCTATAGCTGTGATCCTTCATGTTGATTTTCGTTATTAGCTCTTCGTGCCTTAGGTAGATTTGGTCGTACCCCCAATCTTGTATCATTTTGAGTTGACGCATAAAAGGTCGTCCCAGAATAATGTCGAAGTTGTTCGTTTTTTCGAAATCCACCACAGCAAAGGTGTGCTCATAGTTAATTCCACACGAAGTTACAGCTATTTGCTCCAGGATTCCCAATGGTCTCTCTACATACCCATCTGCAAGTTGTAGTTTCATTCTCGTTTTCCTGAGAGCTGGACGGCCCCATTTCTCCCAGATTTTCTTTGTAGCAATCGCCACTCCCGCTCCACTGTCTAGGATAGCTATCGTTTTTATATCTTGATATTCAACAGGTAAGGTTGTATTACCCTCCTCACCTTCACAGTAATCTCCGACCTTGTTTATGGGCACTGGTTGGGCTTTGGGTTGACCTTCCCGTTTGTTTTCTTCTCCCGTAGGGTTTGTCGAAAGAGGAATCTTTACTCCTTTGTGCTTCAAATGTTTCCCCATGTCTTCCCATAAGTGAGGTCTGACTCTCAAGAGTTCGGACAGCGTGATTGTGCATGTTATAGGTGTCGACAGCATCTCTTGAAGACTTTTCAAGTCAACCATATGTGGAATAGTTCTCATATGGGATGGAACTAACCTTATCTCTGATTGTGCCTCATGTTCACCTATAAATGAAGGCAGGGTTTTCAAGGATTGGGCTTTGCTTTCCACCGAAACCTCCGTTCTCGCATCCCCATACAACGATTGTATATCGGCTGGATAAAATCTGTTATCCAGGTTAATCTCAGGAATTGGAGCAGACTGTAACGTCGCGCTTCCATTCTTTCTGTTTCTAATGGTTTCCCATAAGTATTGTGGCCATTGTTCTTCAACTTCTGGAATTGGCATTATCGTCATTGACTTAGCGTCATTAGTCGTGTTTGGCACCACTCGATGATCCAGTGACAATATCGTTTCAGGCATGGGTTCGATTACTTGTTTTGGTTCATTGATTTTTAGTTTTTCTCGCTCTTTGTGAATCAACACTTCTTGTTCAGGGGTTCTAACCATCTTGGGTTCCATCAACACCTGGGCTGTTTCAATGAGGTGTTTATACATTTCCAAACGCTTTGTTTCCACTTCTGGTTGAGGATAAGTTAACCATCTTTGCTCTAAAGTTTGGTTTGTTTTTAGCCTTGCTTCGTACGCTTGTAATAGAGCATCTAACGGCTCTTGCACCTTGTCAACCAAGATTGATCCTCTTGAGGACGCTTTCCTCGGCTTGTTGTTAATCTTAGCAGTTTCACTCTCTCTCTCTCTTGTTTGAGTTGCTCCTTTGTTTCATGCAATTCGTTTTGCATGGCAATTTGGCTGTTCACCCTTCTTGTTTTCATCCTGTCTCGTTTCGCCTTCCAGGATTTTCGCTAGGTTCTCACGGATAAACTCTCATTTTCTGTGGGTATGGGCAACTCTACCCTTTCCTCCACGGACTTGTTTTTTATTAAGTCCTTGGCTTGGGCTCTGGTTATCACATTGATTTGGATCATGGGATCGGTTTCTGATCCGCTGCTTGCACTTGGTATCACCCCCACAATATTCATAGTCGCTTTTCCCTTGTTATCCGGATTCTTTGGGCAATCTGGCACTATGTGATTCACACCACATCCGTCACAAAACCCAAAAATTTTCACTCTTTCACCTTTGAATGGGCAGCTACGCTCCCAATGATTTGTACTTCCACATCTATAGCACTGTCCAATTGGTGTTTGATTTTGAGGAGGTGGTCCCATAGGTTGTCCTGCTCTATTAGGATATCCTCTTGGTTTGTAATTCTGGTTAGCAATGAACATTAATGTTCTTTCATCTACCAAATATTGATCTTTCCCACGGCTGATAGGCTTCGTCTGCGTATACTTGTGATTCAGGTTCTGTTGCGTAAGGCTCATTCGGTTCCTCGTAATAAGAAACTTGAAGTGTACTATTTGTTCCTGGTGATGCTTCACAAGGTTGAGCATACCTTCTCATGGCCCTATTTTCCTGTGGTAATGGAGGTTGTTGACCCAACACAGGTTGAGGTATGTCTGCTCCTGCTACCAGATTCATATTTGGTCCAACTTGATATCTTGGAGGAGGTGGTTGGGATGGTCCCGCTAGAGGTCCATACGGTCTTTCCCTCACATAGTTTTTGTTATAAAAACACTCTTCCGTGCTATGATTTGTCCATTTTTGTTCAATGGCGCACCATTTCAGTACTCGTCCATTCGCAACTGGTGCTTTCGGCTGTTGTGTGCACCACGGCGTCGAATGATCCCCCCCGCATATGTCACACTTCCTCGTCTGAGTCTGTCTCATCACCAGATTTGATCTCATATGTTGCTGCATTCTCTTCGTGACCTCCTCTATCAATTGATCGGCTGTCGGTATCAAGGATGCCTGAGCATCTTTCTTGGTAGAGGGTTCGCTTTTAATCGATGAAGAGCCGCTGGTTACTGAATCAGTATCCTCTGACACTTCCCCATATGCTTTGCAATTATCGACAAGATATAACGCTTCCCTTGTATCCTGTTGAAATGTACTATAGGCCTTCAGGTGAAGGTCCTTTTTCAAGGTTTCATTCCTAAGTCCTTCAACGAAGAGCACATACAATCTCTCGTCTTGTGGTAATTCCCTCCTCGGGCACCTCTCAATGTATTGCTTGAATCTCAAGGTTGCTTCCTTCACTTTTTCATTCTCCCTTTGTTTAAAAGCGTATATCTGCGATACACTATTATGCTTTATACCCCGTTTTGAGAATTCTTCCGCGAACTCGCGCAATACATGTTCAATATTCGGACAAGTTTCAGGGTTTAAAGGTTGAAACCATGTTAAGGCCGTCCCTTCCAAGGTCAGCCTGAATCCCTCGTATTGAGTATGGAAATCAGTGATCTGTTCTGCTCTTAAGACTTGCTTGAAGAGCGATACATGGGCATATGGATCCCCAGATCCGCTATACTTCTTCGGCATGCACTTCGCTACTTGGGATGGCCTGATCCGTCTATGGTCTGCGGTCAATCTCATTGCTTCCGTGTCTCGACTTAATCGTTCTCCTGCATCATGGAGGTCGTAGGTTGCTCTCGTTGGCTCCCTCGTCCCAAATCTACTACTAGGAGGCAAATGTGATGGGATGGCTGCAAATGTCGGACCTACAGCCGTATGTGTAGAAATAGGAACTGCACTACCTCGATTCGTAGCCATTGATTCTCTAGAATGTAATGTTCCCATGGGGCTTGGCATCGAATAATGGGGTTGACTGAAAGAATCAGCTACATGAGTCCACCCTCTACCTGTGGTCAACGGTTCTGGCATGACAATTGTAGGTGTTGGTCTTAGTGGTCTTGGAGTGACATAATACTGATGAAGTGGTCCCCCAAAGTACGTATATCCTTCCAATTCTTTTTTATCAATTGCTGCATATTGTCTCCCATACTTGTCGTATGCTAGAATTTTCGTTTCCGCTCCCTCTGTGTAGGTGAAGACATAAAGTCTTTTCCGCTCAGTCATCTCCCCGACGTAGGGTTCCTCACATCTATAATAGAGATCTTGCTCTCCATTATTATAGTTGTATAACCCCAAGTAGACATTATCCGTGTTGATTCTCAACATTTCGTTTTCTCGCCTTAATCTCGCATTAGGTAAGCTCATTGTTGGTGCCTTTTCCTCATGTTCCTCATCTATTTTGGCTTTTGTGCCCATCAATCCCCACGTGTCTACAATGTTAGGATTTTAGGACTACCAAGTACATGATACCCTCATCATCTAGGTACCTATCTCTGCTATAGCTCACAGGCACTAAGTCCCTGAACTCACTTGGTCTATCTTCTATTTTCACACCGTACTAGCGGTCCATACCATCTTTGTATATTTTGGGACCTTGCTTGTTGTCATATTGATACTTGATGAACAATAGCTTTAGTGTGGCCGAGGGGTATGATGGTCCTGCTCCCATGTTTTCTCTTCCGTTTTGTTTTATTTGTCCCAAGTGTTCAGTGAAATACACGGAATATCTCTCTGAAGAAGTATCGGAGATGCCTTCTTCAAGGATCGGCTCTAACGGTCGTACTATCCCTTGGTTTATACTCTCCTCTGTTGATGCAACACTCATTTGATCCGCTAAATTTGGGTGTCTGGTGTTGATTTGTTTTCCCGATCTCAAAAACATGAAGAAAGTGGGATATTGACTAAATCCAAACCTCTTACCTGGAGATGGAAAGATCTTCCAATTCCTGCGACTGCATGGACTGTTACTTGATCGGTCTCTGCAAATGAATACACTGGATGGCTATGAGATCACTGTATCATTCCAACTGTCAGCAGATTCAACACTTCAAAATGATCTCAACACAATTTTGCTTGCAGATTATTGACAGTATGTCCGATTTGATTTTTGACATCTCCTGGTATCTTAAATAGTCTAGGTCTATGAACAGGTCAAAAATGAGCTAGATCTGGGCCAGAGGTACACCGATCGCGATCGTACTTCTGAGCCCAAATCAGATGAAACTTCACCAGCTTGTTCACTAGGCTATTTTAAGACTACCTGCCAGACACTTTTGTATTTGGACTCAAATAAGTCAAGTTTTTACCATTTCTTGGTTGGAAGTGCCTATTTTCCCCAATTTCTCAGTTTGACTGGATTTTGATGTTTGATTTGGGATTTGAGAGATACCTGGGATTGTCCTGTGTACAGGCTATCCCTCTGTATGATTCCTTCCCAGTTTTGATGTGTTTTGGTCTACTGAAAGTCAATTTCTAAGCCAGTTTAGCAATTTTTGACTTGGATCTGTATTCAGATGGTTTGACAGGTATTTTGAGGTTTCTGGCTCTAGATCCTTTAGAATTTTATGTTTGTATACACCGGAGGATCCCACATATGAAATCTGGTCAAAATCTGGCACTTAGGTACATCGATCGCGATCGTACTTCTGAGCCCAAATCAGACCAAATTTGGCATGCTTGTAGACACTGATGTTTTAAGGCTATCCCCGAAGTCTATTTGCATTTGGATCACCAAAAGCCAAGATTTTTCACTTTCTGGGTCTGTCAGGCTAGTTTTACCCAAGTGGCCTGCTTTCCTTGATTTTTGATGTTCTTGGATGTGGTTGCTTTAGACAAAGTTGTTTCGAATCTTATCAAGAAGGCACATGTCAAATCTTGTACAAATCTGACACTGAGGTACACCGATCGCAATCGTAGTACCTGGGCCAAATCTGATGAAATTTTGTCTGCTCCCTCTGACAAGTGTTTCCTAGTGTTTTGTGCTACCACTTTGTGATTTGAATCAATATCAATCCTGTTTGGTCAGATTTTCAGAATTTCAGAGTCTTATGGCTTTTTTGGTCAAAGTTATGGTTTTCTGGTTTCTCGGCTCTGACTTTTGCCGCCAGTTTGACTGGAATGTGATTTACTTATCCTACTCCTAAGTACAGAAATGAAAAAACATAAGAAAATGAATCAAACAAAACAAACACGACGGATTTCGGGTGAGATTTCAGTACTCAATCGAATTAGAGAAATTGAAGAGCAAAAATGCTTTAGCACACTCACTCACAGCTCCCTAAATCTCCTAAGAGAGGATCTAGCCGGTCCACTGGCTCTAGACTCCACTAAGCTCTAAACCCTTGTCTAGCAGCCTAACTGAGGTGTAAAATGGATTTGTGGATTGATATTTTTCAAGGAGTCTAACTGCGCACTCGGTCACTCATCACCTAAGGTGCATTCCCCGGCAGCGGCGCCAATGTTTGCGGGTCGCCGCGACAGACGTCCATAGCATAGCTCTCAAGCATCAACATATTTATCAATACAAGGGAAGCGACTCGGATGAGGCATGGAAACTCACTAGGGTGTCATTCCTAATGAAGTGAACTCGAAGAGATGCCACTACTAACTCTACAAGCAAATCAAACACATTACCGCCAGGTAATCTGCCTACGTCTTCCTACACCGTTCTTCAGTCATCACGCCCGTTTACCATGCAAATCATATCGGAATCGCAGAAACTTGAAGGGAAGCCACAGGGGATTATCAGGAACACATCCTATCACTGTCACAGTATTCTGAAGAGGTACAACGATCGCGATCGTTCATCCCAAAGTCAACAAAAATAGCAAACAGGTAATCCTAATGTGTTGTTTTAGGGTCCCTAAAGCCCCTCCTAGGGTCAAAACAACATAAAACACGCATATAGACACTCAAAAAAGCGATTTAAGGTCTCAAACTCGTAGTTGAAAACCTACACCGAATCTTGAATGATTACACTTGAATGAAAGAGCAAGATGAGATGAACACAATGCAATAATCAAATCTGAATTCGGATTACCGTAGCCGCAATGGCGAAGATTACAAGTTTGAACAAGAAGGAGCTCTCAAATGTACGTTGTCTTCTCCGTTCTCCATACAAAAGATTATCCTCCAATTTACAAAAAAATGACCTTTATAGATTAGGTCTTTACCAATGGCTTGTCCGGCCATAAGCTCATAAACATCTAACTGGCTCTCTAATATACAATTGCTCCCATAAGAATAATCATACATCCTTTGACAAATCCTTGGCTTAGAGATGCTTCCTCACAAAAGAATTTTACAATGGTTTCTCATAAAAATATGATCCTTCTCTAGAAATGGCCGCTTGTTGCTTCGTCCGTCAAACAAAGGATTAGCTAAGAGGTGAGAGTGTGGTGTTGGGTGCATAGAGAAGAAGAAGAATATATGTCGGTAGCCAGATTGAAAAGAAAGAAAAGAGAATTTATTCTCACCTGGCTCTACCAGATTGTGTTTTCAAATGCAAGTTGGAAAGGGCACTGAGATCAAACCCTTCAAAAATCAAGATTGTTTTGAGTTTTCACTCGCACGAAGAAAGGCTACACATGGGATCGATGACCGGGTGTAAATAGATTATGATCCTGGGACATTCAAGCCACGCGTAAGATGAGATTCTCTTAGAATATTTTCTCAATGCGTCGGTAGGTGCTCAATGCGTTGGTATGTGGACAATGATGGTCGCATGAAGACAATGGTGAAGAGAATTTAATCACTCAAGGCATGGTTGTGGTCAAGACAAGGTAAACAATAATTTTTGCCTGTGACTTACAAGCTCAATAGTAGACAAAAGAAGGTAAGAACATGGGAAATGTGTTACTATGTTAGTGATAGCATTTCAAAAATATTAGAAAGTATCTTTTAGTTAAGCCGAGAAAATGGCTTTTGTCATCTTTTACATGAAGTCAAACTAGATGTGATCGTGTACCTCTATAGTGCACAATTCATTAATAGCTTCTTCTAGAAGTAAGGGTTTTTAGTTAAATGGTAAAAGTTTGGTGAAAAAATACAATTTTTTTCTTATCCTAAACATATGTTAATTCTTCATTTTATAATAGCATCAAATAAAGAGCTTACCAAGGCTTGAAAAATCTAGTAACCACTCCAAAAATAGGTGCTTTTTTTTCTCTTCAATTGCTTTAATATGTAGCCCCAAGGAAAAACAACCTTTTAATATAGTGCATATATGTAGATATAGTATACAAGACAAAATATTTGTATATAGAGACCATGTACAAGTAGCAAGTTTTTTTTAATAAATGTATGCATAAGAAAGAAAAAAAATTCAACAACCCTTTAAACGTGATTAAAATTCCATGCTCGCTTTTTGTCCCTCGCTTGCTTTTCACCACTCATTAAGTGATAGCACCCTTGATAAGGCTAGATGAAAATATGGACAAATCAAAGTCATTTTCATACATACAAGGCATTGATTCAAAAGAAGAGAAGAACATGGGAAGTCAAGCATCAATTATTTCAAGTCCAAGAAAAGGAAGGCGCATGTGGAAGATTTTGGAGAAACTTGATGGACAAGCGGGGTGAGGGTTTGTGTAACTTGAGTCATATGGATACGTACACACATTGTAGGCAACTATATGTGAAACCAAATGCTCGCAACAGTGGCAGTGGGAAGATGCCATTTTATGGTGCACTCCCATGTATGTCCTCTTTTTTCACTATTGAGGATGTGTGCGATGGGCTCAGAAAGTTGGCCACTCACAAAGTAAGGCATCAAGCTGAAAATGAATAAAGTGAAACTGAAAAGAATGAGTGTGAAATTGAGAAATTCTATGATGCTTCACCAAAAAACCACTAAACAAGAGGACGGTAACTCCCCTGCAAGATCTAGTGAAGCAAAATAAACACCCAAATAGAATCTCAGCTATTTGATGAGGGTGTTAAGATTGAAGATCTTTTAGAAGATCCCATTACTCTTAAAATCATTGATGATAAAGACTTGGTAGTTTTGTTTTGGTTGATTGTAAAAATGAGGCATTGGTAGTTGCTTTAAAAGCTTATATTGCAAATAAGAGTAAGAAATAGGAAGAAGAAGACCTACAATAGGAAGAAGCACCATGGGTTGCCTTTATCTCAGCTATTTTGCAAAATCAAGAGGAGACAATGGATTCCCACCCATATGTTTCAATGACAGTGGAGTCGTTGATATTAACGAAATTGCACTTGTGGATTCAAGAGCTTGTTTCAAAAACGATAAGCTTTGACTTCTTTGAGCGCTTAAAGGATGTAACTTTGGACCAACTATCCAAGCCAATTCAAAGCTTTACTAGACAGAGGACAATCTTTGTTGGAAAGGTCAACTTAAAGATTCAAGTTGGAGGCATAAATTGCAAGACTTCTATGTCATGCCACTCAAAGGGATGATTGCAACAATCATTTGTGGAACACATTGGCAAAGAAAGTACAAAGCAATACCGGATTGGGATACCAATACTATCCTCTTCAAACAAGAAGATGGGTATATTAGTCAACCTTTTGTATAACCATGGGAGCTTCAAGACAATATGCAGTGCATGTAGACAAGGATCATGATTGACAAAGGAAAAGCAAAGGTCAAAGCAGCTCTAACAAAGCCCGAGTCAACAGACAACAACTCAAAAACCTAGAGGTGTCAGTTCTTCCACCATAAAAGCTTCAAAGCAATAGGTTGATAAACCAAATAACCAATCACTTTGGGAATGGCAACCAAAGATTGTAGCAAAAGCCAGCCCAGATAGCAATTTAATAGTGCAACACAGGTCTAGACAACAAATTGCATCACTTAAAAAGAAGAAACCTCAAGGGACAACTTTAAAAGCAAAAAGAAATTCAATGGGTACAAAACAAGTTTGGGTACTAAAGACAATGGTAGCTTAGAGAAAAATTCAAACAAAGCAATTTCCAAGAGTAACCAAGGCCAAGAAGCCACCAGCACAACAATTATGGGTGCCTAAAAACACTCTTATTAGCACAAACAGGTGTAAAGCAGATTTTGGTATTGCCTAGAAGAACATCAACTCAAGTCTCACATCCCCAATAAGCAACAAACCAACCTTCTACAAGCAGCATCAGGTAAATCAGGCTCAACCAAACAAGATTATGGCCCAAGTATGGCATAAAAAGTCAAATCCAACATCCCAAGTAACAGATAGCAAGCCAAATCCATGTTTAAGACACATGCTACCACATATAAACATCAAGGACAAAGCCATTGGACTTAAAGTACTACTACATCCATCAAGGTAAGTAACCTTGTTGACAGATGCCCTTAGGATTAATTACCCAAGATCCATCTCTTCTACAACATGTTCCATGCATCATGAGCATAATATAAGGCCCATTGCATGGTCTTGCATAGACATTAATCTTTTTCAATCCATGCACAAACCCGAGACAAGAAGTTGGTGGGAGGAGGATGAGTGCACAAGTGAATAAACAATTGAGAAAATGGAGTGACTATAAGTAAGGAGATATGAGGAGTGTTCTCTACTAAAATTTTTACTTTAACTTTTCTTAGAGCTAATGCATGTATAATTATTTATTCTCCACACTACAAAACAACATTTCATGAAGCTGCAAGCCAAACAAGGGCTAGTCTAAAATATCCTTTTCCATTCTTTTAGAGAATTTGTATTCTATGTATATATCTATTTCTACTAGTAAATTTTTACCTTATTTCTCAAATTTCTTAGTCTTACCTTTGTATAGCATTTTCCTATTCTACTTTTTTTTTTAAACAAAGAGAGAGAGCTTTCAAAGGAAGGCAGTAACCACTAACAACAACATAGAGCCTCCTCAAGGGGTACTAACTACAAACGACAGGACAAAAGCAAAAACAAACAAAGCCATCAACGCCAAAGGAGGCCAATTGAGGAAACACCAAATAGGTAGAGTTTAATTATCTTATCCTAATGATAAGCCATAATATTGAACCCTATGGACTCTAGAATAATAAAGAGCATTAGAGCCAGCAACACGTGTACTTGGCACTTCCAAAATTGTAGACTAAGATCCAAAAGACAATCAACAATAGCAACGGTAAAGGTAATCCTAGAATCAATAGTAGCAGCATACAATAAAGCCCAAGGAAGTCATATGGATTACGACATATGATAACAGCTACTCTTGCTAATCATGAAGACCAATCAAGTGCTACACATCCTACATATGGTGAATTGGTGCCGGGAAGTGCTCATGTCAATGCCAATCAACCATCAACCAAAGCAAGCAGAACAACACTTACAACCATCATCAAATCCAACCATGGATGCCAATCAACCATCAACCAAAGCAAGCAGAACAACGCTTACAACAGCCATCATCAATCCAACCATGGACGCATCCACCCGAAGTACCAACACAACTTCAACGATGCACAAGGACGTGCATTGGAATCGGCGGGGGGAATGTTTCAGGATGAAATAGTAGCGGATCTTGAAGTAGATCAAAAGGCAATGATTGCAAAGTCAAAGTAGATGCAAATGTGAAAAAAACAACTTTGAGCGGTACATATTTAAAATTTGATGGGAAGGTCATTTTTATCAATTATTTTATAGGATCCCATTAGTGGCCCTTAATGCATTTGTAAATGTACATGTGAGAGTCTGTATAGAGCTATGTGTTTCAAGTTATGTTTGAGAACCTAGTGGGCCATGCCTATTCTCTAAGTTAGTGTCCGGCCTCCCAACAGGCTAGGATAAGTGAAATAAATGTGAAAGACTAAGGGTCTTTTTCTATGTGAAGAAGCGACGTGGATTAAAGAGAGTAGTCATCCACTTTGTTTGATTCTATTGCACAAAGGAGAACTCTATTCACAAAAGCATCAATAATTATAAGTGCATAGCATTACCATGCTCTTTATAGTGAATACCTAAATTGTTTGATTTGTGCTCATTAATCTATACTATATATTAAAGAGACTGGTTTTCTAGTGCCATGTGTTGAAGACAGTGTGCACGCAAGGGGGGGGGAAGAGAGAGAGAGAGAGAGGCGGCCGAAGGCCGCCAGCCACACTAGTTTGTAATTAAAGTGACACTTAATTGCTTGTTTGAGTATATTTTTGGATGAGTTAAGTGTTGTAGGGTTAGGATTATGCCAGTGCGCTTGAGTTCTTTCTGTTAGACCATTCATTTTTTTATTTATTGTACTAATTAGAAACTTTGATTAGTGGCTAATTTTTATTAATCTCTTGATTAATGTATTTTTGGTGATGCTTGATGACCTTAGTATATTCCTATAATGGCCCTACACTAGTGCATTGAGACTTGTGTGATTGGAATTAATTTAAGTGAGTTAGCAATTAATCTAGGATCAATCTATGTGCGCGTATGTTGCACGTGTCAATGCAAGGAACTTGCCGATACACCGCGTGCGAGCCACAAATGGCTCCAAGCACACAACAAGCCTAAACTAGTAAGCTCAAAGATGACGATGGTGTGTCACTCACCGCTCTACGCTTGCTTCGTGGAGGATTCCTCGCCGCGAAGAAGAGGGAGACGCCGCTACACCGCGCTCAACCGCCTCGCCACCGTCGTGCCGCCACAATGTTCGATCGCTCTCTCTCTCTCTCTCTCTCTCTCTCTCTCTCTCTCTCTCTCTCTCTCTCTCTCTCTCTCTCTCTCTCTCTCGCATACACACACACACAAGGAGATGAAGAAGAAGAAGATTGAGATGGAGCAAGAGCACTCTTCAATTGCACAAATGAGAGAATGAGTGAATTTTAGGTTTAGTTGACTTTTATACGAGCTCGCCCCATTCACACTTGGGCGCCCACACTTAGCCAATCTTACCCAAACGTTATACGTTCCAGTTTTAGAGTGCGCCTCTCATCGGCGATCACTCTTACCCTTTTCCTATTGGACCGACAAGCCCGGTACTTGACTCTACCAAATAAATAATACAACGTCTGTTGTAGGTGATAGGAATGTGCGTGAGGGTTAACATGCCCCCCTTCTTGATGTAGATTCCGTCCTTGGAAGCTATTGAGTTGAAGCTCGTTCGTCGAGGTGGAAGAGCATCTGAGATGAATGTCCTTAGCCTCCTTCGTCACTGCAAAATCAAACAACATTGTCACAGTAATTGCATTCTCATAAGAAATTAAAAAGCATATGCAGTGTAGGTACACAATTTGATTGGTAACATAATTTTAAACCTTTTGTTAGCAATAAACATTAAATTGCAATATAGTCAAACGCATAAACAGTTGTAAAGGTAAAAAATGAAGCAAGTCTGGGGTCGCTAATTTAACGGTCGAAAGGCACTAAAGATCGACTATTAATACCATGGGTAAGCTTCTTAATTTTCTCTAGTCAATTAAGTTGTTTAATCGTGAGAGCCAAGTATTTCATGTTCGAGGGCTGACTAGAGGCTATATCTAGAAGACCTTGTAGTTAAGCTACAATAAAAGGAATTTCTCATGAAATCATCACCTGACTGATTGCCTTTTCTTTGACCCCCCAAAGTCTTTTCACAGTGATTCAATTTTGATGTGTGTGCTTATTTTGTATGCCTTGGGTTTTTTGCTTTTCAAGGAAAAGCGGCCACACTGGGAACCTCTAGGGCTCTAGTACCATAGGCGATACATGTGAGTGAAGTACCAAATCAAGCTGAGATTTCTCTTCCAGTTTAAGATTTACATTGTGGCACTTTGATTTTTTGTTTGTTCGTTTTCAGCATTTTAATATTGTAACTTTGGGGGGTCATATGACACTGTTACACCTCACAAGGCTCATCACACTAGTAAACTCCCTTTATAATACTTAAGCTAAAGGTCAATAGGGACTAAGCCCACTAGAAAGCCCTAGTATATTTCACACAATGCTGCCTAAATCGGATTAAGAACCTAAGTAACCATTGATTATTAGGAAGGCATTCCCCATGGTATTAAGAGAAGATCTCTAACGCCTAGCTTGGTCAAACTAGCTTAGTCGGACTGCTTAATTTTTAAACCTAGACAAGTGATTATGATAAAAAAATTACATTGAATTAAATGTTTGATACTAAGCAAATGCGATGAATATTATGCTACCAATGACAATCAAAGCAGACAAATATGGATGCAAAAAAGATAAGGGGCAATGCTAATGGACAAGAAACACCTGTTTGTGTTGATGGTCGCGCTTGATTTGAAGTGTGAACGAGAGAAAGATCCCATGAAGGTCCAAATCCTAACCACAGCAACACATTCCTGTACACACTAGGAAACACAAAGAATACCTCTAGGAGTCACATCAGTGGGAAAAGGTACCAACACTTATTGAACACAACAAAAAACATAAGGAACCCTAACCTAATTATTTGCACTCCCCCTAGAGAGTCAAGGAAATAGGATATTGTAGAGATTGGGGGAAAACCCTAAGGCTAAACCCCTATTCTCGTCGTTGAGATAAACAAAGTCATCATCCATGAGACCATATGTGCCATTTGTGTAGTCATGTAAATCTTCTTCTTCATCATAGGTACCCATGTTTACTAAGAAGGTCACTAGACACCTATAGTCACCTTGGTCAAAAGGGTAGGCTTGTGCAATGGGAGATACACTCTCTACTAAGTATGGATCAGTCGTGGTCAAGAGACGTATCAGCCATTCTAACTCCTCAAAATTCCTCTCACATGCTAGCATACCTACCAAATCCCATTCACAGGCAAGCACCGGAAAGACCATGTGAAACATTTGTGAAAAGTAACGAGGGTACCTCTCACCCAAGGCAGAAGTGGATGACTCTAGCGTACTAGCTATATCTGTACACGCAAATAGATGATGGTTAGAGTGCAAATAGATGATGGTTAGATTGCAAATATTACAAGGTCGTGTTCTTGTGCATAATGTGTTTTTATGATTTTGTGCTATGTCTCTTGCTCTTTTACTTTTTTATCTTGTTTTTGTGAGTGTAAGGATTTATATATACATTCCCTAAGATTGGAGATTAAGAATTCAGGGAGAAAGGTTGAGAGGGGGGTGAGTGAATGATGATTGTCAGCAAACACTCCCCCCTTCCTTGGGTAGATCATACCGTTCGAAATGATGTCGTCACCCTTTGAAACCAGTTGTTCCAAGTTGTTATAGGTGAAGGCTTCAACCAATAGTTTTCGACCGCCCTATGCGTTTCATCTAGTTGCAAGGGTGGTAAGGTACTCTTCTATGATTTTATTTGCAACATTGTTGTAGGTGATGAACTTACAACGGGAGGTGCAAACTCTTTCTTGCTTGTATGGATATGTACAATGGTCGTGGACGTTGTGCCGAAGCTTCTATTTCCATATAGGAACTACATGAAGAGCAAGAAGCTTCATTTGATTTCCATGTTCCTAAGCTAGGTGGAACAAACGTTCTTTCTTTGGTACCCAAACTAGCTCTAGAGCGGGTGTGTCGCATTCCGTGATTTTTTCTTTTCCGCGATCTTCAATTTGTTTTGGAGCCACAGGATTGAGCTCACATGGGCCCGGTGACAAGTAAGAGCACAATTTACGTTTTGGCACCCAGATTTGATCATTTCCTTTATAGTAGCCTTGGGATTCCAATAGTTTTTTAGGAATCCAACGCAACGTTTCTTTACATTTCTTGGGATGAATGGGGCGTATCTTACCAAGCTCCTGTATTTTAGCACTGGCTATGGTTGCTAAAGAAGATTTAGGGACACACTTGTATGTTTTCTTTGTTATATTGGGATGGGTCTTGTGTGTCTCAAGCTTTATTTCAGCTACATCAGTTGAAGCTCTAGAGAGGTTGGGCTATGGGGACATATGGTTCAACGTCTTGGACATACAATGTTTTGGGTTTTATTTCTTTAAGAGGCAATATCTCAAGGACTATGGCTTGAGTGGCAGCGCTAAGAGTTGGTTTCTGTGTTGTGACACCCCCTGTCCCCCAATCAATAGTGCATTTGGTGGCTATCATCCACGTGCGTCCTAGGTTTATATTACCCTCCATAGTTCCAACAGGCATGACCAAAAAGTCTTGAGCTACAACCCCATTGTCATAACTGACAAAAGTGTGTCAGATTCCAAAAACCGCAGTTTTTTTCTTGTTGACACCTTGACTTGGATAATACTCTCAGATAGAGGTGGCTTCCCTAACTGACACCACACCCCATATGATAGCAGATTATATTTAGCACCCGTGTCTAATAAGGCGTTATATAGCACTTTTCCATAGGTGCTATTTAGCTCAATAGGGTAGCGTAGAGGTGTGTCAAAGTCCAACCATTCCTCGTTGATTTCAACGTGGAATGCATGTGTGACTCCAAGGTTAGCCTCTCGTTTTCGTCTTATGCGTTGTTGTCGCTCCTTAGCCTCAGCTTGAGCTTGTATCTTCTCCAATTTTATTTGTGCCTTGGTTGCCTTTTTTGTATGGATGGCGCGTAGCTCCTCTCGGCTTAAAGGATCATATTATCTTTTAAATTTGCTCCCATTGAGGAATCCAATGGTTTCAACTCCATCAAGAGTCTCCACACGAATGGTTCCTTGTGGGGTGATCTCACATACCCTATATGGTCCTTTTCCCGCATATTTCAACTTTTTCTTTTCGTTATGCACTCCATACATAAGGACTTTATCACCAACATTGATATCTTTGTTCTTTAGATGACGGTCAAACCATTTCTTCCTCCTATCTTTCTCCACAAGTGCATTTTGCACAGCTAATTGCCTCTCTTCATCTAGCCTTTCAAGGATATATATTCGTTCAACTAAGGGGTTACCATCCCAATCTTCTTAAGAAGTTACTCGAAGACTAGGAACGACAAACTCCCATGGCATAACCGCTTCTTGGCCATACACCATCTTGAATGGTGTGCAGTTAATGGCAACTTTGTACGCAATACGATAATCCCATAGAGCTGATGTAAGCTTTAAATCCCAATCTGTGTGATGAGCTTCCACCGTTTTGATCAGGATAGAGATTAAGGTCTTGTTGGTGCTCTCAGCTTGGCCATTTGCTTATGCATAATAAGGTGTGGACTTATGGTGAGCTATCATAAAGTTGGTAGTGAGTTCTTTTATTACTCCATTTATAAAATGAGTACCATTGTCACTCACAATCTCAAAGGGACAACCAAATCTTATAATAATGTTCTCAAAGAGAAACTTGGCAGTTGACCTCGCATCGGCCTTACGTGTCGCCCTAGCTTCCGTCCACTTTGTCACATAGTCAATGGCAACGATAATATATCGAGATTGAGTGCTACGAGCTGCCGAACTAATTAGGCCTACAAAGTCCAAACCCCATTTTTCAAACGGTTGAGTCACTTTAACAAGATGTAAGGGCATACTTTCCTTTTTTTGTGTGATCTTGTAACATTGGCATTCATCACATCCTTTTGCAAAAAGTGATGGATCCTTGAATAAGGTAGGCCACCAATAGCCTGATTGCAACACCTTTCTAGCTGTTAGTTCCCCTGAGAAATGTCCGCCGGCTATACCCATGTGGGCTTCTTGCAGTATGTATAAATACTCATCCTCACGGGCACAACGTTTAAGAATATCATCCTTCCCTAGCCTGTAGAGAGTTCCTGCAATGAGAGAGTAAGGTTCACATTCTTTTAACAGTTTTCGAGCTATGTCTTTACGAAGCTCTTTGGGGTGAAAACCATTAACTAGAAAGTTCACAATCTTCTTACCCCATTCAGGTATGGTTTCGACTAAGAATAGAGAAGTATCGGGCAACTCATCATCGACTCCAGTAGGGGCTTCACCATTGGGTATGCGAGACAAATGATCCTCCATGACATGTCTTTTACCAGGTCTCACCACAACGCTAAAATCAAACTCAAAGAGAATTAACAACCATCGTGTAATTCTTCCCGTGGAACAAGGTTTATTTACTAGATACAACAAGGCTTGATGATCAACATAGAACACAAACTTGTTGGCCAGAAGGTAGTGGTGAAATTTCTTCACTGCATAAATCATACCTAAACCTTCTCGCTCTGTAGTGGTGTAGTTTCTCTCAGCATCATTCAACTGACGACTTGCAAAGCTAATGGGGTAGTCCAGTTTATGTTCTCCTGGTTGAGCTAGAACACACCCAATAGCAAAGTTCGATGCATCAATATGCACATGAAAAATTACATTCCAATCGGGCACTCGTAGAATAAGAGCACTAGTCAAGGTCTTTTTCAATGACTCATAAGCATGGTCACACTCCGCAGTCCATTGGAACTCAATAAGAAGCTTGTACAAAGGACAAGCTATCTCGAAAAAGTTTAAAATAAACCGTCGGTAATAACGAACATGGCCCATGAACCTTTGAACTCCTTTATAGTTTGTAGGTGATGGGAATTCAGCAATGGCTTTAATTTTTCCCTCATCTGTGAAAATCCCATTTTTTGACACTATATGCCCTAAAATGACTCCATGTTTAACCCAGAATTGGTATTTGAAAGGGTTTAAGGAGATGCGATACAATCTACACTTCTCAAACACTTTTCGTAAGCATGATAGATGTTCTTTTCAAGAGGAATAAACACAAAGTTCATCTAAGAAAGCTTCACAAAACTTCCTCAAATATTCTCTAAAAGCAGTGTTTATTAATCTTTGAAAGGTAGCTGGGGCATTGGTTAAGCCAAAAGCCATAACACGAGATGCGAACATTCCAAATTCGGTTATAAAGGCTGTTTTAACTTGGTCCTCCAGCGCAATTGTGATTTGATTGTATCCAGAGTACCCATCTAAAAAGCTATAAGCTTACTTCCCTGCAAGTCTTTCAAGCACATGTTCTGAATATGGCAAGGGGTAATGGTCCCTCCTAGTGGCGGCATTGATCTTCTTGAGATCCATGCACACTGTGAGTTTCCCATTCTTTTTTGGCACAATAACTATTGGGGACACCCATTTCGAGTGCTCAATAGGGTATATGAATCCGCATTTCACAAGCTTTTCAATCTCTTCTTGAACAATATTTGCATACTTAGAATTGATTGGGTAGGGTCGTTGTTGAACTGGATTAGCCATGCTATTCATGGGGATTGTGTGTTGCACCACGGAAGGTGGAACACCTTTCATATCATGATATGTCCAGGAAAATATATCCCTGAATTCCTTGAGAAGTTCTTTAAGTACACACTCCTCAGTCTCGGTCAGATCCTGGGCAATGAAAACAGGTTTAGACTCTTCTCCTGGGTCTGCTAACTCTATTTCCTTAACTATCGTTGGACCGTCATAGACTCCATTGCTCCCATTGATAGGTTTTCTTTGAGCCTTTGTATACACAACCTTATGTTCCTTTGTTGTATAGGATTTGAAATGTTCAGCAGGGTGTAAGTCTATGGAGTCCTGTTGTTCTGTGGACTATGATTTCACTTCTGATTCCTTTTGTTGTTGAGCTAACTCTCGATTTTGTCGTCTCCTTATAGTACGGCTCAAGTTTGGCTTCTTTGTAGCCTCTAGTTGTGCGATGTCAATGGGTTGTGGACTACACCACATAAAGCTTTGAAGGTATTCACCCCAGTTATCTACCAACTTTCGATGAGCATCACATGCCCCTATATAGCCATTCTGCGGTAGATTTCTTTTCACTTATTCTAGCATGCACATTTGTTCAATATGGTCGCCTCTTATATCCCTTACTCTTCTTGTTTAATTCTCGATTACGGTCGATCTCTAGTGAAGAGTCACTAGATGAATCACTACTTGTGTCTTCTGCCCTCTTGGATAGATTGTCATCTAGGTTACACTGGGCCCTGAATGGTTTGTCCCCACATTTGCACTAAGATTTAACTCAGATTCTTCATCCTCAGAGTCAATTTCAACTGATGATTCTGACCCCAAATCATGTGGGCTATAGTCTTGTGAGGCGCTACTGGTTCCAATGCCAGTCAAACTTTCATCTTGTAGATCATCAAAAGCTATATGCATTGCTTCTAGCATATTTAAGGGTACAAGTGGTGGTATTTCATCCCCCTCAGGTGCTACCCAGGTCGTCCCCCTATTTCCCCAAGTGTCTATGGTTGCTGCTAGGTGGACCCAATCCACATTGTCCGACTCAATCATCCCAGGTAGTACATCCGTATAAGGAGAATCTTCCCCAGCATCAATGTCTTGTTTACACGTGTAACAATACTGCAATGGGGCCGAGTGAACTATGGTGTCAGATCTATGATCAATTATAAACCTGTTTCCTAGGGGATGTGCTCGACCAGTCACAAGATCCACTCGAATGACAGAATCTTGGAACTGCAAGTAGACATGGTTTTTAGACCAGTCATGTACCATTTTTTCTTCCCTCATGAAAAGACGTCCTAAGATCATCTCCGATGCCATAGTGTGTTTGGAGAAATCCATAACAATGAAGGTAATCCTTATTTTATGTCCAAAGACCTTGATCTTGAGATCTTCTAGCATCCCAATAGGTTTAACAATAGACACATTGGCCATCTTCACTACTATGGTTGTGGTCAAGGTGAGGTCTTCCCATAGTTTCCCATCAATTTTTAGTCACAATGCTAACCCCAACGCCACCATCAAGAATTCCCTTCACAGTTAATCCCTTAGTAGTGATTGGTATGGTCGCATTGGATTCATCACCCTCAAAGTATTGTCCCAACTTGTTAACATGTATTTCTATAACAAGGTTCTCATCTAGGTTGGGTTGTGGATATAAGTGTTCCTCCTCTATTGGAAGCTCCCTAGATCCATCCATCTGTGAAAATTGTGGTAGCCCAAACTTTAGTTCTCCATTGAGGAAGGCTCAAAGAGCTGAGACTAGCTCAACATTCTTTCCATCAAGAAGTGAGTACGCCCACTTTCCCATGACTTTAAGTCACTTTCTTCTTGGATGACACTAGGTATGGCTGAGGGTCTATGGACTTGGTGAGGTTGTTGTTGCATAGGGAACACGGTGTCTGTAATCTGGATCTGCCTAGGTGTTGGTTCTAGATCCCTTTGGGTATCTTCTACCAAACTCCTTAATTGCTTGACTCGCTCAATCTCCTCTGTAGGGTTTGGATAAGTTCCTATCTTCTTCTTGGATCCCTGCCATTGTGTCTCATGAAGATCTTCCTTGTTGGTTTCTATCTTAGTGGTCGTTTTGGTCTCCATGGTTTCACCTGAATCAGAATCCTCTTCAGCGTTGTTCATATATACGGGGTCGTCACCAATCCCTATGTTGGTCTTTGAACTGGGGTCTGACTTCGCTGCTTTTTGCGATCTCTTCCTTCGTGTTTTCTTCTTTTTCTGAGATTGGGCAATTGATGCCGTGTCTCTTTCCTCAAGAATATAATTTTGTTTTTGGAGCATCGATCGTGTGAGTACGTTTACTGGTACCACATGTGTACTTTGTGATGGCTCCTCGATAACTTCAATCAAGTTTAATGGAGTGATCTTTGGTGCATTTGGATTATTTGGACATTGGGCAATCAAATGATCTATGCCACATCGATTACACATGAGTATCAGCATTGTAGACGTGCTCGCTTGATTGGTTTGCATTAGTGTGGCATTCTTTTGTAGCCTAATAGGACACTCGGCTACATGATGTGGACCTCCACACTCATAGCATTGAAGAGGTCGTCTCTTAGCAGTGTAATTCATATTTTGGCCTTGCCGCAAGAGCAGCTACTTGATATACAGGTTTGACTTGTCCTCAATAGTCCTCCATATAGTATTGTGGACTTTCTTCAAGCACATCCATCCCATAGGCAATATTAGGATCTATATCTTCCTCATTGCCTTCCAAACAAGAAATAGATGACTCACAACCCACTTGATTCACATAAGTAATTCTCGGATGTGGTGGTTGTGGTCCTAGCACTGGAGGTGGTAAAGGTGTTGTTTGAACAACATTTTGGGCCCTAGGGACCATGTGTTGTGATGTTTGTTCAAGAGGTGGGGCTGGCATCAATGCAGGCACTCGAGTTGTGTCTGTCCATGCTAAGGTTGGTCAATTGGCCATCGCACGCTTTAATACTATGCAATCCTTAGCTTGATGACCATACCTTCCACATGCATTTCAATTCCCATTTAATTTTACTCTAGAAGTAGGGCATTCACTGGTTCTATGCGGTCCATAGCATACTGAGCACCATTGTTGCTCCCTTCTTGGATACATATGATTGTTTTGCGGAGCACTATTGTCTCTAAGACTCTCTTGAATAGACTTGGTGAGATCTGCTAAAGTCATCTCAGATATCTTTGGCTCCTTAGCAATAGGCTTTAGGGTCATTGGATGATGCCCCTGTGCTTGTGAGCTAATAGATTTAGAGTCAACAGACACTCTTTCTCCTTGAATCATTAAATTATCCTCCAATTGGATCGCATTGGTGGTGACTGCTTCCCAAGTGGTGATACCTCTAATGACTAAGCCATTGTAGATATCCTCATGTCGTAATCCCCTAATGAATCTATCAAGAAATTGGTTATTGTTGAAGCGCTCATCTGGATTACATCAAGAATTCAAATGCTTCAAGCGACTAATAAAGTCTCTCACCGACTCTCCTTCCTCTCGTTGGGCTTTCTAGAGCTGAGAGGCTACACCCCAAAGCACTCCCTCTCGTATGTATTGTTTCAAGAACAGTCTCCTAAGAGTAGGGTAAATCGTTTTTTCTTCCACCCTTAGGGTTCTATACCAATCCCCAGCCTTTCCACTTAAGGTTAGGCTTAAAGCATTGTTCTTATGTAGATCATTGTGTTCTCCTAGAGAATAGCATATTTATTCAAACACTTCGATATGCTTTCTCACATCCCCGTCTCCACTAAATTTTTATCTGAGCTTGCCTATTTGTACTGCCTTACTTCTAGGCTCTCTATCAGGCACGTTACGCATATTCTCAGCAATAGATCGACCGATAGCTTGAGCAAATGTTGCCAAGTCACCTAAGTGAGCAGGCACCGTGGGTGGAGGTGCTCCAGAGACTACATGTGGAGTAGGTATTGGCATCGGGCTTGGCGCATAGGAAGCCCTTGGGTTCCACGTTGGGTACGATGTTGTGCCATGTGGTGGTCCAAAGTTCATATGTGTGGCCCTAGGCATAGCAGACGTCGGATGTGACATGCTAATGCTCGCCGTTATAGTCCCATGGAAATAAGAACTTGGGTGTTGTGGTTGTGGAGCATAGGTAGTTGAAACAATGGGAGGGGTAGGGACTACATGAGTACGAGGACCCATGGGTGTATACGATTGGTACACACTTGTAGGTACTGATGCATGCATTGAGCTACCATGTAGCGGTGCTTTACTAACAAATGAGGTCCATGGTGTGTTTCTCGGCATGCCCATCATTGGGGTAGGCATGGTATCCGTGGTGTCATCAAGGGAAAGATGAGCTAGACTTGGAAAGGTGAAGCTATCACTTGTGGGCTCAAATTGCACTGGGACCCCTGGCGAAACAACATATGGAGGATCCATCGGATTTATCGAGGGAGTCTCCATTTGCGATAAGACGGTTGTTTAGCCTTTCCTGTATCCAAGAATCTCATGAGACCCGTTCAAGGCATGTTGATCCCCTTGTTCTGTCTCTCTAACTCAATGAACCTATGGATGACCTCACAAACTCTTTGTTGTGGATCCTCAACACTAGTAGCGCCCATTGTGGATTGTAGGACATCTAACCAACCCACGTGATAGGTGTGACCTGTGTATAGGTCGGTCAGAGTTTCCGTTTGTATTTCGTACTCCCAATTCTTATTGAGGAACACTCCATCTAGGATTAAGGTGCTAGGGGTGTCCTTTGAGCTAGATGCAATGTTGCTTTCTAGGGGTTGGCCCTTAGCGGTTGCTAAGTCAGGAGCACTCGATTGCTCTCTTAGCAAGGATATTGATATGGGGGCTTTCGCTTTTAACTCTCTTCGTTGCTCCACCTTACGTAAGCTCTCGACTTCCTTTTCCCTCACTGCAAGGATATATCGCTCAACCTCTTGCACTTCGGCAAGGCTTCTGCCATCGGGTAATATGACCTCGGAGGGAAATAACTCTGAAGAGTCAGGAGGTGCAGTGAATGAAGTATTCACATGCACATTCTCTCACAGTATAGGGTCTAGGTTGGTCACGAATGGAGAATTTACTTCCCCACCCCCTCATTTACATTATTAGCTCCATGTTCGAAGCGAGTGGCTCTACTAAAGCTTTCCTTCAGGTGGCTAAGCACGCTCGGCCCGGACTGCGGGCCCATGCCATGCATGTCTTGGCTTGAGCTATCGGGATTAGGCATTGGGAAACCCTCCATGACGTCATAGTCAGAAGAAGAGTCACTAGCCGCTATGTTCGGGTCTTGGTTTGTACTACCTTGGGTCCCCGCAAAGGGCCCGGAACCTAAAGTAGGTGGATATTGAGAACTCGTGTAAGTCAAAATTCTCTCTAGTTGCTCCGTCTCTAGCACACGACCAGAGCGCAGATGCATGTGGCTTTGGCACCCTATAAGCGTCGGCGAATAACCTCGAAGGTTAACCGCTTACCTTTTTTAAGCGTCCGTTTTCACTCGTGGTTTTTACGTTTTTAATATGTATTTTAATGTTTTTTAATGTTTGATTTTTTTAATTAAAGTGTGCGATAGCTCAAAACGAGCGTATCACTTAGACGGTCGTTGTGTGCTTTACAACACAATTTTCGGGCATCTGAAGTTCCGTTGGTCCTCAAAAAATCGATTTTTAGCTACGTGTGAAGCTAAAATTCGTAATTTCAAAAGGCGACTGAGGCCTACTAGGCCTGAGCATGAGCTTGGGCTGGGCTTGGGTCTGGGAGATATTCCCGATCTCGGTCCTACCTTTAATTTTTTTTTTATTTTTTTATTTTTATTTTTTTAATTTATTTATAAAGGATAAGGTTGCCGCGGCCTGCGTGAGAGCACACACACACTCTATCTACCTACTTCTAACTAATACACATCTGTTACACACTAACACACTCTATTAGCTCTCACAGATCTACTTCCTACTTACTGTACATTACATTACACAGAAAACTAACAACCTTAATACATAGAAAATAAACACAGTACCTTTGAAAACTCCATTAACAAAAAAAATACACAGTATAACACAAAATCCTTCTTCTCAACACACACACCCTCCTTCTTTACCTTTCCTACAATTGAAATTTCACCACAAAAGAAGCACAGAGTGCCATTCAAGCTTAGTGTATGGCATTCCCCGGCAGCGGCGCCAAAAATGTGCACGTATGTCGCACGTGTCAATGCAAGGAACTTGCCGATACACCGCGTGCGAGCCACAAATGGCTCCAAGCACACAACAAGCCTAAACTAGTAAGCTCAAAGATGACGATGGTGTGTCACTCACCGCTCTACGCTTGCTTCGTGGAGGATTCCTCGCCGCGAAGAAGAGGGAGACGCCGCTACACCGCGCTCAACCGCCTCGCCACCGTCGTGCCACCGCAATGCTCGATCGCTCTCTCGCTCTCTCTCTCTCTCTCTCTCTCACACACACACACACACACACACACACACACACACACACACACACACGCATACACACACACACAAGGAGATGAAGAAGAAGAAGATGGAGATGGACCAAGAGCACTCTTCAATTGCACAAATGAGAGAATGAGTGAATTTTAGGTTTAGTTGACTTTTATATGAGCTCGTCCCATTCACACTTGGGCGCCCACACTTAGCCAATCTTACCCAAACGTTATACGTTCCAGTTTTAGAGTGCGCCTCTCATCGGCGATCACTCTTACCCTTTTCCTATTGGACCAACAAGCCCGGTACCTGACTCTACCAAATAAATAATACGACGTCCGTTGTAGGTGAGAGGAATTTGCGTGTGGGTTAACAATCTCCCGTATTAAGGGTTACTCTCTTGGCTCTTGTTGTGTTTAAGGGGTGGAGTGGCTTGATAATCCATCTTGCTTCCATGCTTATAGTTGGTGTCAAATTCCCTAGCTTAGGCTATATATTAGATCTATGTTTAACACTATGATATCTTGTCCATCAAGGGACGGTGAAACATTTGGCATCATTGCCAAAGAGGTGATGGAAAGGGAATTTGTGGAGTCCATTTCTCAAGAAATTGGGGAGTGTCCCATGGGCAACGAAACATATAGGAATGACAATGCCTTCAGCTGGGAAGATAAATGTGGTATCAACAAGATTTGCAAGAACTGGCAAGAATGACCCAAAATCCTCCAAGACTACGAATCACCATGAATTCAACATTAAAAGCCATGATCATGGCTTACATGGTTCAATTGCAAGAGATTGTTAACAAGCAAGGTGGAGATCTACGCATACTCACAAAGGAGAACAACATGTTAAAAGTTCTTGTTGCCAAAAACAAGCACCTCAAGAAGATACAAGAGATACAAACAACACGTTGGAAGCAACTCAAAAATGGAGTACAAGAATGTAAGAATTCCATGGTGGAAGTTAATGCTCTAAAAGAATGCATAAGCTAAGTGGAGAATGATCATACACTAAAAGAGGAGAAAATTGACAAAATGAGATGAAATGTAAGTGATATGAAGAATGTATCTAAGTCTTGGGCTGACATATGCGCAATAAAGACGGACTCCGAGTCACCAATTATGCAAGTTATGGCTTAAAAAAAGAGCAAAGAATGTGAATGTACAAGAATTGAAAGATCAAGCAAAATGCTCCAAGAACAGTGTTATTTGCAAGATTGTGAAAGAGGGAAAAGAATCACCTCAATCCCTTACAATTGACGTTGAGAAGTTCTTCAACACCCACTTTGGTATGTTTGGGGTCATGATTTATGGTGCACATAGAGTCCGCAAACTAGGAGCCACTCATTCAGGAGGAAGACCTATTGTATACACAATGGGAGATGTTGCAAAGTGGAAAATTATTCTTGCTAATAGCTAGATCTACTAAAAGGGGGAAAATTGCTATGTATATGAATCCATCCAACACATAGGTATACGCATCCTCTGGGACCAACTCATGATTACGATCACACCCTTCTTCAAAAAAACATCCGTCGTAAAGCATATGAGGAAAGAAGCAAAAAGACTAATGTTCAATCTAATGATGAAAAAAGCCTCTTCAAGATGACATAAAGCCATGATCACACCCTTCTTCAACAAAACATCCGTCGTAAAGCATATGAGGAAAGAAGAAAAAAGCCTAACGTTCAATCTAATGATGAAAAAAGCCTCTTCAAGATGACATAAAGCCATCCAACACATAGGTATACGCATCCTCTGGGACCAACTCACGATTTTTACGTGTGTGATTTTGGAATTGTAATGGATACCGTGAATTGGGATAGACAAGCTCACCAACAAGCTAGAGATCATACTTTTGTTGAAACATGGGATCATGAAACCCAATGGATTCTTGGATTCAACAACTATAATGTACACTCAAGAATATGTTTTTGTCATCAAAGAAGACAAGAACAAATGCTATGTATGGTTGAGAGTAAAGACACCAACCAATACACCACTCTTTGTGACAGGTTGTTATATCCCACACCGTGACTCCAACTTCTATGCAGGTCTAGAGGAAGATATTGCCTAGTTTAAAGAAATGGGTAAAGTTATAATCTTTGGAGACATGAATGCATGCACACAAACTTTGCAATATGGTACACAACTATTAGACATGCCATATGTTCCAAGGAACATTGAGGATGCACATATGTACGACAAAACCTCAAGTGATGCAAGAGAACCGGCCCGATCATTATGGTAAGTTGCTCCTACATATGTGTAATAGTCTTGGCATGATCATTGCAAATGGTGTATTTCAATGGAATAGCATCGATGGTTCTACATGTAGGAAACATAATGGAGATAGTGTGATTGACTCCATGTTATTCTTTGAAGCCATCTTGAATTACATACAAGGTTTAACACTTGGGCCTTGAAATCCAAAATTGAACCAAAAGATGTTATGTATTGAGCTTGAATGTGGAGAGGAACCCAAGCAGGTATCAGACCACAATATAGGACAATCCTCTTTGCGCATGGACTTCATATGTGAACCTATGTATGCTAACATGGTTGAGAAAAATTTGGGAGAGAAAAAGCTCCGAAATGGACAAACACTAGATTTCAAGTGGGAGGTCTTCAAGAAAGTCGTATGCTTTTGTATAGGGAATTCTTTGTAGCAAAACACACATCTTGCAAAGACACTAAACATAGCACATCAAGGAAAAAATGGTTTGATATAGAATATTGAGAAGCTAGAAAATATCTGGTAAGCCTTTAGGGAAACAAAGCCAAGGACAAATATCTAAAACACATACATGCATACAAGACACTTCTCCAAAAAAAAAAAGGAAGTCAAGCGACACATTCTTCAAGCTCAAGAGAAAGCACAAGCATGCAGTACGTTTTGGAGGAATATAAAGGGCAAGCAAACAAAGAGTTCCACCAACTTGAATCTCATGGAGATGTATATGCACAATAAAAATCTAAATGAAAAACCAAAGTAAGAAACATGCCATATCAGGGTCCCCTCCTAGGTATGCCCTCCTTCTTTACCACCGAGGATGTATGTGAAGGGACCAAGAAATTGGCCACATGGTAAAAGGTCGGAGACCTCCAAGGTATGAAGGTTGAAATGTTAAAATAGACAATGTAGGAAACACACAATTGGATATGTGACATGTTTAACTTGACGCTTCAGCATGACATGCCTTATGGCTGGAGTAGAAATTGGATCAAGCCTTTACATAAAGGAGGTGATACAAATAGTGTGAACAACTAGCGAACTATAGAGATGGGCTCTCTTATGGAAAATTTGTTTGAATGCATCATGGAAATGAAGTAAAGGAAATGGGATAAGCAAAATGGAAAATGTGCATGTGGATAAGCGGGCTTTCAAAAACACCATAGCACCATTGATCACCTTGTTACCCTTGGAGTTTTTATGGAACAAATCCAACTAAAAGGGAAAGAGTTGTATTGTTGCTTTGTCAACTTCAAGAAAGCTTTTGACATGGTCCCTCGTGAGAATCTTTGGAGATGTATGGAGGAGATCTACGAGCCTAGTGAATATATGCATGCAGTGTTATGTATTTATAAAAAGGTGATATGTCAATTGCGTATGGGAGAGGGACTCTCAAGATTATTCACAAGTAGCATTGGCGTCAAACAAGGGTGCCCACTATCACCAAATCTATTTGGATTGCTCATTGATGAGCTTGAACAAATGGTTCTTGAATATATGCATCAAGAAGGGATTGAAGAGGTTATGATTGGCGATGTGGTGATCATGCTTTTGTTATATGAAGATGATATAGTGCTCCTGACTCATAGTCTTGAAGATTCCTAAAAACTTATGAAATTTTTGGAACAATTTTTCCTACATAGTGGATTGGTTTGTTAACACCTCCAAAACTAAGGCTATGCTCATAAAAACCCTCAATAAGGAGAAATTATGCATCATGTATAACAAAGAACAACTTGAAATGGTAGAGACTCTTCAATTATCTTGGGCTTGAGGTCTTGGCCAACCATAAATGGAATGACTGTGCTACAACACTTGGAAGCCAGAAAGAGAGCCTATTATGCATTATTTGAAAACACATGCAATGTAGGGGAAATTAAATGTTGGGTTCTCAAGTCTTTGATACCTTGGTGGCACCATTGCTTCTCTATGAAGTAGAAGTATGGGGTGACAGTTTACTTAGGTCTACTTGGAAAGAATTTGATAGCTAGAGTAATTGAGGAGGGATACAAGGAAAAAACACCATTTTTTTGTCTCTTTACCTCCTCTCTCCTGCTCTCAAAGTGCATAAGTGAAGCAAGGAATCCTCTCTCTCTCTCTCTCTCTCTCTCTCTCTCTCTCTCTCTCTCTCTCTCTCTCTCTCTCTCTCTCTCTCTCTTTCCCCCCCCCCCCCCTTCTTGTGATGAGAAGCATAGAGTGATCCAACTAGATTACTAGCTTGTCTATGGATTCAAATCCGACCAAGGGAGCACCCAAAGAATTTCTCTCACTATCTACTCTCCCATGAGCATGAAAAGCTTGGATATGGTGCTGATCATTAGCACACATGCGTATGTGTAAAAGGAGCATTAACTCTCTCTTTCTAGTCATCATCTTCTTTGCAACAAAGCTTAAGACTACACCAAATTGAGGCCATTTAATCATGAGGCTTCCATCCTTATTGGTGTAAGGAGCTTGCATGTCATAATAAATAATATCTAATTTTCCTAAATGATTTTCTCATGTTCAACTGATCATTTAATATGGGAAAGTGCCAGGGGAGAAAAAGCTAGAATATTGGTTAAGCTGGTATACAGGCCATAGTAGGGATCCAAAAGAGGGAAAATGGGGATCCAAAGGGGGGGCCATCTACAAAAGAGCAATGTGCAACAATGGCCTTTAAAGACCCTAAGGTTCAGCCCATTAAGACTTCCAAAATGCTAAGGTTCCAAAATTCAAAGGTTGTGTCCAATGGTCAAAGCTTAGTTAAATTGGATGCTTTGTGTGTGTACAAAAAGTCTTCAAAGGTTCCTACATAGGAGGGGGCAAGCCATGGAAGTAGGGGATGAGAGAGAAACACACACACACACACACACACAGACTCACTCACTCACAAGCTTCCTTTTCACAAAGCGAATGAGGGACACATGCCAACTCCCTAGCCCAGATGCCTACAAGGTGCACTCAAATCCTATTGGATGGCCATGGAGGTGGACCAATGAGAATTAGGCTAGAGTAAATCTAGTTTAATTCATTTTTAAAAACTTAATAAAAGAACTAATAAGAATTAAGCTCTCTAGAAGACTATTGGACAGTCTCCCTAGGGGTCTAATGAGCATTCAGCAGCCCAATGGCTTGCCTGATTCCTATTGGCCAGGAGACAAAGGGATCCAATGAGAGTTTAGTTGCATTAATTAATTAGCTAAAGCTCTCACAAAAGGGGAAAGGGGGACACATGTCAAAAGACTATCACTTATGCTACTTAACTTTCATTGGCTAAGCTAGGAGAGGTCTAATGAGGTGCTAGCAAGAGTAATTAGCAAGAGGGGTTGATCAAGAGAGAGACGGGGCTGAATTTCTCGTCATAATTGCACACACACTCACATCTCATGTGTGAAGCAAGATGTTTAATGGTTGGTTTAGCCGAGCAGTTTTGTACATAGATTCTGACATTTCACTCTGACAACCATACAAAATCAGTCTACTACACACACATCATTTCAACAACACACACACTTCGAACTGAACATTTTTGCACTTGTATTGTACTCAGAACATGGAATACACAGAGAGAATGAAACAGAAATACGACAACTAATCTGAATTCTGCATTCGACAAACTGCTGCATCTGACATACTCCATCTGACAACTAGAAATCCACCATTACACAAAAAATCCGCCCAACACCATAACGCTACATAACTGAATGTTCTTCCTCACATGAAAGAGCAAAACGACCCTTAACTTCCAAGATCCCAAAAGTCACTTAAAATAGACTACGGTTCACACCTTTGTCAAAAGTAATCCTCCTAAGGTCTAACTCTAACACTTGGCACAGCCCGGTGGCTTGAGCCATAGACTGACCTCGGACGCACATTCCCTTGATCCGTAAACTAGATAAAAGAAGAAACTTGCAAAGATAAAACAAAATCAGCATAACAGCCATATGAATATCCTCCTCTTTGAAATTTTGCAAATGCTCTGACTTTTCTTCTGCAATATAATCCTCCACTGATTTTTGATGAATATGCCACACTGCTGACTTTTTGCTTCACTGACTTCTTGCCTTGTCATTGAATAAAGTCTTCCTCCACATTTTGAAAATTGGACCATACTCCCTTGTCAAATTGAATGAAAGAAACTTGACTGTCAAATCAGACAACACTTTTGCAACACTCAAAATTTCTGCGTTGATGAAGAAAGTCCGCATAAACTCCATCGGATCATCCTCCTGAGTAAAGCACATTCCACTGAATCCATCTGTCGATTCCTCTTGAACTTCTTGAGCATCCAAACAAACTTGTAACACATTCCTCTTCCAAAAATCAACAACTCCAAAATTTGGAACACATGAAAATCTGAATTCTGACAATCCACCATCCACATCTGCGAGGATTCTATTTGATCCATTCTTATCAAAATCTAACCATAAAACGATCGGCTCAACTACATTCTTTGCAACTGAATGTTCTCCTTTCACATACTCAATCTTTGACATCAAAATTTGCTCTTGAATCTGCCAAGCATCAAGATAAGCTTCCATAAACTTTTTTGGTATTCTTGTATCACTTGCAATGTAACCATAGCAATTATCTGCAACAAACATGCTTTGACGACCTAGAATGGATTTGCCTCTTGTTCCTCCATATTCATCATGAAGAAGTTCAATTGTTGAAAATTCCTCCCATTGATAAGCTGATTCCAACTTCTGTTTACAGGATTGAGATATCACTTCTGCAATATCCTTTGGTTGTATATCCTCTTGTTTTTGCTGATCTTTCGCCTGCTTCCTTTTTTTATATTTCACCTGTGACTTATTCTGATATTCCGCATCATACTTCCTCCTTGAATCCAATTTGATCCTCCACACCTGTTTTGACATAATTGGATTTGTAAAACCTACTTCAAATCCTTCAAATATCTGCATTTGACATCCTCCAAGCTGAATGCTATCATAACAACTTTTGTCAAATAAATTTGAACCCAAATCTTCCAAATAGTCGATTTGATCACCAACTTTCTTCACAATGAAAACATCCTGAACATTTTTTAACCACATCAAAGATTTAGATACTTCAAAATCGAAGTTTTCACCCTCAACAACTTTTGTGACTTCCCACATAAGAATTTGACATTCCACTGTTGACTCCTGCTTTGCATCCACATCTCTAATCAGATTTGCTATTTTCCCATCACATTCCTTTCCACGCTCTCTATCATCTAAACCTGTGTAGCCAAAGCTTCAACCAACAAACTATTCCCCTGGATCATTGAATCCTTTCTCTCTGGCTTAATTTGCATCACAATCTGACTTCCATGATGACAACTCAGCTTTGCATTCATTATATATCTCTGCTGAATTACTGAAATTGCATCTTCTTTCACATTAAATTGATGCTTGTACACATTTGAATCCATACCTTTCAGATTTGAATAATCCCAAGCACATACATGAATGAACTCCTGCAATAACTTCTTCAAATTCAATATAAATCTGTCATCAAGATGAACACTGATTTTGACAACTTTTGGACTCAATTTAGATCCCAAATTCAGCTCTTTCAAAGAATCCTTCTTCACCCTTGAAACTTTCTCCATTAGCTTGTCATACAAGCGCTCAACTCTTGTATTTGCTTCTTTTGTTGCAATATCCCCGTCCAAATTGTTGAAATCCTCCTTCACATTTGACCTCTGATTGACTTCTGTCTTTTGAATTAAATTCTGATATGCATCTGCATTCTCTGACTTTTGAATTAAATTCTGATCTGCATTTGCATTCTCTGACTTATCAGATGACTTCTTAGAGTTCTCCTGACAAACTATAAATTCAGACACAATAAAATGACTTTTTGCTTGAATCTGTAAACCATCACAATCAGCATATGTAAACTCCTTTATGGTTTGTTTAACGCACTAGGATCCTGATTACAAAATTTGCTTATGGGGTTCATGTATCAATTCCACAACATCATCCGGCTGCAAATCCTCTTGTGTGAATATGTTTGGTAGAAGTTCCACAGTCACTGCGTGAGCATACTCTAGTGGTAGGTTAGGAGTGGCTAAGGGCTCTTTGAGGCTCTCTTGGCCAAGCTCCTTCTGCACTTCCTTCTCCTCTATCTTTGTTACTCCCACTTGGTGACTTTCAAACTCCATGTCAATCCAAATGTCATCATCATCACTGGACTCCCCTTCAAATGGATCCTCAAATGTTTCTCTCAACTTCTCATATGCTTTTTGTAATCGCCCAATGCTTTTCCTGCTTGAACATGACTTCCACTTGTCCCCTTTATGAGTATCCAACCATTCATATACATTCTCCAAGTCATCCTCAAAATAATTAGCCGTTGTAATGCATTCTTCATTTCCCCCAAATCTAATGCTTTATGCACTTTACGGATTATTCTATGAAACTTTGTGCATAAATCAACCATACACCATTTCCTACATGCATCTTTCATTGAGCATTCATCAACCGCACATGGACAGTCATCCGCTTCATGCTTCCTACTCATACAAATCTTGCACTTCTTCTTCTTTTTACCCCCCATTACTTTGATTCTTCTCGAAAACCTTGTGATAAAATGTTACCTTCTTGTGGTTGCAAATCAGATTCCATCTCTGCAATTTAGATTTATCCTTGTATTCTGATCATCTTCTTCGTTCTGCTTTGCAAACTGTTTGCCTTCTTGTAACTGTCATCATAACTACTACTCGGTAATCTTCTTGGCACTCGTCAATCCCACAAGAGAGTAAATCCGACCATGAAGACGCTTCATAAGCACTATGATCGCCAGTGTTTAATGGTTGGTTTAGCCGAGCAGTTTGTACACAGATTCTGACAATTCGTCTGACATTTCACTCTGACAACCATACAAATTCAGCCTACTGCACACGCATCATTTTAGCAACACACACACTTAGAACTAAACATTTTTGCACTTGTATTGTACTCAGAACATGGAATACACATAGAGAATGAAACAAAAATACGACAACTAATCTGAATTCTACATTCAACAAAGTGTTGCATCTGACATACTGCATCTGACAACTAGAAATCCACCATTACACAAAAAATCCGCCCAACACCATCACCGTACATAATTGAATGTTCTTCCTCACATGAAAGAGCAAAACGACCCTTAACTTCCAAGATCCCAAAAGTCACTTAAAATAGACTACGGTTCACACCTTTGTCAAAAGTAATCCTCCTAAGGTCTAACTCTAACACAAGAAGACTCTCTCTCTTATTCTCAAGCTTTAATGGAAAGCTTATCACCTACTCCAAGCTTGTGAGAAGGGATGCCTACACCAACAACTCTTAGCCTTGTGATGCAAATCCAACCAAGAGCCAATCTTCAATGCATGCTCATCTCCTCTACCATGCTAATTACTAAGCTATGCTATGCTAATATGAGTGATTATGCAAGGAGATGTACATTTTCTCGTAAGAATATTCCTTCTTCCTCTCAATCTACTCTCATACCCCGCTAGCTCTCACCATCTTCAAAGGTGTGTGAGGTCTTGGGTCTGAGACCGTGAGAGAATTGACAATCCGGTCCTCAACTATTGTCAATAGCTTAATTTCTCTCTCTTTTGAAGTATTGTTCATGCCTATCTAACTAGGTGTTATGCTTTTTGTTGCTCTCTCCACCCAAGCACTCTTGCTATGCTCATTAGGAATCTATTCTAATGAAATGCTCACTATGTCTATGCTATTTTCCGCTACACACAAGTTACTAGGCCATTAAATGTTACATTGCATGCACGCATGTGTATTGTAAGAATGAGTCTCTACTTGAGACCTTATAATACAAAGTTCCTGTTAACCCTCACGGCTCACGGACACCCTATCATCTACGACGGATGTTGTATTATTTACTTGGTAGAGTCAGGTACCGGGCTTGTCGGTCCAATAGGAAAAGGGTAAGAGTGATCGCCGATGAGAGGCGCACTCTAATTAGAACATTCAAGGGATTAGTTGGCTAGGCATGGGCGCCCAAGTGTGAATGGGGTGAGCTCATATAAAAGTCAACTAAACCTAAAATTCACTCATTCTCTCATTTGTGCAATTGAAGAGTGCTCTTGCTCCATCTCCATCTTCTTCTTCTTCATCTCCTTGTGTGTGTGTGTGTGTGTGTGTGTGTGTGAGAGAGAGAGAGAGAGAGAGAGAGTGAGAGAGGGAGAGAGAGGGAGTGTGTGTGCGATTGAGCATTACGAAGGCACGACGACGGTGAAGCGGTTGAGCGCGGCGTAGCGGCGTCTCCCTCTTCTTCGCGGGCGAGGAATCCTCCACGACAGGAAGCGTAGAGCGGTGAGTGACACACCAACGCCATCTTTGAGCTTGCTAGTTTAGGCTTGCTGTGTGCTTAGAGCCATTTGTGGCTCACACGCAGTGTATCGGCAAGTTCCTTGCATTGACACGTGCGACATACGCGCACATTTTTGGTGCCGTTGCCGAGGAATGCCATACACTAAGCTTGAATGGCACTCTGTGCTTCTTTCGTGGTGCAATTTCAATTGTAGGAAGGGTAGGGAAGGAGTGTGTGTGTTGAGAAGAAGGATTTGGTGTTGCACTGTGTATTTTCTTTGTTAATGGAGTTTTCAAAGGTACTGTGTTTATTCTCTGTGTACTAAGGTTGTTAGTTTTCTGTGTACAGTAAGTAGGAAGTAGATTTGTGAGAGTTAATAGAGTGTGTTAGTGTGTAACACTAGGTGTATTAGTTAGAAGTAGGTAGATAGAGTGTGTGTGTGCTCTCGCGCAGGGCACGGCGACCTTATCCTTTTTTTCTTTTTTTTTATAAATTAAAAAAAAAAGGTAGGACCGGGATCGGGAATATCTCCCAGACCCAAGCCCAGACCCAAGCCCAAGCTCACGCTCAGGCCTAGGTCTCAGTCGCCTTTTAAACTTACGAATTTTAGCTTCACACGTAGCTAAAAATTGATTTTTTAAGGACCACCGAAACTTCAGATGCCCGAAAATTGTGCTTTAAAGCACACAGCGACCCTCTAAGTGATACGCTCGTTTCGAGCTATCATACACTTTAATAAAAAAATCAAACATTAAAAACGTAAAAAACACGAGTGAAAACGGACCCTTAAAAAAGTAAGCGGTTAACCTTCGAGGTCATTGGTCGACGCTTGTAGGGTGCCAAAGACACATGTATCTGTGCTCTGGTCGTGTGCTAGAGATGGAGCAACTAGAGAGAATTCCGACTTACGCGAGTTCTCAATATCCACCTACTTTAGGTTCGGGGCCCTCGGTGGGGACCCAAGGTAGTACAAACCAAGACCCGAACATAGCGGCTAGTGACTCTTCTTCTGACTACGACATCATGGAGGGTTTTCCAATGCCTAATCCCGATAGCTCAAGCCAAGACATGCATGTCATGGGCCCGCGGTCCGGGCCGAGTGTGCTTAGCCGCCTGAAGGAAAGCTTTAGTAGAGCCACTCACTCCGAACATGGAGCTAATGATGTAAATGAGGGGGGTGGAGAAGTAAATTCTCCATTCGTGACCAACGTAGACCCTATACCCTTAGAGAATGTGCACGTGAATACTTCATTCACTGCACCTCCTGACTCTTCAGAGTTATTTCCCTCCGAGGTCATATTACCCGATGGTAGAAGCCTTGCCGAAGTGCAAGAGGTTGAGCGATATATCCTTGCAGCGAGGGAAAAGGAAGTCGAGAGCTTACGCAAGGCGGAGCAACGAAGAGAGTTAAAAGCAAAAGCCCCTATGTCAATATCCTTGCTAAGAGAGCAATTGAGTGCTCCTGACTTAGCAACTGCTAAGGGCCAACCTCTAGAAAGCAACATTGCATGTAGCTCAAAGGACACCCCTAGCACCTCAATCCTAGATGGAGTGTTCTTAAATGAGAACTGGGAGTACGAATTACAAACAGAGACTCTGACCGACCTATAAGCAGGTCACACCTATCACGTGGGTTGGTTAGATGTCCTACAACCCACAATGGGCGCTACTAGTGTGGAGGATCGACAACAAAGAGTTTGTGAGGTCATCCATAGGGTCGTTGAGTTAGAGAGACAGAACAAGGGGATCAACATGCCTTCAACAGGTCTCATGAGATTCTTGGATACAGGAAAGGCTAAACAACCGACCTTATTGCAAATGGAGACTCCCTCGGTAAGTCCGATGGATCCTCCATATGTTGTTTCTCCAGGGGTCTCAGTGCAATCTGAGCCCACAAGTGATAGCTTCACTTTTCCAAGTCTAGCTCATCTTTCCCTTGATGACACCAGGGCTACCATGCCTACCCCAATGATGGGCATGCCGAGAAACACACCATGGACCTCATTTGTTAGTAAAGCACCACTACATGGTAGCTCAATGCTTGCAACAACAGTACCTACAAGTGTGTACCAATTGTATGCACCTATGGGTCATCGTACTCATGTAGTCCCTACCCCTCCCATTTTTTCAACTACCTATGCTCCACAACCACAACACCCAAGTTCTTATTTCCATGGGACTATACCGGCTAGCATTAGCATGTCACATCCAACGTCTGCTATGCCTAGGGCCACACATATGAACTTTGGACCACCACATGGCACAACATCGTACCCAACATGGAACCTAAGGGCTTCCTATGTGCCAAGCCCAATGCCAATACCTACTCCACATGTAGTCTCTGGAGCGCCTCCACCCACGGTGCCTGCTCATTTAGGTGACTTGGCAACATTTGCTCAAGCTATTGGTCGATCTATTGCTGAGAATATGCGTAACACGCCTGATAGAGAACCTAGAAGTAAGGCCGTATAAATAGCCAAGCTCACACAAAAATTTAATAGAGACGGGGATGTGAGAAAGCATATCGAAGTGTTTGAACAAATATGCGATTCTCTAGGAGAACACAATGACCTACATAAGAGCAATGCTTTAAGCCTAACCTTAAGTGGAAAAGCTAGGGATTGGTATAGAATCATAAGGGTGGAAGAAAAAACGATTTACCCTACTCTTAGGAGACCGTTCTTAAAAGAATACATACGAGAGGGAGTACTTTGGGGTGTCGCCTCTCAGCTCCAGAGACAATCGTGCTCCGCAAAACAATCATATGTATCCAAGAAGGGATCAACAATGGTGCTCAGTATGCTATGGACCGCATAGTACCAGTGAATGCCCTACTTCTAGAGTAAAATTCAATGGGAACTACAATGCATGTGGGAGGTATGGTCATCAAGCTAAGGATTGCATAGTATTTAAGCGCGCGATGGCCAATAGACCAACCTTAGCATGGACAGACACACCTCGAGTGCCTGCATTGATGCGGGCCCCACCTCTTGAACAAACATCACAACACATGGTCCCTAGGGCCCAAAATGTTGTTCAAACAACACCTTTACCACCTCCAGTGCTAGGACCGCAACCACCACATCCGAGAATCACTTATGTGAATCAAGTGGGTTGTGAGTCATCTATTGCTTGTTTGGAAGGTTGTGAGGAAGATATAGATCCTAATATTGCATATGGGCTAGATGTACTTGAAGAAAGTCCACAATACTACATGGAAGACTATTGGGGACAAGTCACACCTGTATATCAAGTAGCTGCTCTTGGGCAAGAGGCCAAATATCAATTACACTGCTAAGAGACCACCTCTTCAATGCTATGAGTGTGGAGGTCCACATTATGTAGCCGAGTGTCCTATTAGGCTACAAAAGAACGCCACACTAATGCAAACCAATCAAGCAAGCATGTCTACAATGCCGATACTCATGTGTAATCGATGTGGCATAGATCATTTGATTGCCCAATGTCCAAATAATCCAAATGCACCGAAGATCACGCCATTAAATTTGATTGAAGTTATCTAGGAGCCATCACAAAGTACACCTGTGGTACCAGTAAACGTACTCACACGATCGATGCTCCAAAAACAAAATTATATTCTTGAGGAAAGAGACACGGCATCAATTTCCCAATCTCAAAAAAAGAAGAAAACACGAAGAAAGAGATCGCAAAAAGCAGCGAAGTCAGACCCAGTTCAAAGACCAACATAGGGACTGGTGACGACCCCGTATATATGAATGACGCTGAAGAGGATTCTGATTCAAGGGAAACCATGGAGACCAAAACGACCACTAAGATAGAAACCAACAAGGAAGATCTTCATGATCCACAATGGCCAGGATCCAAGAAGAAGGTAGGAACTTATCCAAACCCTACAGAGGAGATTGAGCGAGTCAAGCAATTAAGGAGTTTGGTAGAAGATACCCAAAGGGATCTAGAACCAACACCTAGGCAGATCCAGATTACAGACACCGTGTTCCCTATGCAACAACAACCTCACCAAGTCCATAGACCCTCAGCCATACCTAGTGTCATCCAAGAAGAAAGTGACTTAAAGTCATGGGAAAGTGGGCGTACTCACTTCTTGATGGAAAGAATGTTTATAGAGGGACTACTTGATCCTATCGAAGAAATGGAGATTCCATCTTCCCCACGTCAAGGGACTGATGTCCAAAAGGTGCCGTTAAACATTGCCAAATTGATGGATTTCATGTCTTCAGAAGTTAGAACCACCATCATGTCCAAACTATATAAAGACCCTGAGCAGTCTCAGCTCTTCGAGCCTTCCTCAATGGAGAACTAAAGTTTGGGCTACCACAATTTTCACAGATGGATGGAGCTGGGGAGATGCCAATAGAGGAGGAACACTTAGATCCACAATCCAACCTAGGTGAGAACCTTGTTATAGAAATACCTGTTAACAAGTTGGGACAATACTTTGAGGGTGATGAATCCAATGCGACCATGCCAATCACTACTAAGGGATTAACTGTGAAGGGAATCCTTGATGGTGGCGTTGGGGTTAGCATTGTGACTAAAAATTGCTGGGAAACTATGGGAAGACCTCACCTTGTGACCACAACCATAGTAGTGAAGATGTCCAATGGGTCTATTGTTAAACCTATTGGGATGCTAGAAAATCTCAAGATCAAGGTCTTTGGACATAAAATAAGGATTACCTTCATTGTTATGGATTTCTCCAAACACACTATGGCACCAGAGATGATCTTAGGACGTCTTTCATGAGGGAAGCAAAAATGGTGCATGACTGGTCTAAAAACCATGTCTACTTGCAGTTCCAAGATTCTGTCATTCGAGTGGATCTTGTGACTGGTCGAGCGCATCCTCTAGGAAACAGGTTTATAATTGATCATAGATCTGACACCACAGTTCACTCGGCCCCATTGCAGTGTTGTTACACGTGTAAAGCGGACACTGATGTTGGGGAAGATTCTCCTTATATGGATATACTACATGGGATGACTGAGTCGGACAATGTGGATTGGGTACACCTAGTAGCAACCATAGACACTTTGGGGAAATAGGGGGACAACCTGGGTAACACCTGAGGGGGATGAAATGCCCGTACCCTTAAATATGCTACAAGCAATGCATATAGCTTCTAACAAGACTCATCCTAATATAACGAAGAAAACATACAAGTGGATCCCTAAAACTTCTTTGGCGACCATAGATAGTGCTAAAAAACAAAAGCCTTGTAAGAAACGTCCCACTCGCTCCAAGAAATGTAAGGAAACATGGTGGTGGATCCCTAAACGATTATTGGAAGCCCAAGGCTACTATCAAGGAAATGATCAAATATGGGTGCCAAAACGTAGATTGTGTTCTTACTTGTTACCTGACCCATGCGAGCCCAATCTCCTAGCTCCCAAACGAATCAACGATCACGGAAAGAAAAAAATCACAAAATGCTACACACCCATTCCAGAGCTAGTTTGGGTACCAAAAAAAGAACGATTTGTTCCACTTAGCTCAGGAAGGGGGGAGTCCCATGAAGCTTCTAGCTCCTCATGTAATGCATCCATAGAGGCAAAAGCTTCTCCACATCCTCCACCTACAATAGTGGACCTCCATAAAGCTACAAAGGAATCCACAGCTCCCATTGTTCAATTATTACCTGATGCACTACTTCAAGTTCGTTCATGGGAGAGTACCTTACCACCCTTGCAACTCGATGAGGCACCTAAGGTAATAGAAAACTACTGGCAAAAATCCCCACCTATTACCAACTGGAACAATTGGTTTCAAAGGGTGACAAGCTCATTTCAAACGGTATGATCTACCGAAGGAAGGGGGGAGTGTTTGCTGACAGTCATCATTCATTTGCTTCCCTCTCAATCTTCCTCCCTGACCTCTCAATCTCCCAATCTTAGGGAATGTACATATAAAGCCTTATACTCACAAAAAACAAAAAAAATAAAGACCGAGAGCAATTAGCAAACGAGTATGCACAATAAAAGTCAAAACATTGACTCAGACCTACACATTCGCATTCGGTACACTGAAAGAGAAACCTATTTCATAAAACACCTTTGATCCTCATCACTTGAGTGATGGAGGGTAGGTACGATTAGTACGATAGGAGTGTTTCTGTTTTACAGTTGAGTGATTAGCAAAGTTCCTTTTTCCCACTGATGTGCCTCCTAGAGGTATTCTTGTGTTTCATAGTGTGTATAGGAACATGTTGCTGTGGTTAGGATTTGGACCTTCATGGAATCTTTCTCTCATCCACTTTTCAAATCAAGTGCAACCATCAACACAAACAGGTGTTTCTTATCCATTAGCATTGCCCCTTATCTTTTTGCATCCATGTTTGTCTGCTTTAATTGTGATTGGTAGCCTAATATTCAACACATTTGCTTAGTATCAAACATTAAATTCAATGTAATTTTTTGTCATAATCACTTGTTTAGGTTAAAAAAATAAAGCAGTCTGACTAAGCTAGTTTGACCAAGTTAGGTGTTACAGATCTTCTTTTAATACCATGGGGAATGCCTTCCTAATAATCAATGGTTACTTAGGTTCTTAATCCGATTTAGGCAGCATTGTGTGAAATGTACTAGGGCTTTCTAGTGGGATTAGTCCCTATTGACCTTTAGCTTAAGTATTATAAAGGGAGTTTATTAGTGTGATGAGCCTGGGAATGTGTAACAGTGTTCTATGACCCCCCAAAGTTACAAAATTAAAATGCTGAAAACGAACAAAAAAAAATAAAAAATCAAAGTGCCACAATGTAAAATCTTAAGCTTGAAGAGAAATCTCAGCTTGATTTGGTACTTCACTCACATGTATCGCCTATGGTACTAGAGCCCTAGAGGTTCCCAGTGTGGGCGCTTTTCCTTGAAAAGCAAAAAACCCAAGGTATACAAAATAAGCACACACATCAAAATTGAATCACTGTGAAAAGACTTTGGGGGGTCAAAGAAAAAATAATCAGTCATGCGATGATTTCATGAGAAATTCCTTTTATCATAGCTTAACTACAAGGTCTTATAGGTATAGCCTCTAGTCATTCCTTGAACATGAAATACTTGGCTCTCGCGATTAAACAACTTAATTGACCAGAGAAAATTAAGAAGCTTACCCATGGTATTAATAGTCGATCTTTAGTGCCTTTCGATCGTTAAATTAGCGACCCCATACTTGTTTAATTTTTACCTTTACATCTGTTTATGCATTTGATTATATTACAATTTAATGTTTATTGCTGACAAATGGTTTAAAATTCTGTTGCCAATCACATTGTCTGCCTACAATTGCATATGCTTTTTAATTCTATATGAGAATGCAATTACCATGCTAATGATGTTTGATTTTGCAGTGACTGAAGAAGGCTAAGGACATTCATCTCAAATGCTCTTCCACCTCGATGAACAAGCTTCAAGTCAATAGCTTCCAAGGACGGAATCTACATCAGGAAAAAGGGGCATGTTAACCCTCACGCCTCACGGACACCCTATCACCTACGACGGATGTTGTATTATTTACTTGGTAGAGTCAGGTACCGGGTTGTCGATCCAATAGGAAAAGGGTAAGAGTGATCACCGATGAGAGGCGCACTCTAACTGGAACATTCAAGGGATTAGTTGGCTAAGCATGGGCGCCCAAGGGTGAATGGGGTGAGCTCATATAAAAGTCAACTAAACCTAAAATTCACTCATTTGTGCAATTGAAGAGTGCTCTTGCTCCATCTCCATCTTCTTCTTCTTCATCTCCTTGTGTGTGTGTGAGAGAGGGAGAGAGAGTGAGAGAGGGAGAGAGAGGGAGTGTGTGTGCGATCGAGCATTACAAAGGCACGATGACAGTGAAGCGGTTGAGCGCGGCATAGCGGCGTCTCCCTCTTCTTCGCCACGAGGAATCCTCCACGACAGGAAGCATAGAGAGGTGAGTGACACACCAACACCATCTTTGAGCCTGCTAGTTTAGGCTTGTTGTGTGCTTGGAGCCATTTGTGGCTCGCACGCAGTGTATCGGCAAATTCCTTGCATTGACACGTGCGACATACGCGCACAGTTCCTTTGGAGGGGGACCGCGGCTCCAAGCAATCCTCTCCTCATTGTGTTGTCTTGTTAATTGTCGAGTGCTTTCTCTTGATTATGATGTTTTATGTGTGTACATGATGCTATGAAAATCATCCCTGTTCTCTCTCAAAATAACCCTTTTAATGGCTAAATTCTCTCTAATTCACACAATACTTCCGCTATGAATGCTTGACATAAATAGATTCTCTAACAAAGTAAGTATGTATCCAATCAATAAAAACAAGTGAAAGGATCACGATGGCTTTCTAAAACAGTAAGAAAGTAATAAAATCTTTAGGTTGAGTTTAACTAAATTTATATAAGGTGAAGCACTATTCAAGAACGTCTCTTTTATTAAGCGATCGAGTGTCCTCCTCGCAAAGAAGCAAACCAAATATACTAGTAAATTTTTTGAAATTTGTAGGATTTTTGAGCTAAGTTTTGACATCATTGCACCGATTTTTCTTCTCTTTATCATGGTTTGCTCATTAATATATATATATATATATATATATCTCTAATTAATATATATGTGTGTGTGTATGTGTATGTATGTAGTATAGAACTTACTACAATTAACATGAAATAAAAATATCCATTTAATACTTTAAAACCAAAATAACATTTAAGGTAAGTCTCAATCATCACTGAAAACATTGGAAGTATCCTAACCCAACACATCTCTAAGGCTTCTTTTAGAAAGCCAAAAAAGATAGTTTGTTGCCATGTATCACTAATCAACAAGCTTTTTAACCAATGGTCCACAATTGCACCCAAAATGTAACCCTTTTACAATGGCCTTATGGAGTCCCACAAAAACAATGTGAAAGTTCATTATGGTCTACATAAGGCTATGTGAGAGAAAACAAATAAAATTTAAATAACATTTAAGGTAAGTCTCAATCATGCCATTTTTTTAATGTTCTTCTAGTCGGTACTCACTACTCTCGCAAATGGCTTATATATTATGAAAGGGCCCCAATAATAAGGTAATTGGTGCACATTGCACGTTAGTATTTTGAAACAAAATAAAACAAAAAGTAAGTAAAATAAAAGACACATTAAAAATCAAAACAAAAGAATATTTTAATGCTTTCAAATAATCATAGAAAATAATTAAACAATTTAGTGAAGTGATTTTTTTTTTAAATCCTCAAATGAGAGAATTGTTTATCAGTACCTCAGTGTTTGAGAAAGATGTGTCTGAACTTAGGCTTAAGCCGATTGAAAATCGAGATTAGCCGGTTGCAAAGGATGGCAAATGAGAAAAAACTTGATAAAATATACTAGAAAATAGTTTGAATATTTTGCAAATTTCTAAATTCTACTAGTATTTCCATTTTGTATTTGTATAAGGAGAAAACTTACCGCTTAGACAAAAAGGACTTTCTCAAAGACTACACCATAAGATCAAACTCCTATGAATATTTTGTTTAATGTTTTGATCTCTAAAGTCATTTTCAACCATGCGGAGAAAGTAAATGCTGCCTAGCATTCTAAAATAATAGGATGCAAGAAAAGTAAAGACAGGATGTGAAATGAACGGTAAGTCTTTATCATGCACTGAAAACTATGAAAGTTCCGCTAACCCAGCCCAACACTAAGGGTTTTTTTTTAAAAGCCAAAAAGGTTTACTTACATCAATCAAGTTATGTACAATCATAAAAGAAAGTATGTTTTTATTCTTATTTGAATAGGGTGTATGTGCTTAAATCAAGTAAAGCCTAAGCATAAAAATAGAAAGCATGTTTCATCCAAAAGGAATAGGGTATGCTTCATTAACCAAAAAATATAGCATAAGAATATAAAAAAAGTATTTTCCATTCAAGTAGATTATAATATGTTTTCATTAACCAAGTAATCATTAGGCAATTTTGGATATTGAAGACATTCTCCTTTAACAATCCAAAATATTGACTTATACAGAGGGTAAGTATATAGGTAGTGGACCAAGCATAAGCAAGATCAGAGTGAGTTCACAACAATTTCACACACCTACTCTATCACTCCGTGTTGTCAATGATACAACTAGAGGAATTGGTCTTCCAAAGGCACCTAAGTGTTTTGAAGGCAAGGTTATAATGGCAATGCAACACAACATATTCAACATTGTTACAAGCAAGCAAGCCAATAGTTCACACAGGCTAGAGTATGTCACTCAAAATGTTCCTTGTCAAAGATAGGCTCAAGATTTTTTTTTCGGAGATGCATCACTAATAACCAAAGATCCCTTTGCAGACTAGGGGGATGCAAGGGAGACAGATAGGGCCTTCAAGGTTGACGTAAATGACACCATGTGGGCCGTTTGCAAATGGAAATTGGGGTCTAAGTTCACTTGCCAAGGGAAAATCAAGGGAGAAAAGTGTAAGAAAAAGGAGAATTTATGTGCAAAGGGAATAGTGGCACCAAGTTTTTGGGGAAAATTTGGGAGGGGTGCAAAATTGACACATAGGTTTGATTTTGTAGTGATGACGTCAAACATGTGTGGGATGTGTGTCCATATATTGTGATGCGGCCTCCAAGACCTCCATTTGAGTGGCCACTAGCACACGTCATAAACTTAACCGTGTTAGAGATAAAGTCCATGAAGCTAGAAGGTTTTCATATTGCAATAGAAAATATGGAAGTACATAGCAAAGATATGTAGGAAAGTACTAGACATGTGTTTTTAAAGAGGCATCAAGAAGGACTGACAGTGCTCTAGGGCTAGAAATGGACATTGAATAAGTGGAAATGGTAAAAATTGGTAAGCACAAAATTTACATTGAAAAAATACCAAACTCAAGGTTACATGGTGAGAAACATCAAGTCACAATAGCCAAGAATCCCAATTTATACTTATAAAAGACTTCCAAAGAAGGAATAATCTGTGGCTTGTAAACACTTGTATTATATCTACTTGAGAGTGTTTGGAATGGACATAAACCACATTATGTTCATTCATCAATCTAGTCTCGGTGATAAGGAGCTCTGAGTTCTCTTGAGTACAAAAAGACTATGGTAATAATTATGCATTTTTTGGGCTATCAAATTTAACTTTAGTTGTATAAATAATGATACTATTTATTTTGTCCAATTAAATTCTCTTATTGTGGTCCTTTGATATGTTATTAAAAGTTTAAGCATGTAACAAAAACAACAATTAGTGGTTGAAAGATGAGAGAGAGAGAGAGAGAGAGAGAGAGAGAGAGAGAGAGAGAGAGAGAGAGATGTGTCACTTCTCATTCAAACATCAATGTATTGACTAGAGAGATGTCGTATTTACTTTGAGTTCTTCAAATGATGATATTGTCTTGAATTCCCCACAGCGAATTCTCAAATTATTGTATTTTGCAATACAAAAATGGAAGAGAGAGAGATACAAACACAAAGAGAGAGAAAGAGAGCGAGAGGAATTATTGTATTTTGAAAAACAAAAATGGAAGTGAGAGAGAGATACAAACACGGGACAAACACAGAGAGAAAAAAAAAGTGAGAGTAAGTGCTTCAAATCTAGACTTCAATGTAGTTCATAACTACCAACAATAAATGATAGAGAAGGGAACGTGACACCTCAAACTTCAAACTTTTGCAAATTCATGGCAAGATATATATACATAAACATATATATGTATGTATATATGTGTGTGTCCCTCTCTCTCTCTATCTATATATATATATAGAGAGAGAGAAGATATATATATATATCTATCTGTCTATCTATATATCTATATCTATATATATATAGATATAGATATATAGATAGACAGATAGATATATATATATCTTCTCTCTCTCTCTATCTATCTATCTATAGAGAGAGAGAGAGAGAATATATATAGATAGATAGAGATATATATATATCTATCTGTCTATCTATATATCTATATCTATATATATATCTATATCTATATATATCTATCTATAGATATATCTATATATATATCTAGATATATATAGATATATATATATAGATATAGATATATATATAGATATAGATATATAGATAGACAGATAGATATATATATATCTATCTATCTATATATATTCTCTCTCTCTCTCTATAGATAGATAGAGAGAGAGAGAGATATAGATAGATAGATAGATATATATATATCTCTATCTATCTATATATCTCTCTATCTATCTATCTATCTATCTATCTATCTATCTATATATATATATATATATATATATATATATATATATACACTACAAGAGGTTGTGTGCTCTTGTGACGCTGTTAGCGACGAAAATACACTGGGTTTTTATAACCCCCGGCGTCGCTAAAACCGTCGCTAATAGCGTCGCTACGAGAGCGTCGCTATAGGCGTCGCTATGAGCGGCGCTATATAGCGACGCATATAGCGACGCCTATCACTACAAAAGGCTATTCATATTAGCGACGCTCACACAGCGACGCTCAAAAAAAAATTCCCGGCGTCGCTATGAGCGTCGCAAATTTTACTTGTAAATTTGCGACACTCATAGCGACGCCGGCTAGGCTAAAAAAATAATAGAGAGCGCCCAAAAACTCAGATCTCAGATCTGAGTTTTTCGGCGCCCTCAAGCAAGAGCAGGTAACGCTCTCCCTCCCTCTCTCTCTCTCTCTCTCTCTCTCTTTCTTCTCCACACACACACACACACACGAGGAGAGGAAGGAGAGCCAGGTATGCTCCTTCCCTCTCCTCACTCTCATGTTCCCTTCCCCTCTTTCTCTCTCCCTCTCTCTCTCTCTCTCTCTCTCACACACACACACACACATAGTGTTTTTGAGAGAGAGAGAGAGAGAGAGAGAGAGAGAGAGAGAGAGAGAGTACAAACATAAACAAAAACGCACACATACATACATAAACAAAGAATGCACACACACATTGAGAGAGGAAAAGAGAGAGAGAGCATGCATAAACAAAAAACGCACACATTGAGAGAGGAAAAGAGAGAGAGAACATGCATAAACAAAAAACGCACACATTGAGAGAGGAAAAGAGAGAGAAAACATGCATAAACAAAAAAACGCACACACATTGAGAGAGAAAGAGAGAGAAACTAATTTAACGTCGTAGGAAACTAATTAAAATTAAAAGACCTAAAGATCTAGCCGACGAGGAGTTGAACTCAAGACCTATTATTCAAGAGGGAAATGGCATAACCAATCTATCATACTTGGCATGGGTGATAGAAAGGTTATACCATTTATCTCTTTTTATTGGCACACACATCCACACACACGCACACACACAAGAAGAAGAGAGTTATAACGTCGTAGGAAACTATCCTAAAAGACGTTAAAGATTAGGTTAGATGTAGACTTACGTTAAATTAGATTTAGGTTTATTTAAGTTAAATTAGATTAGATTTAGGTTTATTTTTAATTAGATTTACGTTTATTTACGCTAGATTTAGATTTACGTTATATTAGATTAGATTTAGGTCTCCATAGACTGCGATGCTTGCATGAAGCGGGTGAAGAAAGCCCTCAATGGAATATAGGGTATTGCTGCCTTCACTCATGGTAGGCTCCGCCGATCCAAAAGTACTGGTGAAATGTCTTCAAAAGATAGGGAAGAAGGTGGATCTTTAGGGCGGCAAGAGTCACTACATCCCCGACACAATGACCATCTAGACAACCTCTAGTCATTCAACAGCAACTTCAAAGTTAGTAACAAAAGCAAGAACGGTCTAAAGGGCCAATTGCTGTCGTCAAATGTGGATGGAGATGAGGCAGCGTCACCGCCGGAAGTTAACTCTCACATCTTTAGTGATGAGAATGCCAACTCTTACCGAGTTATGTGAAAAATTATGTGTTAAATCAGTTTTAAGGTTCTTATAATCCCTGTTAGTTTAGTTCTTTGTTTTTAATATAACATAATTTACGTTAGATTTAGATTTATGTTATATTAGATTAAACTTAGGTTTATTTAGGTTTACCCACACACACACACAAGAAGAAGAGAGTTTTAACGTCGTAGGAAACTATCCCAAAAGACGTTAAAGATTAGGTTAGATGTAGACTTACGTTAAATTAGATTTAGGTTTATTTTTAGTTAGATTTACGTTTATTTAGATTTATGCTTATTTACGTTAGATCGAGTCCACGCAAGAATTACTTATGGTTTAGGGTTTAGAGTTAGACGAACAGTGAAAAGATCTACTGTGAAAAGATGTTAAGATGCTGTGAAGTGCTACAGCTAGAGAAGAGGCAAAGGGGTTTTGTCCACTATATGCAGTATCATGTAGACATGGGTCTGTAGATTTCTTGTACCCACAAATATAGGTATTGACCAATAAAGACGAGATTATAACCCGGTGGTTCTGATCTCCGTGCACCTCTAGACCGAGGTGTGCGGGGATTGGACATGACTAGAGAATGTGAGGTAAAGAGAGAGAGAGAGAGAGAGAGAGAGATAAGATGAAGAATGCCAATAGAATATTAAATTTGTTGTCCAGGTTATAAGATATTTATCCTCATTATGAGTAGTGACGAGGATGTGGGACCGTCCAACCGAAACACCTATCTCTCAACGAGGGTCTTATGTCCTTGTAATCAATGCAAGCATGCTGTGCGACAGACAAGACGTGTTTCTTTGCAGCACATTCGCGAATTTGGCGAGTTCGATCCATATATTATAGATCGAGTTGTTGCCAATTATAACTCGTCGGACTCTGACGCTGGCCAACAAGCAGCAATCTTGCAACCCAATAGACGTGTTCGCAGGCGCTTTGGTCAAGCAGCATATGTGAGGCCACAAGATGTAGCCTCTGACAGCTCGGGGGATGATCATGCAGAGCACATTCCCAACGAGGCAATGTTTGAGCCCGAGATTGATGAAATGATCGAGATGATCATGGATTTAGAAAGGCTTATCTATGATGATATGAAAAGTGAAGTCGATACACCATTGTATAATGGAGCACGTATGTCTAGATTGAAAGCACTCCTGGTTCTTCTCAACATGCAGGCAAAGTTTGGATGGAGTGACACTAGCGTCACAACGCTTTTCAGGTGATCTATTACAATTAGTTTACTTTAATAAAACTCTAAATGTATAATGATCTGATAGATTTTTACACGACTGTATCGTATTTTTATGTTGTGTAGATTGCTTAAAGAGCACATACTACCAGCTAACAATGTGATGCCAGATTCCCGAGATGAAGCAAGAAAGATTTTGCGAAACTTGGGGATGGATTACAATTCTATCCACGCTTGTCCTAATGACTGCATTCTTTTCAGAGGGGAATACATAGACATGGAGAAGTGTCCGAAATGTGATTCCGAAAGATATCGAGTAGATCTCCACGGGACAAAAATTCCACAAAAGGTTTTGCGACATTTTCCTCTGCTTCCTCTCATCAAGCATTTCTTCGAATGTAAGTCCATGGCCGCCCTAGCATCATGGCATGAGGAGAATAAATCTTCGGATGGTGTGCTACGAATTCCTGTAGATTGCGCAGCCTGGAAACATATAGATGGAACATGGTCGGATTTTGCCAGGGAAGCTCGAAATTTGCGCTTAGGCCTGGCTATGGATGGCGTAAATCCATTTGGTCAAAGATCAACATCTTACAGTGTATGGCCCGTTGTCATCATCAACTACAACATTCCCCCGTGGTTGACTACGAAGAAGGGGCACCTATGGTTAAGCTTGATTGTGCCAGGGCGATATAAAGTGGAGAATATGGATGTGTATCTTCGTCCACTATTGGAAGAGCTACAACAATTGTGGATTGGCATAGAGGTGGTGGATATGAGCCGACACACAGGACGACAGAATGCTTTGATCATAGGCATTCTAATGTGGACCATGCATGACTATCCCGGGCTAACAGAATGCTCAGGTGATCTATTGACACTCCTCACTCAGACACTGTAAATCTTGTTTTTTCCCATAGTTGATCTATTATCATGTGTATATATGCAGGGCTTCAAACAAGCGGATACAGAGCATGTGTCACATGTGGACCTAGACTGAATGCACGTAGGGCGCCCTCACTGAAGAAGCAAATCTACGAAGGTCATCAAGCGTATCTTCCAGAGAATCATGTGTTACGCGACGGCTTTTTGGGAAGAGAGCCACCAAGGATGTCTGCACAAGCATGGTTAGAGCATAAGGAGATGTGCAATGACGGATTGCCTCCAGGGATGAAGAGACTATCTCTATGGTACGAGTTACCATACTGGCCCCGACTCATGATCAATCACTTGCTCGATCCAATGCACATATTCAAGAATGTGGGTAATCTACTATGGGACCATCTGAGCGGCAAGAAAGATACTTTGGGAGCCAGAGTTGACCTTAGAAATGTGGATCGTATGGAGCAATATTGGCCGCAAACAGCGTCTGATGGATCGATAAAACTCCCTAAAGCACCATGGATTTTCACAGGAGCCCAAGAACGCAAAGTAAAAGAGACCATTCGATCTTTGCGGACCCCCACTGGCGTAATGCACTCGCTCCGAACGTGTTTTACTAAAGAAGGAAAGCTTACCGGTTTGAAGTCACACGATTGGCATAAAATGTGTCAGGTACGTTCATAGTGGACTTTAATATCATTGCATAAAATGTGGACTTTAATATCATTGCTGCACATACTTTACAGTTTATTTTACCGGTTGCTATTGAGGGATGTTTGTCTCTCGACATTCGTAACACAATCTACAAACTTGCAAAGCTGGTGCAATGGATCTCACAAAAGGAGATCAATGTAGACTCCATACCATTCGCCAAACTAAATGCTGCGGAGCTTGTGTGCATGTTTGAGAAACATTTTCCTACTACCATGCTAACCATTCAGGTGCATCTTCTTGTTCACATAGTTGATGAGGTGGAAATAGCTGGCACAGTTCATTCCAGATGGATGTTCTTCTTAGAACGTTTCATGAAAACTCTTAAGGGATATGTGCATCAAAACGCACGTCCGGAGGGTAGCATGGCAGAAGGTTGGTTGGTATCAGAGTCCCTAGTGTACATTGAAGAGTGGCTAGACGGATTTGATAAAGCTCGGGACACGCTATGGCGAACCATAGATGATGAGCGCATATCTGGGATTGTCATGTGCAATCTCGGTGTTGAGAAGAAGATGACGGAAGATCTAGAGGCTCAAATCAACCGATTTTGCATGCTTCACAATCCAGTGATGCAAAAGTGGATTTCACAATATGAGGATGCAAAGCAAGAGCGACAAAGGGCACGAATCGAGTGGAGATGGGGAAGACGACCACCGATGCACTATCCGACGGTTCTGGAGAGCCTACCAACCTTCATGAGCTTAAGATGGTTGCACAACCAATTGAAAAGCGCACAACAATGCGGTGACGAAGTGACTGAGGAAGAGTGGGAGTACTCTCGGGGTAGAATTGATTGGCAAAATGAACTGTGGTGACAAATGTAATAATATACATGGTTCAAAAAGACGTATAAAATCCGTCTCATGATACATAAGCTATGAGAAACCCTAAACTAATGCTATCTAGCTACGGCTAAGCTGACGTCGTCTAGTCAGACGTCTCATCGCGTCCAAGCGGCGTATCTGTCGGATTCTGCAAAAAAGACAATAAGACAGCTTTCAGTAAGTATAAACATATAACGACATTTATAAAACAATCCAAAAAATAGAAAAGAGTAAACCCTAATACTAACCATGCCGCCGCGAGAACTGAGAATGTCCATCAGGGAGTTTAAGCCCTTCCTGCCTGCGTACTCGCGCTCGTACGGTGTGGGATCACGTCTTGTCATCGACCACTGTCAAAACATACAAAGATTTCATTATGTTAGAATCAAAAAACTCATAAACCCTAAACTATCGAACATAAAGAGCAATGCGAAAACACTTACAAAATCGGCCTCAAATGATGCCCATCCACCGCTCCCCAAGTGGTGCGAGCTCCCTGCCTCTACTCGCGCTTTGGCTGCATCCTTTTGTTGCTTCCACTTGTCGGGATTCTCGCGCGCTGCTTTCTTCGCATTCTTCCAATCTTCTTTGGCCAACCAATCTGGCCTGTTCCACCCATGCTTGATTGCTTTTTGCACTTCGGAACGCTTGTGTTTGCAGTATTCGCGCATTCGAATCTTCATCAGGTCTTCATTGAAGCGCTTATCCCGTGTTGGAACGGGAAACTCATCATGAAGTATGCTGATGACTCTGTTTTTTAAATCACTTGGTACTTCACTCCATTTGTTTAGTATGTAGTGTCTAAACAGCTAAGAGCAAAGACCATGCATGCGCGAGATCACCTTCTTGCCGTCATCATCCATGATGATGCCGCCACTGAAGTCGACGGAGTAAGGCAAGCCCTCTAGCCGGTGACGCGTGAACTTGGGTGTCCCGGCAGGGGTCTCTAGCAGCGTGTCGATGGGGGTACGGACGTCAGGTGTCTCCACCGGCGTCTGGGCCCCGAAGTGAGGAGTGTCGAGTGGGGTGGCTCCTGGCGGAGTAGGTAGAGGTGTGTAGTTGCTAGGAACGGTCAGCCGCGCAAAACCTGGCGTAGATGGCGATGCTGTGGCTGGTGTGGGGGCGGGCAAAGAAGGGGAGGGTAAAGAGCCTCGTCGAACATGAGGCAGTGTGGAGGCATCGGCGGCGGAATCCCCACAACAACCGCCACCGCCACCACTAGAGCGCCGATGTCTAGACGAGTGTGAAGCTCGTCTCGTCGACGCCGAAGCTTCAGAACGCACCGAATGCTCCGAAAGAGAGGGAGATGCGGATGGAGTAGGAACGCGCGATGATGCGCCAGAGCGATGACGCGTACCACTGTCTCTGCTGCGGTGACAAAGAAGAAAGAAACTCCTCATCATCCATACCTGCATTAAACACACGAATATTTAAACTTAATATTGAATGAATAGAGTAGACAATGACGCAAAGACCATTAAATACAATGACGTAATGACGCATATAAATACAATGACGCAATGAATTGAGTGATAGAAGAGGCAAGTCGAAAACTCAGAATTTTCAATCAAAAGATGTGAGCGCGAGTAAAAAAGAGCGTTATACACCATGGAAGGTACTTAGAGAGCGAGAGCTTTTACAACACGGAGCAAAATTGTTCAAATACAATATTTGTGGCTTTAAGAGATCTCTCTCTCATCCTCGCATAACTCAGCATAACTTCCCATATCTATATAGAGCTCTCCGTTTAAACACATATCCTCTGTTTCATTTTGTAGCTCCTATGCATGCACCCCATATAGAGTAGTAGCATCTTGATGCTCGTCTGGCACCACCGCAGCGGCTTCTGATTGAGCATCTTCTTTGATCTCCTCCATTGATGCCGTTGTGATTGGCACATGGTAGCCTTCATACGTCCTTGCACTACGAGGGGCTACCTCTATGACGTACCACCAGTTTGATGTAGACTTTGTAGGATGAAATATTACCTGCCAGAGCCACATAACTTACATGAGAGCTTTCAAGCACATAACTTGTAAAAGGGGGATGTTAACTATTTACATACTTACTTGTTCACAATGCTCGGGTAGTACGAAAGTGTCTCTTAGGTCATTCCATTTCTTAGTAGAATCCACCTCAAGAAAACCAGACTCTCCTCTATGCACAGTAGCGTTGCGACCCTCCATGATTATCTTGAACCATTGCACGTCGAACAAGTCGACAAAAAATCCTCTGTAATCGCTCCTCAAAATCTCTTGTAGCGTGCCGAAGTAAGTGAGTTCCGCCACCACAGGATCTGCATCAGAGGAACGTCGTCGACTAGACTGTTCAAATTTTGCCATGATTCCACAATCTTGAGTAAAACGCTTTTTGTCGATCCGTTCCACCCTAAAATGTCGACCTTTACACCATGCTGCTATCTATGACTTATACTACAACGAACAAAGATTATGAGTGGGCGTTCAAACGTTTAGAAATAAAGTCACTAGCTAGTCGAACATTGCAAACTTACCTTGGTCGCGCAACCCCGAGAGTACTCCCACTCTTCCTCAGTCACTTCGTCACCGCATTGTTGTGCGCTTTTCAATTGGTTGTGCAACCATCTTAAGCTCATGAATGTTGGTAGGCTCTCCACAACCGTCGGATAGTGCATCGGTGGTCGTCTTCCCCGTCTCCACTCGATTCGTGCCCTTTGTCGCTCTTGCTTTGCATCCTCATATTGTGAAATCCACTTTTGCATCACTGGATTGTGAAGCATGCAAAATCGGTTGATTTGAGCCTCTAGATCTTCCGTCATCTTCTTCTCAACACCGAGATTGCACATGACAATCCCAGATATGCGCTCATCATCTATGGTTCGCCATAGCGTGTCCCGAGCTTTATCAAATCCGTCTAGCCACTCTCCAATGTACACTAGGGACTCTGATACCAACCAACCTTCTGCCATGCTACCCTCCGGACGTGCGTTTTGACGCACATATCCCTTAAGAGTTTTCATGAAACGTTCTAAGAAGAACATCCATCTGGAATGAACTGTGCCAGCTATTTCCACCTCATCAACTATGTGAACAAGAAGATGCACCTGAATGGTTAGCATGGTAGTAGGAAAATGTTTCTCAAACATGCACACAAGCTCCGCAGCATTTAGTTTGGCGAATGGTATGGAGTCTACGTTGATCTCCTTTTGTGAGATCCATTGCACCAGCTTTGCAAGTTTGTAGATTGTGTTACGAATGTCGAGAGACAAACATCCCTCAATGGCAACCGGTAAAATAAACTGTAAAGTATGTGCAGCAATGATATTAAAGTCCACATTTTATGCAATGATATTAAAGTCCACTATGAACGTACCTGACACATTTTATGCCAATCGTGTGACTTCAAACCGGTAAGCTTTCCTTTTTTAGTAAAACACGTTCGGAGCGAGTGCATTACGCCAGTGGGGGTCCGCAAAGATCGAATGGTCTCTTTTACTTTGCGTTCTTGGGCTCCTGTGAAAATCCATGGTGCTTTAGGGAGTTTTATCGATCCATCAGACGCTGTTTGCGGCCAATATTGCTCCATACGATCCACATTTCTAAGGTCAACTCTGGCTCCCAAAGTATCTTTCTTGCCGGTCAGATGGTCCCATAGTAGATTACCCACATTCTTGAATATGTGCATTGGATCGAGCAAGTGATTGATCATGAGTCGGGGCCAGTATGGTAACTCGTACCATAGAGATAGTCTCTTCATCCCTGGAGGCAATCCGTCATCGCACATCTCCTTCTGCTCTAACCATGCTTGTGCAGACATCCTTGGTGGCTCTCTTCCCAAAAAGCCGTCGCGTAACACATGATTCTCTGGAAGATACGCTTGATGACCTTCGTAGATTTGCTTCTTCAGTGAGGGCCCCTACGTGCATTCAGTCTAGGTCCACATGTGACACATGCTCTGTATCCGCTTGTTTGAAGCCCTGCATGTATACACATGATAATAGATCAACTATGGGAAAAAACAAGATTTACAGTGTCTGAGTGAGGAGTGTCAATAGATCACCTGAGCATTCTGTTAGCCCGGGATAGTCATGCATGGTCCACATTAGAATGCCTCTGATCAAAGCATTCCGTCGTCCTGTGTGTCGGCTCATATCCACCACCTCTATGCCAATCCACAATTGTTGTAGCTCTTCCAATAGTGGACGAAGATACACATCCATATTCTCCACTTTATATCGCCCTGGCACAATCAAGCTTAGCCATAGGTGCCCCTTCTTCGTAGTCAACCACGGGGGAATGTTGTAGTTGATGATGACAACGGGCCATACACTGTAAGATGTTGATCTTTGACCAAATGGATTTACGCCATCCATAGCCAGGCCTAAGCGCAAATTTCAAGCTTCCCTGGCAAAATCCGACCATGTTCCATCTATATGTTTCCAGGCTGTGCAATCTGCAGGAATTCGTAGCACACCATCCGAAGATTTATTCTCCTCATGCCATGATGCTAGGGCGGCCATGGACTTACATTCGAAGAAATTCTTGATGCGAGGAAGCAGAGGAAAATGTCGCAAAACCTTTTGTGGAATTTTTGTCCCGTGGAGATCTACTCGATATCTTTCGGAATCACATTTCGGACACTTCTCCATGTCTATGTATTCCCCTCTGAAAAGAATGCAGTCATTAGGACAAGCGTGGATAGAATTGTAATCCATCCCCAAGTTTCGCAAAATCTTTCTTGCTTCATCTCGGGAATCTGGCATCACATTGTTAGCTGGTAGTATGTGCTCTTTAAGCAATCTACACAACATAAAAATACGATACAGTCGTGTAAAAATCTATCAGATCATTATACATTTAGAGTTTTATTAAAGTAAACTAATTGTAATAGATCACCTGAAAAGCGCTGTGATGCTAGTGTCACTCCATCCAAACTTTGCCTGCATGTTGAGAAGAACCAGGAGTGCTTTCAATCTAAACATACGTGCTCCATTATACAATGGCATATCGGCTTCACTTTTCATATCATCATAGATAAGCCTTTCTGAATCCATGATTGTCTCGATCATTTCATCAATCTCGCGTTCAAACATTGCCTCGTTGGGAATGTGCTCTGCATGATCATCCCCCGAGCTGTCAGAGGCTACATCTTGTGGCCTCACATATGCTGCTTGACCAAAGCGCCTGCGAACACGTCTATTGGGTTGCAAGATTGCTGCTTGTTGGCCAGCGTCAGAGTCCGACGAGCTATAATTGGCAACAACTCGATCTATAATAGATGGATCGAGCTCGCCAAATTCGCGAATGTGCTGCAAAGAAACACGTCTTGTTCGTCGCACAGCATGCTTGCATTGATTACAAGGACATAAGACCCTCGTTGAGAGATAGGTGTTTCGGTTGGACGGTCCCACATCCTCGTCACTACTCATAATGAGGATAAAAATCTTATAACCTGGACAACAAATTTAATATTCTATTGGCATTCTTCGTCTTATCTCTCTCTCTCTCTCTCTCTCTCTCTCTCTCTTTACCTCACATTCTCTAGTCATGTCCAATCCCCGCACACCTCGGTCTAGAGGTGCACGGAGATCAGAACCACCGGGTTATAATCTTGTCTTTATTGGTCAATACCTATATTTGTGGGTACAAGAAATCTACAGACCCACGTTTACATGATACTGCATATAGTGGACAAAACCCCTTTGCCTCTTCTCTAGCTGTAGCACTTCACAGCATCTTAACATCTTTTCACAGTAGATCTTTTCACTGTTCGTCTAACTCTAAACCCTAAACCGTAAGTAATTCTTGCGTGGACTCGATCTAACGTAAATAAGCATAAATCTAAATAAACGTAAATCTAATTAAAAATAAACCTAAATCTAATTTAACGTAAGTCTACATCTAACCTAATCTTTAACGTCTTTTGGGATAGTTTCCTACGACGTTAAAACTCTCTTCTTCTTGTGTGTGTGTGTGGGTGTGTGTGTGTGTGGGTAAACCTAAATAAACCTAAATAAACCTAAGTTTAATCTAATATAACATAAATCTAAATCTAACGTAAATTATGTTATATTAAAAACAAAGAACTAAACTAACAGGGATTATAAGAACCTTAAAAGTGATTTAACACATAATTTTTCACATAACTCGGCAAGAGTTGGCATTCTCATCACTAAAGATGTGAGAGTTAACTTTCGGCGGTGACGCTGCCTCATCTCCATCCACATCTGACGACAGCAATTGGCCCTTTAGACCGTTCTTGCTCTTGTTACTAACTTTGAAGTTGTTGTTGAATGACTAGAGGTTGTCTAGATGGTCATTGTGTCGGGGATGTAGTGACTCTTGCCGCCTTGAAGATCCACCTTCTTCCCTATCTTCTGAAGACATTTCACCAGTACTTTTGGATCGACGGAGCCCACCATGAGTGAAGGCAGCAATACCCTATATTCCATTGAGGGCTTTCTTCACCCGCTTCATGCAGGCATCGCAGTCTATGGAGACCTAAATCTAATCTAATATAACGTAAATCTAAATCTAGCGTAAATAAACGTAAATCTAACTAAAAATAAACCTAAATCTAATCTAATTTAACTTAAATAAACCTAAATCTAATTTAACGTAAGTCTACATCTAACCTAATCTTTAACGTCTTTTAGGATAGTTTCCTACGACGTTATAACTCTCTTCTTCTTGTGTGTGTGCGCGTGTGTGGATGTGTGTGCCAATAAAAAGAGATAAATGGTATAACCTTTCTATCACCCATGCCAAGTATGATAGATTGGTTATGCCATTTCCCTCTTGAATAATAGGTCTTGAGTTCAACTCCTCGTCGGCTAGATCTTTAGGTCTTTTAATTTTAATTAGTTTCCTACGACGTTAAATTAATTTCTCTCTCTTTTTCTCTCAATGTGTGTGCGTTTTTTTGTTTATGCATGTTTTCTCTCTCTTTTCCTCTCTCAATGTGTGCGTTTTTTGTTTATGCATGTTCTCTCTCTCTTTTCCTCTCTCAATGTGTGCGTTTTTTGTTTATGCATGCTCTCTCTCTCTTTTCCTCTCTCAATGTGTGTGTGCATTCTTTGTTTATGTATGTGTGTGTGCGTTTTTGTTTATATTTGTACTCTTTCTCTCTCTCTCTCTCTCTCTCTCTCTCTCTCTCTCAAAAACACTATGTGTGTGTGTGAGAGAGAGAGAGAGAGAGGGAGAGAGAAAGAGGGGAAGGGAACATGAGAGTGAGCAGAGGGAAGGAGCATACCTGGCTCTCCTTCCTCTCCTCGTGTGTGTGTGTGTGTGTGTGGAGAAGAAAGAGAGAGAGAGAGAGAGAGAGAGAGAGAGAGAGGGAGAGCGTTACCTGCTCTTGCTTGAGGGCGCCGAAAAACTCAGATCTGAGATCTGAGTTTTTGGGCGCTCTCTATTATTTTTTTAGCTCAGCCGGCGTCGCTATGAGCGTCGCAAATTTACAAGTAAATTTGCGACGCTCATAGCGACGCCGGGAATTTTTTTTTTTGAGCGTCGCTGTGTGAGCGTCGCTAATATGAATAGCCTCTTGTAGTGATATATATATATATATATATATATATATATATATATATATATATATATATATATATATATATATATATATATATATATATATATATATAGAGAGAGAGAGAGAGAGAGAGAGAGAGAGAGAGAAGGACAAAGAGTGGCAGACATAGGAGGAGGGCTAGAGAGAGTATAAGCAAGAGAGAGGTAGGGTGGACGAGAGTAGAGATAGAGAATGACAGAGAAAAATGTTGGGTTCTAGGGGGAACACACTTGAACCATTCATGCTTGGTGAGACTTGAAAGAGATAAGGGAAGAGGAAAAAACGTTTTCACATAAATATGCTATATGAGCCTTGAATAATGAGAAATGAGATGTGCATACAAGCTAGAGAGTACCCTCTTATGTAGGATTTGGTAGGAATCTTCTAGATATTCTAGGCAAGGTTCCCACATGGTTAAGTAGGAAGTGTAAGCACCATGTGTTTTACCCATCAATATTCCTCTTGAACTCATGTTTTAACTTCCTAAGGTTCACATGAGAGAAGAAAAATGTGGTTCATGGTGGTTCTCATATGGTTACAACACCTATAACCTATATTGATATAAAAGGTTGGATTCATCACTAAGGTTTTAATGTGATTCATGGTAGTTCTCATATGGATTCAATACCAATAATCTACATTGATTAAACATAGTGGATCTAGTAAGGTTTAAAAACATTAACTTCAATCAATGGATACAACTTTGAAGTTGGGAAATACAAATTAATTACAAAATATCATTGGAAGAATATATAATTAGAGCCATGTTAGAACTCCCTCTTGCATGCTTTTTATTGAATCTTGAAAGAGAAGTGGATGGAGAGAATGCAAAAGAAATATAGTTGATGCATTTTGCTTCATCTTCATGGTTGTTATCATCACCATCACTATGAGCATAGTGATGATTTGCAAAAGTGCCTTTACCCCGTTGGTTGTTGTTGGAGTTATTGGGTCCCTTGTTAGTGTTGTCCTGTTTTACCACACTTATTGCATTTCTTGACTTTAAATCAATTACAAGACATATGGTTTGTCTTCTTGAAATGCTTACAAGCCCTTGACAAGTGCTTAGTGTTGGATGATGCATAGAGTGCTTGAGTGTGTGTTACCTCTTGATTTTCATTATGTTCCTTTCTTCTTCTTGAAGTGAATGCACAATGCTTTCAAGAAAAGGAATAGGTTCCTTTTCTTTAAGCACGGTCACAATGTTATCAAAATGCATAGGCATCTTATCTTCCTCTTCAATTATGCATTGAATGTATGTAAGCTGAGTGCAAAGTCTTTTGAGCCAATTAACTAAGCTAGATAGCCCTTCATTCTCTTGCATATTATGGCTATATAATTGCATATTTAAAGAGATTTTTGAATGCTTAGATTTAGCACCAAAAGCTCTTTCTAAGATTTCCCATGCGTTCTTAGAAGTAGTAGCTTGATCTAGATAGCGTATGATTTCATCCATTACACTAGTTAAGCGTATGCCAAAAGCTTTTTCATCCTTTAATTGCTACTCCCTTTTTTGTGCCCTAGATAATTGGGTTTCATCTTCTACTTTGGTAAAGATGACACTCCATAGTCGCTTCTTCATTAAATAGCCCTTAACTTTAACTTGCCAACGGCCACGTATGAAATCCTACCCCATGGAACACATTAGTGTTGTCTTTTTCCATAGTGTGTGTGGCAAACATTTATGCAAAGCAAGGGTGGTTCTATCAGGAGACTCTCTTGATGGTGTCTATCCCTTTACAAAATGGTAATAGTAATGGCGCATAATTGAATAAAATAGAAACAATCAGTGAAGCTTGAAATAGCTTGAAAACAAGCTAATCTAGTTACCAAATGTAATTTTGCAATTCCGGTTTGAAGTAGAATGAAGTAGACCTTCTCTCTCTTGAAGTAGAGCCTTGGAATGATGAAGAATTCAACCCTTTTGCTACTATTTAGATGAATTGAAATTTTCTCCCTTTTGATGAAAAAAAGGCCTCCAAATATGAGCTAGTTACCTTCAAAGTCATGGAGACCTTGATCGCAATTGAAGCAATGTACTTGCCAAGCCTTTGGATAGCTTAATAGAGCATATAATGTGAAGATTTTTGTTTTGGCCATCAAGTATTGAAGGCTCCCATGTAACTACTTTATGCTTAAAATTTGGGTGTGTGACTTGTTGTTACTATCCCCTTTGCACGAGATCATTGTGTCTGTTGGTGCCTGTAACAAGAGTTTTGTTTCAAGGGTCAAGTTGTTATTGAGGCCACAAAAGCATCTATTTGAGACTTCGATTGACATGGCCTCTTGAGAAGGCACGACCATGATGTGGGTCTCCTCAAATTATGAACTCTTTAATAATCCAAGGTTGAGTTTTTCAGCCAGCAAGTCACAAAGGCTTCCTCACAACTCTATGCTGGGCTTGGCTTGCTTTTGCAAGCCGGACCCTAGTCCCACACCTAGCCACAACCTCTCATCCGCAAAAGCTATTGTTGATGTTGTAACTTACAATTACAAAAATGTAGTGAAAACCTGTCAAACGCTTCTTGTGCCCTCCCCTCCTCAAACCCTCTACAACCCAATCCTCAAGCTCTCTCTCCCTAGCAACTACACCCCCTCCTGCCCCGAGCTCCATCACTAGATCTCTTCCCTCCAAGCTAAATGGCATCTACGTCCGCAATGATCCCAATTTGCACCATCGAAAAGGCTACCCCTGGAATGCTTCACTTTGTTAAGTTTTACCATGTAAATGCCCCCTTCCATGCGTAATCCATCAAAACCTCATGATTCCTAGAGAAGCTGTCAGATGCCCTCTAATTGTCAATTTCTTTTGGGGGCTTCTTGAGTATTCAGCTTCAAAATCAACAGCAAGAGGCATCAACACAGGTGCGCTCTGAGATTTTTGAGCTGGATTTGCCTCCTGATATCCAGGCGTGCGACGATCATGCCCATCCCTGCTGGGCTAGTATGCCTCTTGATGCCCTTGCCCAATATTTCGCTCTCTGTGCATCTATGATATGCTGGCAGTCGTGTGCCCCGGGAGTGGAAGTGCATCTCTCTGGAAAGGTAGATATTTCTAAATGGAGTCCTTATTATGGCAGCTCCAAGATAAAGAGAATGTTGTTACTGGTGGGGAACAGAAGTCAAGGTGGTCTTAAGGAACTTTTTCTTAACTATCTGTCAACTGAGAGCTTGCTGCATATCATAGCATGCAGGTCAGTCTTGTGGCCGTGTGTGTGTGTGTGTGTGAGAGAGAGAGAGAGAGAGAGAGAGAGAGAGAGAGAGAGAGAGAGAGAGAGATATGAAATGTAATATTAACGTCTTCAAAAGGCCAAGATGACCTATGTGACCAAAAGGGTACATGTGGTGAATCTAGTACCAGGTTTGGGTACAAAAAGTACAAAGAACTGAAAAGAGAATAGAGGGTAGGGTTGGGATGAAAGCTGATACAAAAAAGGGGGGGGGGGGCATACAAAGAATGAGTGAGCTGATACAGATGGGCTCTTTGATAGTAGAAGAATCATATGGTATCAGTCATCGGACGATGGCGTATATTATCAATGTCCTCCAAGGTAAGCACTTTGTTTGGACGGCTCCTATGTCGTGCCAATATCGTATGGATCTTCTGTCGCAATTTGCGTCGATGTTGAGAGGACCCCCTCATTTGTGGGCAATGGGGCCGCCCTAATTCTATCGCCCAATCAAGCAGTATCCTCTGGTGCTGCTATGTTGTGTGCAATGTAGGCTGCTCGGACTCCTGAGTCTGTAGCTGAAAGAAATCTGTGATTTGCCACTGTCGCTGGATCTCTCACTGAGCTCCTCCTCAGGAGGTCCTCTCCGAGTCTGCGAATCTCTAGTAAGCATAAGTCGAGGCATCTCTGATCCAGGTATCTCATGACTTAGCGACCTCGTATCTCATAGTATAAAGGGCAGTGACATGTGTAATGTAACTCTGTCTCGGGCTCTATTTGACACATTGACAAATCTTGGACTCAGCAGGTACTCCTCTAAATCTGCCTATCTTTATCTCTAGCTGATGTGAGGATGTGCGCATCTGACCAATAGCACATTGTATTTTGTGAGATAGATGAGTATCCCATGTATCTTGGTCTGATCACAAATTAACCTCCGTAAGCTGGAGAAGATACTCTCTATTTGACACAATTGAAAAATCTTGGA